>NW_012114488.1:5276767-5304779 GCF_000951035.1 Colobus angolensis palliatus
TGCATTTTTGATGTTTAGAAGAAAATAAAGAATATAAACACATAAAGAGGTTTGCTACATTAGGGATAAACTGGTAACAAATAGTCAATACAATTATACTTTTAAAAATAAATTTTATTGTACATATTTAACGTATATAACATGGTGTTATAGACTACCTATAGATAGTAAAAGTATTCCTATAAATAGATTAACATATTCATCATCTCATGCAGTTCTGCTTGTTTTTGTGGGAAAAGCAGCTAAAATCTATTCATTTGGCATCATCCCTAATACAAGAAAATGTTATTGTCTATACTCCTCATGTTGTACCTTAGATCTCTAGACTTCATCTAATGTATCTTCTTCTTTGTATCCTCTGACCTGTATCTCCTCATTTCCTCCCCACTCCCACTCCCATCCCTAGTAACCAGTGTTTTATCCTCTCTTTGTATAATTGATTTTTCTTTTAACTTTCATATGTAAGTGGGATCATGCAATATTTTTCTGTGTCTGACATTTCAATTAACACAATGTCTTGTAGGATCATGCACATTGTGGCGAACTGAAAGGTCTTTTTTTGGAGGCTGTATAATATTCCATCATACCAACACACACACACACACACCCCACAATTTCTTTATCTATTCATTCATCAATGCTTCCATATCTTGGACATTCTGAATAATGCTACAATGAACATGAGATTGCAGATATCTTTATGAGGTGGTGATTTCATTTCCTTTGGTATTTGTCCAGAAGAGGGATTGCTGGGTCATACGGTAGGTCTATTTTTAATTTATTTAGAAATCTCTATTGCTGTTTTTCTAAAATGGTTGTATCAATCTACATTCTCACCAGTAGTGTCCAAGAATTCCCTTTTCTCTACACCCTCACCATCATTTGTAATCTTTTGACGTTTTGATAATAGCCATCCTAATGAGGAGTGTGAGGTGATATATCATAGTGGTTTTGATTTGTATTTATCTGACGATTAATGACATTGAGCACCTTTTCATGTATCTATTAGCCTTTGTTGGCCTTGCTTTGATCAATATCTATTTTGAGTTTTTGTCAATTTTTACATCAGTTTAATTGTTTTTCTACCATTGAGTTCTAAGGTATTTTATCCATTTTTAGTTGCTTTTCATAGGATAAAAGTCCAATTTTAATCTTTTGCATGTGGAAATCCAGTTTCACAGCACCATTTTTTAAAGAAACTATCCTGTTCCTAAGGTTTATGTTAGTGTCCTTGTCAAAAATTAGTCGACTGTGTATGACTGTATTTATTTCTGAACACTGTGCTTTGTTCTGCTGGTCTGTGTGTTCATTTTTATGCCAGTACCATACTGCTTTTATTACTACAGTTTGGTAACATGATTTGAAGTCAGGAAGTAGAATGACTTACAATTTTGTTTTTCTTTCTCAGAATTGTTTTGGCTATTTGAGGTCTATTTTTCTATACAATTTTGAAACTGTTTTCCACATTCCTTTGAAGAATGCCACTGTATTTTGATAGTGATTGCACTGAGTATGTATATTGCTTTGGGTAGTATGGACATTTTAACAATATTTATTCTTCAATCCATAAGCATATCTTTATTTGTGTCTTCTTAAATTTCTTTATCAATGTTTTATTGTTCTTATTGTAGAAATATTTTTGCTTCTTGGTTAAATTTATTCCTAATAATTTTATTTTTGATACTAACATAAATGGATTTTCTTGGATTCACTTTAGTCAGATTGTGATTTGTGTATAAAAATACTCCTGATTTTTGAGTGATTTTGCATCCTGAATCTTTATTGAATTCATTTATTAGTTCTAGTAAATTTTTTTGTGGAAATTTTGGGAAATTTTTAGCATATAGGCTCATGCCATCTGCAAATACAGATAACCGTAATTCTTCCTTTCCAATTTGTGTTTTCTTCTTGCTATCTGATTGTTCCTGCTAGTTCTTCCAGTACCATGTTAAATAGCAGCAGCAAAAATGGGCATCCTTGCCTTGAATTTAATCTTAGTGGAAAAGCTTTCCATTGTTCCCCCATTGATTATGATGTTAGCTGTGGGTTTTTCATAGTTTTCATTAGGTTGAGATAATTTCCTTCCATACCTAAATTATTGAAAGATTTTTAATAATGATGTCAAATGTGTTTTCTGCATCGAGATGATCATGTGATTTTAATCTTTCATTCTATTTGTGTGATGTATCATATTGATTCATTTGTGTATGTCAAACCAGGCTTGTATGTCAGGAATAAATTCAACTTGATCATGACATATAATCATTTTGATGTATTTTTGGATTCGGTTCCCTAATATTTTATTGAGGATTTTTTGTTTACGTCAGTGTTCATAAGAGCTATTGACTTGTAGTTCTAGTTTCCTTTCCTTGTGACACCTTTGTCTGGCTAAGGATCAAGGTAATGCTGGCCTTATAAAATGTACTTGAGACGTATTCCTTCTAGATTTATATCGTGGAAGAGCTACACAGGTATTGGGTGTTAATTCTTCTTTGACTGTATGCTGGACTTTGACTGTGAAGCCATCTGGTCCTGGGAGGGATCTCTTTTTTTGGGAGGTTTTTTTATTATCGCTTCAAATACTTTATTTGTTAAGCGCACATGGACTTTTGATTTCTTCCCGACTCACTATCATGTTTTATTTTTCTAGGAATTAATCTGTTTCCTCGAAGTTTTTCCAATTTGTTGGCATAATTGTTCATAGTAGTCTCTCACGATCCTTTTAATTTATTAAACACCTTTCATCACTTCTTCATTTTCATTTTTCATTTTACTTGAGTCATCTTTTGTCAACTATGTTTATGTTTTGAAAAATAAAACTCTTAATTGTTGTCGTGGTTATCCTGTTCTCTATCTCTGTTTCTATTTTTACTATGTCCTTTATTCTGCTAATTTGGGGTATAATTTATTCTAGTTCTCTAAGGAATCATGTTAGACTATTTGAGATCTTCTTTTTCAAGGTAGATATTTATTGCCACAAATTTTCCTTTAGAAAATAGGTTAATAGGTAAGGAATTACTACCAGCATTTTGTTATTTTCTAGCTTTTTTGTAGCTTTTTATGGTTTTTTTCCCTCTCTTGTCAGCTATCTTTCAGATTTGATAATTTTATGTACTGAGATTTTGTTTCCTTTGTTGTTATCATTTGTTTATCTGCTATAGTTTTTATTCTGTGATTATCATGAGGCTTACAAAAAAACTTATAGTTATAATCAACTATTTCTTTTTTTTTTTTTTTTTTTTTTGAGGCGGAGTCTCGCTCTGTCGCCCGGACTGCAGTGCAGTGGCCGGATCTCAGCTCACTGCAAGCTCCGCCTTCCGGGTTTAGGCCATTCTCCTGCCTCAGCCTCCCAAGTAGCTGGGACCACAGGCGCCCGCCACCTCGCCCGGCTAGTTTTTGTATTTTTAGTAGAGACGGGGTTTCACCGTGTTAACCAGGATGGTGTCGATCTCCTGACCTCGTGATCCACCCGTCTCGGCCTCCCAAAGTGCTGGGATTACAGGCTTGAGCGACTGCGCCCGGCCATAATCAATCATTTCAAACGTGTAAGTTTTGTCACCTACAAAAACTCTGCACTCTCCTGCCCACACATGATTTTATGTCACAATTTCAATCTTTTTATATTGTGCATTCTTTAATAACTTGTTGTAGCTGTAGTTATTTCTGACCATTTTTGCTTTTAACTTTTATACTAAATATATGTACAATTTACATATTACCATTACAATATGTAATGCTGAGCTTGACTATGTATTTATCTCTACTAGTGTGTTTTGTACTTTCATATGTATTCATGACAATAATTATTACATAAATCATGGAAATGCGTCAATGTATTTAAGTGTATTTAAATTTGAAATATTGCTAATTAATAAATTAGGCATGTAACTGAACAAAATAAAGGGAATAAAAAGACTAATACCATCCTCTCTCCCCTACAAAAAAAATAGAAAAAATAAAGATAAATTATTGAAATGTAAAAACAAATAGAGACTATAACAAAATTAAAAGCTGGCTCTCAGAAAAGTCTAAACAAATTAATACACCTACTTCAAGTTTAATCAAGAGGAAAAAAGCATACAAGGAAGGAAAACCAGGCCACACCTAAACACAGAGAAGAAAGTTTAAAAGTTATAGGCTGTATTAGAATAGTCCTTCATCTAGTAATTTTAAATGTCTGGATGTGTCAAAGAAACAATGTTTCATATTCTCTATAAATCAGAAGTAACATGAAGTGCTTTCTTCTAAAACACTGACAGCTGCTGGAGGAAAGTTATTTGTGTCTACACAGAGTCAATATTTAGGAAGGTTAAATTATCAAAACAGTATAATGATGATGACATTTTCAATATATAGACAAATAATATATACATATATTTTATTCCAACTTCTTAAATGATGTTTACAGATTCCACAGTATTTTCTTTAGCCTACAAGGGAAACGATCATATCTGTAGACTTCCATCTTCAGTCATAATAAACAATGTCTAAAATAACCCTCCCACTGTAAACAAACAGAAAAACTGACAATATGTACTTTATCAAGTGATTTCCAAACATTAGACAATAGAGGAGAAAATATATGAGACAATATATAAGAAAAGGAAAATAAACAAGATGGCAAAATTATGACTGACTGCCCTGATTTTCAGCCTGTAGGCAATTTCTGGAATGTGGTACAAGGACTTAAAGCTCAAAACAGAGCCCAGTAGTCTCACCTTTAAGTAAACAGAGATCAAATCTGAAAAGAGGACAGCTGAGAATATGCAGGAATAATACTAGAGAAAAGGGAGGTAAACAACAAAAGAGTTCCAGATATCAGTACAGGGTCCCCTAGAGTTTCCGTCTGAATCCCGATCTTCACGTGAACGGGGGTAATGTCTATGACACACAGCAAAAACAGTTTCTGGTGAAAGAACAGTTATTCGGGGGGGCTATAAACTGAATAATTCCAGGAACTCACACAAGACTAGAAAACATTCAAGTCCACACTGAGGAAAATGGAGCAAACTCTGTAAATCACAGGATGTTCGCTAGTAATGTTTTAGTCACGTGACTAAATTAACCTGAGGATACAGGCAATTTTGGATGCACTTCTCAAAGAGCTTAAAAACAAGCCTCAGAAAGATCACAGTAATATGTAACTTAAGTACCAATGAGACAAAATCCAGTGCTTTTTAAAAGAAAACAACAACAACAATAAAAATCACTAACTCAATTAGAGTAAAATGGAAAGTCTGACTTTCATTCAAATATCTCTGGACTGGCAAAAAAAAAAAAAAAGCAGAAAATCTGATTCACAGCCAGGAGAAAAATCAGTCAGTATAAATGGACCCAGAAATGACAGAGGTGATAAATGACAGAAATTAAAACAGTTATAATAAATATACTGAATGTGCTCAAAGATTTAAACAAAAACATGAATATAGTAAGAGAAGCAGGCCACGCACAGTGGCTCATGCCTGTAATCCCAGAGCTTTGGGAGGCCGAGGCAGGCGGATCACCTGAGATCAGAAGTTTGAGACCAGCCTGGCAGACATGGAGAAATCCTCTCTCTAATAAAAATACAAAATTAGCTGGGCATGGTGGTGCATGCCTGTAAGCCCAACTGCTGGAGTGGATGAGGCAGGGGAATCGCTTCAACCCAGGAGGTAGAGGCTGTGGTGAGCCAAGATCATGCCATTGCACTGTAGCTTGGGCAACAAGAGCAAATTTCAAAAAAAAAAAAAAAGTATCAGATATAAAAGATGAGACTTAAAAGAAACTTCTATAGATCAAAAATATAATTTCTAAAATGAAGATTTCACTGAACAACATTACCAAGAGATAAAACATTACATAAGAAACCATCAATGAACTTGAAGATAAAGTAGAAAATATCCAAAATACAGAAAGAAAATTTGAATGTATGAAAAATAAAACTAAACAGCGACCTGTAAGACAAAGTTCAAAATTTGATGAAAATTGATAGTCCACAGATCAAACATGCTAAATGAATTCCAAACGAATTACCACATACAAAGAAACCCCAGCAAGAAAAAAAGAAAAAAGGAGGCAGGGGCATATTCTGTACCCAGGAAAAAGTAAAATTACAGACTTCTCATTGGAAAAACTGTAAGCCAGAATAATATCTCACTGAAAAGCTGAAAAGGAAACAAACAAGACTGTCAGACTCAAATTCTATAATTGGTTTAAAATGTATTTCAAAAATTAATGCAATAAAGACTATTACAGGCAAATGAATAAATAAACATAAAAAGTTCTGAGACAATTTTAACTTGCAAATCTACAAAACATTTTATAAGGTGTTCTTCGGGAAGAAGGAAAACAAAGCACAAAGGAATCAGGAAAGCCAGAAATCATCAACACACAGGTAAGCTAAAGCATTTTTAAGTCATAGTATCTTCTCGCATTTTTAATTTCTTTAAAAATTAAGTGACTACTTAAAGCAGAAACAACGACACCGCATCGCGATATATGTAACATATTGTATTTTATTTGTTCTTTCATCTTTCTTTGAGACGAAGTCTCGCTCTGTCGCTCAGGCTACGTATGACAGCAAGGGCAAAAAAGACAGAAAAGGCGTAATGTTATAAGGTTCCTGCATTACAACTAAAGAAACAGTATTATTTAAAAGACAACTGAGTGAGTTGAAACCTTTGAGCAATCCCTAAAAACTAAATAAAAGGACAATAGTGAAGTAAAGTTGGAGCATATGAATAGTCTCAAAAAAATGGGAAAAGAATAAAAAGGGATAAACGGGCTAGATAAACCCAAAACAAGTAACATGATTGGACGTTGAAACTCAATTATATGTAAGTGTTCCAAATGTATGTTGTCTAAACAATCCAATTTAAAGTCACATTTTCGAGTTAGATAGTAAAAGATTTATATAGTCTACAAAAAAGTCACTTAAAATAATCACGTATTTCAGTGTAATCAAAATGGCTGAATTACAGTCAAACCTATCAACATGGATACGTCTCAGAAGATGTCAAATGATGTTTAGAAAGTAAGTTGCAGATAGTGTTTTAAAGATCTATTAATATAGGGGAAACTATAAACTCAAGCAAAATCATGTCCATCAAATTCAACCTCTGGGGAGGAAGGGGTAAATCAGCTTTGTTAGGAGCCAGAAGAGACATCAGCTGTAGCTGATAAGGCTCAGCGGCAGTTTCAAAAATGTTAATTTCATTGTTATGCTTCAATGTGTATTATATTAATTTATGTAAATGAATACACTGTATACTCATTACAGATAATATCATTACTATCACATTATGAAGGATATATTATAGAAAGCCAAAAAAACACACAAAAAAATTACATCATAGATGCCTGAGACAACCTTACTAAAATAAATGCGTGTTCATTTTTTTTTTTTTTCTGGAAGGACCCACAAAAAGCTTACACTTGTGTAATAAAGAAGAGATTAGATTTAATCTTAGGAACTTATTTCAAATTATTCATCAACTCAGCAAACTCCTTTGTTTAACCACAGATTTCTTAATAGGTCACACTAGGACTTTTCAGAGTATACTGGCTATAAAATATTTGGAGTCACAAAAAAAATGTATTCTATGGTGCAGAACTTTTGTTTGCTCTTCTAATGGTAGTTGAGGAGAATTTGAGGGAAACACTATATTTAATTTTAATGTATCCTTGTCTTAACAAAAGGAAGACATACTCTCCAGTTCCACAATCCTTGGCTGGTATTTCAACACTACCCTTCTTCAGAATTTAATCTTTAAGAGGTAATTTCATTGTACTTTGACCCACTTTTCAACTCTCTTTCCAAGTATATGTTACATGCCACTTGTCCAGACTCTTAGTGAGATAAGCCTCTTTGTATTTTATTAATGACATAGCTTAAGCTGCATCTTATCAGCATTACAGACACTTATGTGCTGGTGTGCTCCCAAGCCATGATTATAGGTCCAATCCGTGATCATCCATACTTTAAAATTTTTAATTTTAATAACTAACCACATCATAGTTAGATTTTAAATTATCTGGAATTTATGTGTAGCAGTTTTTCCAATGTACATGTAGCATTTTTCCCACGAGAACATTTTATTCCCTTATCTAGAATAAAATTGTGGATCAATTAGTTCTGTAAAACCATAGTTCTTTTACATTAATTTACATTAAAATGTGTAACAGAGTATTGATTGTATTAATATCAACTTTAAAATGTTAGCCAAATAGCTAATTTCTAAAATCAATTGGGTCATTTTATATATTAGAAAAGTTACAGTCACAAAGTGATCAAACACAGCTCTGCCAAGCTAGTTGTGTTCTATTTCATTAGGAACTGCCAAGGAGAAATACTGGTATCCTGGACATCTCTAAGGCTTTCAAGTATATCAGAGCAAGCACCGTTTAGAAACATTTAAATGTTCTGGATTCTCTCCTATGTAAACAGATTTCTGAGACAAGGATTTCATGCAGGAACTTTATTGGAAGTGCACTCAGAGACAGCTGTAAGGCAATAAAGAAAACAAGACTGAGCAACAGGGGAAGTTGAACTATGATACAATTGCTAGATATTCATTAGCTGGGAATGACTGCCTTAAGCCTTAAAGGAAAGTTAGAGTGGCCTACCACAGAATATGTTCACATGAAGGACACTCAGATTTTCACAGGGATTATTTTCCAGCTTCAGGAATGAGGTCATGTATCTACCCAAAGCCTCCAACATATTTGCCACATCTTTGTCATTTAAGATTAATGGATTTTGGCCAGGCGCTGTGGCTCACATCTGTAATCCCAGCACTTTGGGAGGCCGAGCAGGGTAGATCACGAGGTCAGGAGTTCGAGACCAGCCTGGCCAACATGGTGAAACCCCTTCTCTACTAAAAATACAAAAATTAACCGGGTGTGGTGGTGGATGCCTGTAATCCGAGCTACTCAGGAGGCTGAGGCAGGAGATTTGCTTCAACCTGGGAGACAGAGGTTGCAGTGAGGTGAGATTGTGCTATTGCACTCCAGCCTGAGCAACAGAGTGAGACTGTGTCTCAAAAAAAAAAAAAAAAATTAATGGATGTCATTGGTAAACTGGACTCACGATGTTACACAGGATGTGTTGATAGAGTGACTCTTTTCCAACTATATTATGACAGAGAGAAGAAGAATCAATGTAGAACACAGCAAGACTTTGAATGTGTAATGTCACTGTGGTATGAAAAACTCTTTTAATTTCCTGACAGTACTGGAAGAAGTTATGCCAGATCATTGGTCACGTACTAGGTACTCAAGGCTTCACTGGCAAATCTGGCAACAATATCACATTTATCACTGTAGCTACAAATGAGGCTTCTCCTCATTCAGGTTTATATCAGTCCACTGTTATCACCCAGAACCCATGAGCCAGATTGTGCAAACTACATGAGGATGTAATGAGGACCATTGTCCCGGTATCATTTAGGTCACTGAAGAGAAGAACACTAATATCTGCCATTCTACCTGTGATACAATACAGATTTTATTGGTTTGGCTAGATTTACATACCACTACAATAGTCTTACCCTATAGGCCAACAAAGTTATGTTTCACCAAGAATACAGTATGTTCGCTGCAATTACACACATGGATCAGAGACACAGCCACTTCATTCACACACAGAACCCACAAATCCACTGTGAACCAGACTTCGGTCAATATTCCATTTATTACCTGGTCTCCATAATCCGTCTTTAATGTAGGGGAGGAGTAGGATAACGCTTTGGTTTCCCCAGATAATGGATTTATACTCTGTATCCAGAAGTCGTTGAAATGTTTGAGTGTTCTCCTTTTCCCAGCATATACTCAAGTTAATGTCGTATTTCCTTTGGGGATGACTTGAGGAAATCACTTCAGTGTACGTTTGCTATGGTGTGTCAAGGTTCTCCCTGAGGGCAATGGTTCTGGGTTTGAGAACTGGCTCAGGTTCAGAAACTAAGCAAAGGATTCTGACTTTTTATTGGTGCAATGACCTTAAGCTTCCTGAACTTATTTTTCATCCTTGATTCTTTTTTGTTGTTCAGATTAAGAAACTCAATGTTTGGCCATCTCTCTTACTCCTAGAAACACCATAACCTGAAACCTATCTCCAGAGCTTTCGGCATGTCCGGCCTTTGGACTGGCTGGGGCCAGTGTGGTCAGTAGTAAAAGAATTTACCAAGGCAGTCTTAGGTAAAGAAAGGCAGATTCATAAGAGAAAGTATGAAAATTCGTTACAAGAATGCAATGGGCTGCACAGCAGAGAAGGGGCTCTCCGTGAAGACTCAGGCTACAGGGAAGTTTTATAGGATTGTGCTGGAGGGGCCAAGTGTGGACCAAGTTTGAACTGCTGGGGCTACATGCTTAAGGAGGTATTTGGGAACAGGATGTTGTGCCAGCAGGTGGTCTGTGTTTAGTCATCCCTCAGAACAATTGTTTTCTGTGACCTGGAGCCCTTTATCTTATCAGGACTTTACAGCCTCCTGGATTATAACTTTAACATTTATATGATGTTTGTATTCATTTCACTATTTACAGTTAAAAATTGCTGTCTAGCCTAATGACAAATTTTATATTTATCTCTTCATTTCTATTACCACCTACATTTTATTATTTTCAGGTTCCATCATCTATTAAAGTTTCTGCAAATTGATCTCCTACTTTCATTCCAGTCTAAAGATGATAGCCACCACTGAGATTCTTCACAATCCTGGTAAAACTCTCACCAGAAAATAATTTACAACTATGGCAACTGTGGTACTTGTCAGTTTTCCTGGGTCTATCTGTAGAATATAGTTGACTGGTAGATTTCCCAGTCGTATGCAGTGTGCCCCATTCTAGTCTGCCTATCTCTGTGGAGTATTTTGTCTTACTCCACATTCTGTTGCATTAAGTGTGTGCCATTGTTTTCCCTTTTTGCTTTTGATGGTGTTTTTATGTAAACTGGATGTCTTCCTCATCCAGTTTTATTATTGAAGTCACCTTAATCTGATGTCATTGTGTTCTAATACCACGCATCCTCATCTAATTCCTGCTCTTAATACATATTGCCTAGGGCCTACAACTATTTTAGTACAAAATTCCTGTCTTCCCTTAACCAATCCAGCACTTCCTCACCTGGACTATGCTGTGACTTAGCCTTAATTATCATTCTGGTGGCCAGGAGGAAAGATAGGGGCAGAGTCTGGGGTTGAGAGCAAAATGGTTCTCAAGACAGAGGCTTCTGCATCATTTTCAAGCAAGGAGAGAGAAGTATGAGCCATTGATATGACAAAGGTTCTCAACTGCATTGACCTACATGTCTCAATCCCACATTTCAGTTTTCTGATTCTAAATTAGGGCTTTGGATTGCTGGGGTTGAGAACTGAATCTTCTCTAAAGATCCACTACTTTAAAAATCAAGTCCTGGGCCTGATCCTCAGCTTTGTCTTCAAAAGATGAGGGTTTTGTTTTTATTTTGTATACTACCAAGGGACCTCTGATTTTCACACTTTGCCTTAAATTGGTGATGATCATATCTAGTTTTTTGTTGTCTTTTTTCAATGCATAATTTTATTCAACAACTGTCATCTGTTTTCTCCATCCTTAAAATTATTTCTAATCCTATACTTCTCAAATAACTGAAAGCAATTGCATTCCATTTCAGTGGCATCCCATCTAGTGATAATATTAACCACTTCACACTACAGCATGCCACAGGAAAACCAAGCCATCAGGGTGTTATTGCCATCCAATCAGTGGGTGATCCAATTTATCAAATTTTATTATGATACCTGTTTCCAGGACAATGTCTGCTACCCACTATCTTAGATAAGGTTTCCTGGAAAGAGATTCTAATATGAGAATTGTCAGCAAGAGGTTAATTGAGAAGTACATTTAGGACCAGCATATGTGAGGAAGCAGTAACAGTTGAATAAGCAAAAGTGAGGATTTGAACCATGTTACATTTACCACAGAGACCACAGAAGACTCAATGGAGAAATTTGAGTCTGGGATGGCCCTCTGGATAATGGCAACGTCTTTGTAACTCTGCATCTACCAGTCATTGGATGTGCACTGTCTTAGGAAAAAGGATGCAAACTTGGTTGGAGCAGCTTTCTCTTGCTTAGGGCAATTCCTGATGGAAAAGGGCACCTGTATTAGTCTGTTCTTATGCTGCTATGAAGACATACCTGAGACTAGGTAATTTATAAAAAGAGGTTTAATTCACAGTTCTGCATGGATAAAGAGGCCTCAGGAAACTTACAATAATGGCGGAAGGGGACCCAAAGACATCCTTGCTCACATGGCAGCAGGAGAGGGAAAGGTAGAGTGAAGGGAGGAAAGGCCCCTTATAAAACCATCAGATCTTGTGAGAATTCACTATCACAATAACACCATGAGGTAACTGCCCCTGTGATCTAATCACCTCCCAGGAGGTCCTTCCCACAACACATGGGGATGAAAATTTGGATTACAATTCAAAATGAATTTTTTGGGTGGGGACACACCCAAACCGTATCAGCATCTATCAGTCACGAGCATTCTGTAAAGCTCACATGATAACATTCACTTGATATAGCAACATGAAAATTAGATTCACATGCTTTTAGGGGGTATGAATGAACAAAAGATTTTAATACTGAAATAGAGTACATATTTTAGACAAGCCCTTCCCACCTTATGAAAGTCATTGGATAGCACACAATTGCAAAGGGTGAGAACAGAAATAATGAAGTGTGATTGGATGCTTCTTCACTCTATGCCAGAGAATTCAGCCACTAATGCTGGGCATTTATTTTCATGGACTGAAGACCTCAGTCTTATTAGCTGGTAGTTTATTTTATTCTGAATATGTTAATTCTTTTCACTATTATCCTGTCTGTGTTATAGTTATTACCAGTACAATTACAAAGTATTCGCAAAGACCAGTGTACCTAGTACAGAAAGAGTGTGGGAAAGTAGTGAGAAATGAAGAGGTAATGGAGGGTGCACACATCATGAAAATAAGTTTAAATATGCCAGCACCAGTGGATACCCCTTGGCAATATGGCTTCTTGGGTAACCTACAGCTCTGAGTTTTCATTTTCCCTTCAATTTCATTCACTAAGTTTTTTCAAGCTTGTGAAATCTTAGTTTCTTTAAAAGAGGCATTTGAAATTTATTTTATCCCAAGATTTTGTTGTTTTCAGCAAGACATTTGATCTGAGTAACTTATCAGTCCTCTCTTAAAAATGGAAGTAGGCTGGGTGCAGTGGCTTGTGCCTGTAATCCCTACACTTTTGGAGGCTGAGGTGGGAGAACTGCTTCAGCCCAGGATTTTGAGACCAGCCTGGATAACATAGTGAGATCTTGTCTCTACATAAAATTTAAAAAATAACCACCCATGTCGGTATGAGCCTGCAGTCCCAGCTACTCAGGAGATTAAGGTGAGGAATCCCATTAACCCAGAAGGTCAAGGCTGCAGTGAGCCATGATCATGCCACAGCACACAGCACTCCAACCTACGCAACAAAAGAAGACCCTGTCTCTCAAAAAAAGAAAAAGGAAGTCACAACAGTTAATTTTTTTAAATCACCATGTGATGTGGTTTGGGGTGTACCCACCCAAATCTCGTCTTGAATCATAGCTCTCACAATTCCCATGTCATGGAAGGAATCCAGTTGGACGTAATTGTATCATGGGGGTGGGTCTTTCCCATTCTGTTCTCGTGATACTGAATAAATTTCACAGGATCTGATGGTTTTCAAAATGGGAGTTACCCTACACAAGCTGTCCCTTTGCCTGCCGCCATCCATTTATGATGTTACTTGCTCCTCCTTGCCTTCTGCCATGATCGTGAAACCCCTCCAACCACTTGGAACTGTAAGTCCATTAAACTCCTTTTTCTTCCCCTTCTGTGGTATGTCTTTATCAGAAGCTTGAAAATGGATTACTACAGTAAATTGGTACCAATAGAGTGGGGTGTTGCTGAAAAGATAACCGAAAAACATGGAACCGACTTTGGAACTGGGTAACAAGCAGAGGTTGGAACAGTTTGAAGGGCTCAAAAGAAGACAGGAAAATGTGGGAAAGTTTGGAAATTCCTAGAGACTTGTTGAATGGCTTTGACAAAAATGCTGATAGTGATATGAACAGTAAGTTCCAGGCTGAGGTGGTCTCAGATGGAGATAAAGAGAGGAACTGGAGCAAAGGTGAGTCTTGTTATGTTTTACCAAAAAGACTGGCAGCACTTGGCCCTGCCCTAGAGATTTGCGAAACTTTGAACTTGAAAAAGATGACTTAGGGTATCTTGTGGAAGAATTCTTTAAGCAGAGAAGCATTCAAGAACTGACTTGGGTGCTGTTAAAGGCATTCAGTTTTATAAGGGAAGCAGAGCATAAAAGGGAAAATTTGCAGCCTGACAATGCAATAGAAAATAAAATCCCATTTTCTGAGGAGAAATTCAAGCCAGCTGCAGAAATTTGCATAAGTAGCAAGAATCCTAATGTTAATGCCCAAGACCATGGGGAAAATGTCTTCAGGGCATATCAGAGACCTTTGTGACAGACCCTCCCATCACAGGCCTGGAGGTTTAGGAGGAAAAAATGGTTTTGTGGGCCAGGCCCAGGGTCCCCATGCTGTGTGTAGCCTAGGGACCAGGTGCCCTGCATCCAATCTACTCCAGTCATGGCTGAAAGGGGCCCACATAGAGCTCTGGCCATGGTTTCAGAGGGTCCAAGCCCCAAGCCTTGGCAGCTTCCACATGGTGTTGAGTCAGCCAGTGTACACATGTCAATGACCAGGGTTTGGGAATCTCTGCCTAGACCTCAGAGGACATATGGAAATGCCTGAATGCCCAGGCAGAAATTTGCTGCAGGGGCAGGGCCCTCATGGAGAACCTCTGATAGGGCAGTGGGGAAGGGAAGTGTGGGGTCAGAGCCCCTCCTGGGGCACTGCCTAGTGAAACTGTGAGAAGAGAGCTACTGTCCTCCAGACCCCAGAATGGTAGATCCACTGACAGCTTGCACTGTGTGCCTGGAAAAGCCAGACACAATGCCAGCCTGTGAAAGCAGCTGGAGGAAGACTGTATCCTGCAAAGCCACAGTTCCCATGCCCAAGACCATGGGAAGCCACCTTTTGCATCAGCATGACTTGGATGTGAGACATAGAGTTAAAGGAGGTCATTTTGGAACTTAAGATTTGACTACCCCGCTGGATTTTGGACTTGCATGGGGCCTGTAGCCCCTTTGTTTAGGCCAATTTCTACTATTTGGAATGGGTGTATTTATCCAATGCCTGTACCCCCATTTTATCTAGGAAGTAACATGCTTTTGATTTTATAGGCTCATAGGTAGAAGGGACTTGCCTTGTCTCAGATGAGACTGCAATGAGTTAAAACTTTGGGAGACTGTTGAAAAGGCATGATTGGTTATAAAATGTGAGGACATGAGATTTGGGAGGGGTCAGGGATGAAATGATATGGTTTGGCTGTGTCCCCACCCAAATCTCATTTTGAATTGTAACTCCCACAGTTCCCATGTGTCATGGGAGGCACCCAGAGGGGGGTGATTGAAGCATGGGAGCAGGTCTTTCCCATGCTATTTTCATGATAGTGAATAAGTCTCCCAAAATCTGATGGTTTTAAAAACGGGAGCTTCCCTATACAAGTTCTTTGCCATCCACATAAGACATGACTTGCTCCTCTTTGCCTTCCACCATGATTGTGAGGCCTCCCCAACCATGTGGAATCTTAAGTCCATTAAGCCTCTTTCTCTTCCCAGCCTCAGGTATTGTCTTTATCAGCAGCATAAAAACAGACTAATACACCATGTCATTCCAGCATCCCAGCAGATTCTGAACGAGGTAGGTAGGTAAAGTGTAGTCATGTCTTCTTCTGGATAAAATCAAGCCATGTATCTACAAAATGCAGTCATGGTGAAGACTGATCTGCCTTTTTTCCTTGAAAGATTGCCTGCATTATGAGCTTTCCAAATTGTGCTGGTTGACAATACTATTGAGCCACATTGGAAAACTGGAAGCATAAGAATTGCATTTCACGGCCAGGCGCGGTGGCTCAAGCCTGTAATCCCAGCACTTTGGGAGGCCGAGACGGGCGGATCACGAGGTCAGGAGATCGAGACCATCCTGGCTATCACGGTGAAACCCCGTCTCTACTAAAAATACAAAAAACTAGCTGGGCGAGGTGGCGGGCGCCTGTAGTCCCAGCTACTCGGGAGGCTGAGGCAGGAGAATGGCGTAAACCCGGGAGGCGGAGCTTGCAGTGAGCTGAGATCCGGCCACAGCACTCCAGCCCAGGCAACAGAGACTCCGTCTCAAAAAAAAAAAGAATTGCATTTCACTATTTCTGTCATCTTACCTTTTTGCTCTTGTGTGCCTTCTTCCGGCGTCTAAGAGTTTAGAGGAGAATATCCTTAGGTGACCTCACACAACCTTTTAGGAGGTCCAAAAAATAATTTAGTATGAAAAGTTCCTTATGGTCTCTGAGAAACCCTTTGAGCATGTGGCCTGATCTTTCAGGGGAAAGATTTTCTTATGATCAAGATACTTGTTCTAGAATGACAGTCCTATTTCAAGTAAAAGAGGCTTAACAAATGATGCATGTCTCAGGAGCTGTCAATAACAATAGCTATCCATGTCCAGGATTATGTGCATGTTTGAACTTGGAGTTGGCTTGTGACTTTACTTTGGAAGATGAAGGCTATTTTGTGCCATAAGGAGCAAATTTGGAATTTTTAAAATGTAGGTTTAGTTTAGATTCTTTATGACTCTTTTGGGCTAGATTTTTAAAAATTAAATGAAGGCATCTTGTTTACAATCCTTTTCTGAAAGAAGGATAATGGAAGGTTAACTGATATGCATAGGACAGAATAACTAAAATCACACATTACCATCCACATCCCTTTGAGAATTTGAGAGAATACAGAACATTCCATGTGGCCTTGTAATGCAAGTAGCCTGGAAGCTTTGATATGAAAAAAATAAAGCAAATAAAAATTTGCTAGCAAGGTGAGATGGGACAGAATAAAACAGCATAGGTGAGATGGGACAGAATAAAAGAGCATAAATCTATAATTGTAAAATACTTAATAGCAGGTGGGATGCATAAAAAATATAGCATCTAGATCAGGGACAAATAGAAAAGAAAGCGATAGTACTGCATTAGGTTCCCAGAGGTGCTATACAAATAGAAACATGTTTTCTAAATGGTGAAACAGGTATTGCAATGACTCTTTATCAGAACCATGAGTCTTTTTTGCAAAAGAAATTGGATTTACTAGTTGAATGTTTTTCTCTTCCTCTGGTCACAAATGGTATTGGGGCAACTTAAGAGAGGATTCAACAATGTACAGTCTGATGGACAATGAATGATCACCCTCATCATCTAACTACATAAGCACAATAAAACAAAATCAGAGTCTCTTGCAAGTTGTCATAACGGCAATAAGGTGAGGGGAGGATATTAGTTAAGGCAGCAAGCAATGAAGTTTTGTTCAAGAATTCTTTCTGTATTCCATTTCACATCTACTAAACGGTGTCCAAAGTTGAAAAGGTAGTTCTACCCTAATAATGGTGAGAAAGTATTCTGTATATTGCATGTTGATCAGAATAAAACCCAAAGAAACCTTTGTAGGGTAAAGGATAAAATATGTTTGTCATTAAAAACTTTATGATACAAAGACTAGGGAATTCTTGATTTCTAAGAGTGGAATTGTTTACACCTATGTGAGTGACTGATTTGGGTGCTTTTAGTAAGCAAAAACATAAAACTAGCTTGGTTTTATATGATAAAACTAACAACACTGATAGAGCTGAGAAGAAATTTCAGGATTAGCATATCTAGGATATCCACAAGAAGTGGGAGTTTAATTTGGGCATTTGGTCTATCAGAAGCTTGGGTTGCCAGTTAATTCTCAATATGAGGTCAATATGAGGACTTCTTCCAATGATCTTCCTCACAGTATGGCTCCCAACACTAAGCCTTTAATGAAAACCTCATTTAGCCTTATTATACCCTGGCTTCTTTACCAAACCTGGTGATTCCCTCCTAACTTTTCTGTGGTCTCGAAGTATTCAGCTTACAAAGCCATGCATTTAGTTGTATTACTTTCTTTTTCTTATCATGGCAATCCGTGCAATTTAGAGTCAATTACAGAATTAACTTCAATTAATAGGTTTGCGTGCCAACTGATGTAGATGGATTGTTTTTCCAAATAGATTTTTTATTACAAGGCATTGAAAGAAATCAGGCACATTCGTCAGTCCTGGGCCCAGCAAACACATTCCATTTGACACCATATATCTCTCAATTTCCTGGGGCCAGTACAAACACGGCCCAGTGCAAATACAGACACCATATATCTCTCAATTTCCTGGGCCCAGTGCAAACACGGCCCAGTGCAAATACAGACACCATATATCTCTCAATTTCCTGGGCCCAGTGCAAACACGGCCCAGTGCAAATACATTTCTCCATATATCTCAGCTTGGGAAATCCTGGGAAATCCCCGATAAGGGCGCCGCCGTTTGTAGTTTTACTAAAAGCACGGAAACCAATAGATAACTGCTAAATGTATAAACTTAATATGTTAACCAATTGTAATGCTTAACCTAAAGAATTCCCTTGTTCCCTGTTCCTCTGTAACCTTACAAGTCCTATTTCCATCGGGCTATAAAAAGCCAGCGCACGCATTGTTCGAGGCCCTCTTGTATGTTGTGGAACGGAGGGACCAAGTTCGAACTTGCATTAAAGATCCTTGCCGCTTGGCTTTGACTCTGGACTCTGGTGGTCTTCTTTGGGGAATAAACGGTCTGGGCATAACAGCATACTTTTAGAATGAACTGAAATAAAAATCATTACATTTCAGTATCAAGAAATATAGAAAACATTTTTTAGCTGATCTTAAAGATTTTAAAACTTGGTTATGAGTTGTATTTAGTTACCTAAATGTAAATTCCACAGCCTAATATAGGGCATGTAAGAAAAGCAAATTTAAATTTGGAATGGACTTATATCATCATTGCATAGTGAATGCTGATCAAACCGGGAAATAAAAAGAAATCATCTCATCTATCATGACCTGGAAATCCTAATAAAATACACATGCTACCTGGAAGAAATTCCCTACTTCCATAGTAGCCTCATTCAACAAGAACGGGGAAATTTAAAAAAAAAAAAAAAAAAAAAATCATCTGATCTATCATGACCTGGAAATCCTAATTTAATAAAATAAAGATGCTACCTGGAAGAAATTCCCCATTTCCATAGTAGCCTCATTCAAGAAGCTCTAATATAATAGGGTCTGATGAGATTATCTGCCTTGAACGAAGATTTTATTATTTAGAGTAACCGGAGTATCTGACATTGGGGCATTAGGAGATCCACTTTGTAACAGTTTGCCTTTCTGTTCTTTTCATCCCTGTTTTAGATTTACACACTATTAGGTAAAAGGAAGTCTTTACACATCTTCCTTTTAATAATGGACACGTGGAAAACATCTCAGAGAGTATTTTTTAAAATATTTATTAACAATTTTAGTTAAAATCTTCCTTAGGAAAACAATTTATCACCAACGAAAACAATGCATGAATGTGTCTCCTACTGTGTTCTTCATGTGTAAAGACTTCCTTTTATATGTAAAAATTACTATTCAGACCAGACTTATCATTAATGAATAAAAAAACAGGAGTATGGCTCCCTTTGAAATTACCTCTCCTAATAGAATAAAATGCATGAATTCTCAACCTGATTCTTAGCTGATTTTTTGAGTCAATTATTTTAAGACCGTGCTTAGACAACTCACATTAATGTCTAAAAGACCTTGCTATAAATCATCAATGTCCTAACATATATACAAATAGAAATATCCCAGTGTGCTTTTACCATTCACAGTGAAGAATTTGCAGTTTTTTCCTTCAACTACAAAGCCTGTAAAGTTCTTAGATTCCTTTTATCTCTCCCCATAGTGACTGATTTTTTTCCTGTTTTATTGACACTGCTGCCCTTTAAATGTAACTAATTTGTATTACAAAAGTGGTTAGTGAGAGGTTCTATGAAGAGCTAATTAGCAAAGCACTGTGGTGTTTTGTTTTGTTTTGCTTTTTGATGTTCAATGCTGGCGGGCCATTCACTGAACTTTGACCTAATTAATCACCTAGAAATCAGTTACAATATTTAATTGATAGCATTGTGGTAAGTTAATGTATAAGTTACTAAATCCTATCACAAACTAAACACCAGTGGTTCCTTAAACCATGTTTGACTAGAAGGGAGGAGACATAATCTGATTATGCCTGACAAAAAAAAACAAACCCCATTTGTAGAATAAAATACTTTAAATTGATAATTATTGTAAACGAGCCCCCCTCCCCACACACACTTTCTAATAATGGGTTAACTTTTCCCTTTCTGTATAGCCATAGCTGGTTTTCCGCCTAGTTGCCTAAACATGTTTCTCATATAAGCAAAACCGAACATGCTGCTGCTATTAATCATCATAAACTTTTTAAAATGTGGTTTTCTGGAAAACTTGTACTTTGGGAGTTTTATAACAACCCTTTTAGAGTCTAAGCCACTCCACCTCCTCTGAGTTCATTCTAGAAAACGTGTTTTTTCTTTATCTTTAGTAATCCCAGACCACTCTAAAATTAAGGCCATCAGGGAAATAGCAAACTGATGATGCATTTTTGTAGTGCTTTTTTCACACTACTGCTTGATTGACAGATCTTTGTGAAACATTTTTTATCAGTCAAGATGAGCCTCAAGTGCTTCTGCATTACAGTAGGTGGTCAGGCATTTGCCACATCCTTTCACTAATATTTTACACACGTTATCTTGATTAGAACAGGCATCTATCAGTAAGAAATTTTCGGCATTTGGGCCTACTAAGATACTGTTCATCAAGGTAACTGGTTTTGTTCAAATCAAGCCATATGAAGTATGTTCACTTGTCAGATTTGGTTTGGAAGGTGCCTGAGATACTGGTAAGGTACTGTGTTCTTGTGGTACAACACTGGGTAAAATGGAACCATTTTCTGTCCTGATTCTGTTTGCATCAATTTTCAAAGCAGGATCTGATCAAACTAAAGGTGTTTGCTCTACCGCACTGTGTCCATTGACTAAATCACTACTACTATGATTATTTTCAGAATGTGGCTCTATGTCAGGCATCTTTTGGTCTATCAAGCTTCTATTGGAAACCGTCACCAGAATGTTCATTTCCATTCTGAAATAAATTGTTTTCTTTTCCACACTTTCTACACATACCTTTGGTTCTGTAGAATCTTCCTTTGAATTGCTAGTAGAAACTGGCAGACTAATAGTTTGTTTCTCATTACTAGATCAATCTTTTTCCTGATTATTAGGATTTGAGTCTGTGTGAACATCCCAAAGAATTGTTTCACTGGATTGTGCAGATGATTCTGGTGTTTTACTTAAAGACTGCTGAGCTTCTTGTTCATATAGCACAAGAAGATCTTCCAAAAGCTCATGGAATTCTGGAAAACTAAGGAGCTTGAAATAGCCTGTGACTTTTTGTATGCTGGGCAAGCTGGAATGGCAGCTTAAATGACTCATTGCAATTAAAATGCAAACAAAAATACACATTTGGATAGCTATGTCTATTAAGGTGGTCTGTAAAATGTTGAGAATCTTCAAATTGCCTTTGATGAAATTTGCATTTTCCTTTGCTCCACTTCATTACTGTTTGCTGCACACTGAAATCACAAGCTGATGTAGATGGATTTTAATTGTTCTCAAGGCTTAAGTTGTGACTAGTATTCCAAACGGCTAATGTTGTTTCAAAAATAATTTTATAAGTGTTATCAATGGCTATTTCCATTCTGAATTTACTTTATCCTTGCTTTGTCTTATTATTCTATTATTTTTTGTGAAATCAACCCTTCTAGGCCATTTTTCTTCTATACAATCTCTTAAGGCATTTTGACTGAAATGGTTCTGTGATAAAGAAAGTGGGAGCTCTCTTTTGAGATGTTGAGATCTCCCCTGTGAGATTATGACAAGTTAAAACTCCCTCTAGTTCTCCACAAAAATACAGCATTTCCAGGTGCTGGGAATTACGTAATAAAAATATTTTTCCAAGAGTCCATGGAGCATGGAAGAGGCACATTCTGACGCAGGCCAGGGAGTTCTCTGCTTTTATGAGGGTGGTGTCTAGGGTAATGGTGATTGCTTTTGACTTAAATGGTTTATGACCCTGGAAATCACGGCTGGGTGGTTAAACCAAAAGTTCCATGATGTATAGTTATGTGTGTGTGTGTGTGTGTGTGTGTGTGTTTTTCAAGGGTAGTAGTGCTAATGCATGTAGCAGAAGGCAATCAGGCAATAAAGCCTAGCAGGCAGTATATACAGGGGCATTATGATTTCAACGTTTTACAATTTTCAAACGACAAAATAAAAAAAAGAAACCTTCTTTACTCTCCTGTCTCCTGTTCTAATTAATGAGATGTAGTCACTATGAGATGAAATCTGTAGGGACAGAGACTATTGGGAGAAAAAAATAATCCATTTGCTATTTTAAGGTCTGACTTCACATTTCTTTTACCTGGAAGTCTGTGAGATTCCTCATTCACTACTTGTGTGTATATTACATAAGTTCTCTGTCACAAACTGAAGCAAATCATTGAGCCAGAAGCGTTTTCTTGTCCATGGAATCTGTTATACTCCTGAGGGTCTCGATTTAGTTTTTTTTAATACTTCATTCTGTTTAGCTACATATTTTTGAGTGACCAACTTATTTTTAACGAATTTTTAAAATACTGTGACCTTACTCTATTTACAATATGCAAGGGTTCACATCAGTCAGGTAGGTACCAGCTACATTTTTTCCAGAGCTCAACTAAAACTAAATCAAATAAAAAAAAATAGCATCCATGAATATATACTTTTCAAACTTAAATAACTTCAACATAGAAACAATTATACCTAAGGGCCGGGTGCGGTGGCTCAAGCCTGTAATCCCAGCACTTTGGGAGGCCGAGACGGGTGGATCATGAGGTCAGGAGATCGAGACCATCCTGGCTATCACGGTGAAACCGCGTCTCTACTAAAAATACAAAAACTAGCCGGGCGAGGTGGCGGGCGCCTGTAGTCCCAGCTACTCAGGAGGCTGAGGCAGGAGAATGGCCGAAACCCAGGAGGCGGAGCTTGCAGTGAGCTGAGATCCGGCCACTGCACTCCAGTCAGGGCAACAGAGTGAGACTCCGCAAAGAAAGAAACAATTATACCTATTTAACAGAATGCCTGGAGTTATTAAGTAGAATAAATTCAAGTTGCATTATTTCAAAGTCAATTAACTTTTAAAGAAATTTGAATACTAAGAAAAACATCTGTATGTCTTGTTATGGGTTCAACTGTATTCCCCCAAATGATATGTTGAAGTCTTAACTGCAAGATAAATAGGATCACCACAGATACCATGTTAAGAAGTTACCATCCTAAAGTAGGGTGGATCTCCAATCAAATGTGAGCCCCACATTGGAGCTTAGCCACAGGGGCTTAGCCCAAGAGGGTTCTTTGCTTCCCCAGGAAAGAATTCAAGGATGAACCAGTGGTGGAAGAAAACAGCTTTACTGAAGTGGCCATGTTCCAGCTCTGGTAGTGTTACAGCTCCGTGACTGCTTCTGCAGAGGAGGACTACCCCCTTGGCAGAGAGTAGCAGCTCAGAGCAGTTCTGCAGTCATATTTATACCTACCTTTAATCACATGCAGATTAAGGGGAAGTTTATGCAGAAATTTCTTTAAAAAAAAAAAAAGGGTAGTAACTTTGGAGTTGTTGGATCATTGCACAGAAAAGGGTGATAACTCCCAGGTCTTGCCATGGCAATGGTAAGCTGACATGGCACACTGCTGGGCATGTTTTATGAAAAGTTGCTTCCACCTCACCCCTGTTTTAACTAGTCCTCTATTTGCTCCAGTGTCCAAGCCCCACCTCTAGAGTTGTATCCCGCTTCCTACCTCAATTGTAGTAATTCATCTGCAAGCTGAGGAAGATGAGAATTGCCAGCAAACACCAAAAGCTACAAAGAAGCAAGGCATACTTCTTCCCTAAATGTTTCACAGAAAATACGGCCCTGTCAACACCTCAGTTTTGAACTTTTAGCCCCTAGAACTGTGAAACAATAACTTTCTGTGGTTTAAGACACCCAGTTTGAAGTGCTTTGTTACAGCAGTCCTAGAAAACTAACACAAGCATTTACTTACATAATTGTCATTTTCTGTGGTATCATTCTTTTGTATAGATATGTATTTCAGTTTCATTATTTTCCTTTTTCTTGAAGGATTTTC
The DNA here is from genome assembly GCF_000951035.1 of Colobus angolensis palliatus. Lineage (NCBI taxonomy): Eukaryota > Metazoa > Chordata > Mammalia > Primates > Cercopithecidae > Colobus > Colobus angolensis. Next base: position 5,301,033 of record NW_012114488.1, read on the forward strand.
TTTAATGGGTCTCAGGGTGGAACTCTGCCAGTGAGGAACTATTTCAGCTTTCATATTTCTGAGAAAGTATTTACTTTGCCTTCACTTTGTGAGATATTTTCACTGGACACAAAATTCTAGGTTGTTAAGTTTTTAAATTTTTTAAAATTTTAGTATGCTACGATGTTGTTCAACTCTTCTCACTTGCATTATTCCGGACTCCCCCGCCAAAAAAAAAAAAAACTCATATTTTTACATTTGTTCTTTTGTATATAATGTGTCAATTTTACATTTGCTTTTAAGATTATCTTTATTGCTTTTAGGGAATTTGAATATTATATGTTTCAGTATCATTTTCTTCATGTTTCTTGTGTTTGGACTTTGCTGAGGTTCTATTTATGGATTTATTATGTGTACCAAATTCAGAAAGGCAATAGTTACTACTTGTTTAAATATATTTTCTGCACACATACCCTCACTTTGAGAACTCCAGTTACATATATATTTTTATGCTGATCTGTTAACTTAGTCAATTGTTTTGTCTTTACTTGACAAATAATTATGCATATTCATGGGGGTACATAGTGATGTTTCCATTACATATAAGGTATAGTGATCAGGTCAAGGTAATTAGAATATCCACCCATCATTTCAAATATTTCTTTTTATTGGGAACATTCAATATCCTCTTTCCAGCAATTTGCAACTATGTAACTATTAACTCTAGTCATCTTATGACTTACTCTTCCTATTTAACTGTAATAATTCTGTTTCCTTTGAGATAGTTTCCATTATAATACATTTATTAGTTTCCATTATAATACAAGGAAGATTGCTAAATCTTCACTGTATTTTTATCTCATCTTGTCTCACTGAATCATTTTTAATTGTTTTCTTCCTCTTTATGGTTTATATCTTCCTGCTATTCTGTATGTCTGGGTCATTTTTTATTGAATATCAGATAATGTGAACATCAACTGTAGGTGGTAGATGTTTGTATTTCTATAAATGTTCTTGAGCTTTGTTTGGGGTTGCAGTTAATTGGAAAATGTTTGATGAGTTTGCGTTATGTTTTTAAGATTTGTTAGATGTGATTGAGCAGTACTCAGCCTAGTGTTAATTATTCTTCCCTACTGAGCCAAGAAACTTACATGTATTTTACCCAAATGTTCGTCTTCCTGTCAGTCTCCAGAAAAAGGGTGCGCCTCTTGACCCTATGTGAAAGCCAGGCACTGTTACTCCTAATCCTTTCTGATGGCTCTTTCCCAAGGCTTGGGTAGTGCACTGTCACTCAGCTGAATTCTCTAAGGAGACGTCTAAGGATCTCTGGAGTTGTCTATGTACTTCTCTCTTCTCTGGTATTTTGTCCTGTCAATGCTAGCAACCTTGATTTCCCAGGACTCTTAACTCTTCAACTCATGCTTATGCCTGGGATTTCCCTGCTTGTTCTGTGGCCTCAAAACTGTCAATACTGGGAAAATCATTATTTCCTCCTTTGTTTCTTTGTATCTCAGAGATCACTGTTATCCATTGCCTTACGTTCAGTGTCTTTGAAGTTATTGCTTTATGTATTTTTCTGTCGGTAACTGGTTTATTGTTTTAAGTATTTGATATGTAGAATAATGGCCAAAGACTTCAACATCCTACTTCCCAGAAGCTGTGTACAATTGACCCTTTAACAACATCAGTTTGAACTGTGAGTCCACTTATACGTCGATTTTCTTCTACCGTCTTGCTTCCATTGTCTTCTCAATTTCAGCTTAAAATACTTAGTATGCCAAGGTATCATATATTGGGGAATTGTGTTCTGAGCCCTGACACAAGTGCAAGGAAGGGTAACTGCAGGAGCTAAGTTAAGTATGGTTCCAACGCACAAAAGGAGGGCTAATCTTTAATAAATTTTAATATGTTTTGTTTTTGTTTTACTTTGTTCATGGAAAACATGTAAATAAGAATGAAATTTAAAGTTCAAAATATAAAAATAGACGTTTGAGTAAGAAAAACTTAAGGATTTGGTTAGAAAAGGAAGACTAATTGAAAATATAAAGAGATGAAACCAGAGAATGAGATGGCCTATTGAAATAATATGGTTAGTAGATAGGGGTATTTGGATTTCGTAAGATTAGTAATAAGGAGCTAGTGTCAATTATTGTTGTTACTTAAAAAGCACTGCTTTTCAATAGTTTCCTAGGTTGTTTTTCCAAATAAAAATTGTGCAAACTCAGGTTTATGAAAACACCTAAGGCAAAGCTTTTGCAAACACAATCAATTTAAGACAAGGTTTTGATGCCTTGCCCTCATTGTTCTAAATTTATATCTTTTAAAATATAGAAAAATCAACATTACAGGCTAACAATTTTAGCTCTATGAGATATACATGCAGTAAGTTAAGATAATCAGTCTACTTGTGCATTTAGATTATTAACCTATCAATATGTGATTAATTAAGAAAGCTTCATCCTCAATTAACTTTTAGATGCAACCTAATGCAGAGACAGAAACACTGCCTATGTAATTAGAAATCCAGTTGTGTTTGTGGTCCCATGTTACTCAATAAGCTTCTAAAAACAAATTTGGACACAATACATAGAAACTGTAGACGGATTTATTCAAGGACATATAAAACAGTTATTTTAGACTTTTAACACTTAATGATCCACACATCTTGGTGTTTCTTTTACATTTATTTATTTTCATTTATTTGTTTGAGATGGAGTCTCACTCTGTCACCTAGGCTAGAGAGCAGTGGCATCATCTTCGCTCACTGCAACCTCCGTCTCCCGGATTCAAGCCATTCTCTTGCCTCAGCCTCCCAAGTAGCTGGGATTACAGGTGGCCACCACCATGCCCAGTTAATTTTTGTGTTTTTAGTAGAGATGGGGTTTTGTCACGTTGGCCAGGCTGGTCTTGAATTCCTGACTTTGTGATCCATTCACCTCGGCCTCTCAAAGTGCTGGGATTAAAGGTGTGAGACATCTTTTACATTTTAAAAAGCCTATTTTAATTTCTTCCTTTAAAGTCTATTTATATAGTGTTTTATATAATAAATCTTAAAGGTTTACAGGAGGCAGATTAATAGCTAAATACGTGACCCGGTTTTCTTTTTTTTTTTTTTTTTTGAGACGGAGTCTCACTCTGTCACCCTGGCTGGAGTGCAGTGGCCAGATATCAGCTCACTGCAAGCTCCGCCTCCTGGGTTTACGCCATTCTCCTGCCTCAGCCTCCTGAGTAGCTGGGAGTACAGGCGCCCGCCACCTCGCCCGGCTAGTTTTTTGTATTTTTAGTAGAGATGGGGTTTCACCGTGTTAGCCAGGATGGTCTCGATCTCCTGACCTCGTGATCCACCCGTTTCGGCCTCCCAAAGTGCTGGGATTACAGGCTTGAGCCACCGCACCTGGCCGTGACCTGGTTTTCAATGTGTTCCATAACATACTAAAACATGTACTTCTAGGATAAACTACGGTGCTTCTAAAAAACACATTATATGCTACAGAAGTGAACTAATAGTGGGGCGGAGCAAGATGGCCGAATAGGAACAGCTCCAGTCTCCAGCTTCCAGCACGAGTGACACAGAAGACAGGTGATTTCTGCATTTTCAACTGAGGTACCGGGTTCATCCCACTAGAGAGTGCCAGACAATCGGTGCTGGTCAGCTGCTGCAGACCAACCAGGGAGAGCTGAAGCAGGGTGAGGCATCACCTCACCTGGGAAGTGCAAGGGGGAAGGGAATCCCTTTTCCTAACCAGGGGAACTGAGACACACAACAAC
>NW_012114488.1:5306051-5306668 GCF_000951035.1 Colobus angolensis palliatus
CATCCCCAGCAATGGATCAAAGCTGGATGGAGAATGACAAGTTGAGAGAAGAAGGCTTCACTCCATCAAACTTCTCAGAGCTAAAGGAGGAATTATGTACCTAGCACAAAGAAACTAAAAATCTTGAAAAAAGAAAGGAAGAATGGATAACTAGAATAGTCAATGCAGAGAAGGCCATAAATGAACTGACAGAGACAAAAACCATGACACCAGAAATACGTGACAAATGTACAAGCTTTAGTAACCGACTCAATCGACTAGAAGAAAGAGTATCAGCAGTTGAGGATCAAATGAATGAAATGAAGCAAGAAGTCTAAACAAAAAAGACGAAAAAGACTTCAAGAAGTATGGGATTATGTGAAAAGACCAAATCTACGTCTGATTGGGGTGCCTGAAAGTGAGGGGGAAAATGGAACTGAGTTGGAAAACACTCTTCAGGATATCATCCAGGAGAACTTCCCCAACCTGGTAAAGCAGGCCAACATTCAAATTCAGGAAATACAGAGAACGCCACAAAGATACTCCTCCAAGACACATAATTGTCAGATTCACCAAAGTTGAAATGAAGGAAAAACTGTCAAGGGCAGCCAGAGAGAAAGGTCGGGTTACCCACAAAG
>NW_012114488.1:5308370-5308730 GCF_000951035.1 Colobus angolensis palliatus
CAAACAGAGAGCCAAATCATGAATGAACTCCCATTCACAATTTCTTCAAAGAGAATAAAATACCTAGGAATCCAACTTACAAGGGATGTAAAGGACCTCCTCAAAGAGAACTACAAACCACTGCTCAGTGAAATAAAACAGGACACAAACAAATGGAAGAACATACCATGCTCATGGATAGGAAGAATCAGTATCGTGAAAATGGCCATACTGCCCCAGGTCATTTGTAGATTCAGTGCCATCCCCATCAAGCTACCAATGACTTTCTTCACAGAATTGGAAAAAAAACTGCTTTAAAGTTCATATGGAACCAAAAAAGAGTCCACATTGCCAAGACAATCCTAAGTCAAAAGAACAAAG
>NW_012114488.1:5310035-5347890 GCF_000951035.1 Colobus angolensis palliatus
CATGGAATACTATGCCGCCATAAAAAAGGATAAGTTTGTGTCCTTTGTAGGGACAGGGATGCAGCTGGAAACCATCATTCTCAGCAAACTATTGCAAGAACAGAAAACCAAACACCGCATGTTCTCACTCATAGGTGGGAAATGAACAATGAGATCACTTGGACTCAGGAAGGGGAATATCACACACCAGGGCCTACTATGGGGAGGAGGGATGGGGGAGGGATTGTATTGGGAGTTATTCCTGATGTAAATGACGAGTTGATGGGTGCAGCACACCAGCATGGCACAAGTATACATATGTAACAAACCTGCACGTTATGCATATGTACCCTAGAACTTAAAAGTATAATAAAAAGAATAAATAAAATGAAAAAAGAAATTAAAGAAAAATAAGTAAAACAAAAAAATAAATAAAAATAAAAAAAAAGAAGTGAACTAATAGTACTTGTCTCAAGGGCATCCAACATGATTATTTGAAAGAAGGAAGTATTTTTCCCATCTGTAATGCACAGATCCCTTTAGGCACTCCAAGAGACCCATGAATTCATGTGAGCACCAAATATTGTCAATAAACTGATCCAACGCATCTTGCACACCTTTACATACTAGTTATGTTTCTAAGTATTTATGACAATACAAAATTAAAATGACATTTTAAAACAGTACTAAATGCAGAGGAGGTTTTGATTAATAACATTTTTAAAGTTCAATTGCCATCAAGTAGAGTGTCATTTTTAGACATTTTATAAAGGAGACTGCAACCACTGTGAAACATATAATCTCAAATAAGGGTGCATGATTGTAATTCTGAGCCCTGGAACTGTCTTCTCCTATAGGTATTGACCATTTCAGTAAACTGTTCACCCTCTTCCATGACCAAATGGGCACCAGTTCCAAATTTGTCTCAAATGCATATCCTTCACTCCATTTTTTTTTGGCTCTGCCCTAACAGAGACCCTGTGTCTTTGTAAGGGTTATACAGATTCTCACTTATGGATTCTACCTACTTTGGTTTCCTCTGATGTAACACACTCATTTAATCAGTTTGGACTTACAGTTCCAAACATTCCTACATAAATATAACACAGTATTTGTCTACAGTCAGTAAAAAAAATCAAATGCAAAGATATTTAATATTTGGTATGATTATCTTTTGTCTCATTAGTTGGTAACAATCATATTTTATGCTGAGTTTATAGGATTTTTTTCAGTAAGCTTTACTTTCTTTACAAATATCTGATTCTTTTAAATGGCATCTCTTGGTGGCTAAGTGGTTTTCTATATTATTTGCAGCCTATGTTGACTCATTTATTGAATATACATTTATCTTTTAAATACCTTATATATTTCAGGAGTGATCTGGGTACTAGGAATACAAAATTAATAAGATAGTTTCTATTCTCATAGACAGACACATAATTTTATTCTAGCGTAAGATTATATTAAATAATTTTTTTCAAATACTTACAGCATACGACACTTTAATCCAAAACATAAAGAAGAGATATGTTTAAGAATGACTTACTGTTAGTCTCGGAGCAGAGAAGTTGGGAGAGAACATTCCAGGCCACAAAAAGCTATGCAAAGGCATGGAGGCAGAAAAGCAAATTACAAGTCTTTTGGGATCACAGTAATGGTGCAAGGATGACAGTAAAGCTGGAAAAAATTGGCGAAGGCCAGAACATAGGAATCCCTGGAGACCACTGTGAAAATTCGATGTCTTACTGATGGCTGGGGGAAACCATTAAATAAGTTTAAGTTGGTGACTCACAGAGTTCAATTTTCTTTCTTCTGTTTTGCTTTTTCCAGATTATTCTGCTTGTATTTTGAAATGAAGGTTTGAAGCCTGTGCGGAGGTTACTATGGTAAACACATGAACAATAAGAAAGTTACAGTAAGACTGAGGGAGAGGGGAGGGTGCTCACAAAACTAGGTGTTCAGTTGGAGGTAGGAGAATTTACTGATGTGGGAAAAATAAATGGGGAGCAGATTTTAGAGTCTTTGATTAGTAAAGAAAATCTGGGGTTCAGAGGCAGATGTAAATTTGAAATGTCTAAGATATACAATGGAAAGGCATAAGTGGAAATCAAACGGACAGGTCTATGACTCAGAATAGGGAAGATTAATCAACTCAACCCAGATTCGTCCTGGTCTGCACCTAAACTAGGGTCACTGAGTGGAGAAATGGATGGAGTAAGGATCTCTGTTCTGGCCAAGTCTCCAATTTCAAGGGGTAGGCATTCCACAAACGCCTCCGAGTTTCCATTTCTTATTCAGTACAAATTTCTCTGTCTTAAATCACTAGGCAAACTAATTTGTAGGGCTGGTTCTTCCACTGCAGCAAGAATCTTTCAGTTTTGGCAGCCACCGGAGTGTTCTTTTCCTGACCACCACTGACAAAGAACAAAAATGTTAACCGTGTTTTGAACACACCCCAGTTTTCAGATGAAGAAGCCTGTTCATGGTGGGTGACTTGTTTGACAGGATACAGAATCAATCACAGTGAGGGCACTGGATTTGAAGTCTGAAATGTCTGATACTCTTGATGAAAGATTGAGCTAGAATCCCCTCCGTGGTGCTTTAGGAACGTGATAGCCATTTGATGTAGCCAGAGCATGATTTAATGCATTGCTAATGTATTTAGCCCTAGTGAAACTGATCCTATTTCTTAAACGTAACTTTTCTATCCCCCAGTAACCCATTACTAGGAAAACCTTGCCAAGATCGGATATTTTTCTCTGAAGAGATTTGATAGTATAACAAGATAATTTGTTGAGTACTGCGTTGGTCATTTTAACACATATATCCGTATCACACATCTTTGGCTCAGACATTTCTCTAAATACCTAAACTATGTGATCATAGTAATGTCCCTTGCATATTTTAGATGCTGACTCTATGAAACTCAGCTTTCCCTGATGAGTTAAATCTTTTCACAATATGGCCCCACTCAGAGGCAGAATTACTATGAAGTTTTTGAAGGTTAATACAGTCCCTCACTTGCATGGGTTTCCTCCAAGACCCCGGAAAGGGCCCTAGCACTGTGCTCACACATCATATATAAAATTGGCACAAATTTTTCCTTTTCAACATAGTTATCATTGCTGTGCTTTCTACCCCTACACTTCCTCTTTTTAGGGGTTTTGGGGAATTCCAGTTCAAGGAAAGGCAAACTGACAGGATATTCAGTTTGTGCTTAGTCGGGGTACGTTTGTGCAGTTGACAGTATCATGCATAGTTAAGTTATTACTAGCCACTGAGCATAGAAATGACTCCTAGGAATATTTCTACCACCCATTGTGCTGACTCTCCTGATATCACAACAGGAGGGCAGGACCAGATGACATGTAGATGTCCTACATTACTGCCAATCAAAATATAAACGTAGTGGGGAAGAAACAAGGTTCGAAAACCGAGAAACATTTTGTGAATAATTTTTACATTCCTCAGAAATGTAAAACTCTACGCAAAATATTCTTTCTTATGGGCCCCTAGTCTAAACGATCAACAAAAACAACAAAAAAGACACCAAAAATCATGCTAAAGACAAAATTCTCTTTCTATTCTTACTGTATAAATGATTCTTCAAGATTATAATGTGAAGAGCAATTAAAGAGGATGCAGCCAAAACATGCAGGGAAAAGAAAGTGTCATAGAGATGTGTCTGGTATCAAGTAACAAAGGTATTGTATCATTTTTCTTGATTTTCATTAGATTTTCAGATTTGGAATGTCTTGTGATTATCTTTTGCTGGAAGTTTATGTTCCCCCAACATTTATATGTTGAAATCCTAACCTCCAAGGAGATGATGTTAGGAGGTGGGTCATTTAGGAAGTGATTAGGTCTTGAGGGTGGAGACCTCATGAATGAGATTAGCACCGTTCTAAGAGAGGTCCCAGGGAGCTGTCTTGACCATTTCACCACATGAGGACACAGCTAGAAGGCACTGTCTGTGAGAAAGTGGGTCCTCGCAAGACAGCAAATCTGCCGAGGCTTTAATCTTGGACTTCCCAGCATCTAGAATTATGAGAAATACGTTTCTGTTCTTTTTAAACTACTTCGTTTATGACAGAATATACTAAGCCCTTTTTTTTGCTTTTTTGTTTTTTTTTTAAGGAAAAGCTTTTCTTTCGTAACTGAGGTAATATACATTCACACAATCAGGTCAGACTTCTATAGTTCTGATACCTTATATCACTAATCATTTCAAATATGTAAGAAATTATGAGACAGAGATGAAGCAGGGGGAATACCAGGACCTTCCATTAAGTTGTGCCCAGGGACTTTCTCGTTACATTTGGGTCCAAGTTAACATATGACACTTTTAAGCAAAGTGTGTAGTGCCATCACTTGCAGAGGGAGCCACTTCAGTTCTGACACATTCCATTAGATACACAGAGTTAATGTGTATGTGACATTAATGTGCATATGTGACATTTTTCAGTAAATCCATAGACTTCAGGTATATTTATTACCAGGGCTGCATAAAGCCAACTTCCTTGTATATGTGACCAATGCCTTCTGAACTTCCCCCCTTATCACACTTTTCAATATGCTTCCATTTAATAATTGAATTTTGCTGGCTTCTCCATCCCTATTCAAATGACTCTGACATCACCCAAGACGTGGTTGGTATTTCTCAACTCAGACTTCTCTTGTGAGGGTAATTTTCACCACTGCCTCCTAACAAGCTAACAATTGCTTTCTAACAGCCTATAATGAACAGATGCTTCAGACAGCTTAGAAACTCAAAACCCAAGATGTCTTGGCCTTATTTGAGTTCTGCCAAAGGCTTTGATCTACATATGTTCAGCCGCGGATAATAAGGACAAAGTGGGGCTGCCTGCACCACCATCCTCTGTAAACCTCTGCATGTTTATTTCTGCTCATGATCCTCTACATATTTTATTGTTTTCTAGTGCCTTTGTGTTGAGCATCCATCAGGATTTCCAGAAAAGGAAGAGAATTGTTATCAATACCTGAATAGCTCTGCTAGTGTCCACGTGTCTTTTCTCTCAGCAGAGCCCGTGAAAATGTATTTGTCAGTTAGGGGGATGGCCTTAGTTGCCTCAGTCCTCACAATTTCCAGGAATTTCACAGACATTTCAATTTTAACTGGAAATGTCAGCCAGCCTCCATTTGTCTTCCAGCGCTTCTCCCTCTGAGTGACAATCAGTGATAATCACGCCCTCAGTGCAGTGCTGTGCGCTCACTTGCTCTAATGGTTTTCAAGTTGAAGTCCTACCTTATTGGATTGCAGCCATATGCCTGAGAATTCGAATTTCTCCATGTTAAAACAGTACATATAAGGCCAATGTGCATTCCACAAGATTGCAAACTGTATGTGGCTGGACTCCAAATCTGATATGGAAAAAAAATGCGTCTGCCAAGAAGGTAACATCATACCAGTCCTTGTTGGCCTATTCCACTTCCTGGAGAGTCTCCACTGTATCGAGTACGGCTGGATCAATCAGAGGAATGAACTTGTCTAACCCTTGATAGTCTAGTATTCACCTCTAAACACTGCCATCTGTAAGTACTGGCCACACTGGACAAGTAAAAGGGCAATAAAGGAATCAAAACTCCCATCTCAACCATTTCTTAATGACAGCAACAATTTCTTGTTTCCCTCCTGGAATAATTTATTGTTTCATGTATATTACCAAGGAAGTCTTGGTTCTAAAGATTTTTGTTTATCACAGCCAATTAAAAGTACATGAGAAAGATTTAGCAGATATCCTCCTTGTAAAGGGTAACATTCCCTATTTGCACAAAGTACCCCTCCTAAGCTCACATTCATAAAAAGGCAGGGGGACCAGGCTTACACAATCACACTTTCCAATTCATCACTCTACCGTTACCATGGTTGCCTGAGCAGCACCGGGAACCCTCTCAGGTTCACCTCCATGCCATTCAGAGCAAAATTACCAAATTACCCTCCTTACTATTTATGCTGGGCTAACATTCATAAGCTATGTTACTGAGAAAAATGACTTTCCTATGTACTTTACACTGGGCTAAAATTCCATAGCTAACAATCCTAAGAAAGTTTTGTTTACACCCGTGCCCCCTATCTTAACCTAATCATTGCATGAAGTCTAAGATCTCTTGCAGAGATGAAGCATGGAGATCTTGGTCTCTCAGTTCATCTTATCTTTTTTCATGGCTTAGCCTTTAATTAAGGGAGTAAATTTCTTCAGAGAATATAGATCAAGCGAAAGTACCACTGCCCTTTAACAGTTAAAAGAGACTGGGAAACCTCCCATGTTTTTACTCACTGCAGCTTATTAGATGTCAGATCATCCAGAGGCCTTTGCTCATAAGTAGTTGCAGCCACTTGGGGATTAGTCATCAGCACAAATAATCACTTCCATTCAGCAGTATACATCATCAGCAGCATATTTCCCTGATTGCTATTTCTGCAGTAACATGTCAATAATTGTTCCCCAGGCTGTTCTGACATTTTGCTTTTCAGTGTCCTAATGCTTAAACAGAAAGCATCCTTTTGAGATTCCATCATTACCTGCACCTGGTCTCTAGCCATGTTTATAATTTTGTGAGTAACCAGTGGCAATAACTGAGTTATTTTGCCAGTGAAATAATATCTTTCCTAGTCGTCAAACAGGCATGATAAGCTATTCAGAACTAGAAAATGTGGTCTCACCGAGGTTTTATTTTCCACCTGTCACCTCCTCCTCTCATAGAAGTCTCACTTTCATAAGGGCTTTTAACAATAGCCAGGGAATAGAATTTTTTTCCTGTGACTCCTTGTCTATCCACTTAGCCATTTTCCCCAGATATATTGATTTCCTACAAATTCCACTGATAAGACTCATTCCAGTAACTACGCCTTGGATTTTCACCTTTCCATACAAAGGCTGATAGGCAGAAAACACGGCATCAAGCCTGCATAGTTTCCCGCATTTCTTCTTTTCCTTGCCAAAATAATAACAATAAATATCTGAGCTATTGTGATTTATGGATCTAAAATGCAACCCTACTCAATGCACCGATCAGAGAGAACATGAAAGAGCATGCTGTGACATCAGACACACAAATCGGAGATCTTACCCAGTATCAAATACAAGAGCCTGGGGAATTTTACCCCAAGATTAGTCCCCTGGTATGCTGGTTATTTTAAATTAAAGGCTCTTGAAATTCAGCAAATGCTAGAAGAGGCTCCACTTTGATATTCTATTACCTACCATAAGACTGTTATCTACCGTAAGACTAGATCTGCCAAAGAGAACACAATTGTATTCCATCCCTTCTGAAATCTCATTCATTATCAAGTTAATTTCTGTCTCTGAGGTCCAGTCATTCTCCCTAATAACCACTTACTTCCCCTCAAAAGAATTGCCTATGTTTCTCATTCCCCCACCCCATGAGGAAGAGTATATAAGCATCTGTACTTCACTGAGTTACTGGGTAATCACTTTCCTGCACTCCCCCATGCTTACATACATTAATACAATTGTACACATTTTTTCCTATTAATCTATTAATTGTCAATTCATTTCAACAGACTTAGACTTGATTCTTTAGAGAGAAGCTTTGAATTTCCCGAGAGGAGCTTTACTAATAATTTAAGGAATCCAAGTAATCACAAGTCTCAGAAAAACACGGAAAGTATGAGGGCCTCCAATGTAGTTCCCCAGATGTGTCCTGGTCCTGTATCAACAGATGTGCTCTCCCAGTGACGCATGCAGTCACATTCCTTACACTGCACAGGAGGAGGCACTCTGGTCATTACAACATTTTTTATATTCCGATAGTTACACAGATAACGAGAAATTTTCTCTGGAACTTCCCCATAAAAGTATAACTGGTTGGGTGTGGTGGCTCATGCCTGTAATCCCGGCACTTTGAGAGGCTGAGGCAGGCGGATTAGGAGGTCAGGAGATCGAGACTATCCTGGCTAACAAGGTGAAACCCCGTCCCTACGAGATGGCGCCACTGCAATCCAGCCTGGGCGACAGAGCGAGACTCTGTCTCAAAAAGAAAAAAAAAAAGATAACTGCCATGTTTTTTGACCTCATGAAATCCTAGAGAAGGAAGTTTATGCGTTTATGCTTGGGAAAAGCAATCAGAAGACAGTTACTCTCCTGCTAGCCAATACCACTGGTTTGTTTGCCAAGAGATCTGTCATTAGTGAGTTTACAATAAAAATTGATGATGCCATTTGCTTTCTCTCCCAGGAACATATTGCTGTCCTGGAAAAGGAATTCAATGGATTACCTACCTCCTGTTTACCATTTCCTTACCTGCCTCAATTTGTATTTATAATCCTGGATTCTTTTCCAAAAAGTCATCCCTGAATTATACCTTTCAAGATTTCCCAAAATGGGATCAATCCTTGGCTCTCCTGTATGCAGGCAATGAGACAAGAGTGAAGTTACACCTCCATCCTTCTCTATCTTTTCTGCTGCACATTATCCAATCCCATCCACACCCCATTTATCCTATGTACACTTCAACTTATTCTCCTACATGTCTGTTTAACTGTGTCTGAAATCAACTGTTTCCCCTTTGGGAAAAATCTTTTATTGATTTCAAATTTTGGTGTTCTTCCAATTACCTGTACAAAATTTTCTCTAATTTTGCTACCTCTTATAATTACATCCTTTTTCTGAAATGTCATTAGTTATGAAAATATCTTCAAATTACGACTAATAATAGCTACCTCAATTGAGTGTCGACTATTTGTCATGAACTTTTCTAGGCAACTTACATGATTAATAACTATATCAATCATACTAGTCATCATTGTGCATATTAGTCCTTTGCCCAACATCATATAATTAGCAGATATAATCAAAATTCATTATCTCACTTTGTGTCCGACTGCCTTCAAAATGCACCATATCATGATGTATTGACTCTACTCTGCTTCCTAGTTTTCTCTAAAACTATTTACATGTTTTACCTTTCCTACTAAATGATAAGCACTTCCATGGGAAGTACCCTGCATTGTTAATTTTATTATCTCTCTTCACACTAGGTATCATCCATCCATATTGCAGCAATTTTGTAATATTCATAGAATATACACACGAATGAATGAACTGCATAATAAAAGTAAGGGTCACATTTTCTGCTTATTCTGTAATCCCTGGGGTGTGAATACAATGTAAATGTATCTATAAATTATTGCTGATTATATGTTCAGGTTGTTGTATTTTTTGGGCTATTTTATTGAAATAGACTATTTCAATAAAGACCCAGAGATGCAGGGTCTTAAAGAATACAGAAATTTTAGGTTGAGATGGGAGGATCACTTGAGCTCAGGGGTCAGAGACCTGACTAGGCAACACAGTGAGACTCCTTCCCAAAACTTTTTTTTTTTTTCAATTAGGCAGACTTGATGCTCTGCACCTTTAGTCTCATCTACTCTGGAGGCTGAGGCAGGAGAATTGCTTGAGTCCAGAAGGTCAAGGTTGCAGTGAGCCATGATCACACCACTACACTCCAGCCTAGGTAACAGAGCAAGGCCTTGCCTTTAAAAAAAAAAAAAAAGAAAGAAAAGAAAAGTTATATATTTCTCATATAAAGCACTCACCTAGTAGGCTGCCTTGGCTCAATTAAGTCACCCATGTAGCAAAGTTGTGGGTTGCCATCCTCAACATGAAGCTTTCAGGGTTACTACAGACACTGCCATTTCCAGCCAGCATTGAGGAGAAAGCACAAGCCCAGAAGAATAGATATCCTTGCAAGCAAGTCATATGGAAGTTGAATACCTAAAATCTTTTTTCATTCTGTTGGCCAAAACACAGTCACAGGGTTGTAAAAGTCGACTGGAAAATGTAGCCCCTGGCTCTCTAGGTGGCAATGTGCCAGGCCAAACCTCTATTACAAATGGTACCTGGCTTAACAATGATTTGATGTAGGATGTTTTTAACCTTATAGTGGTGCAAAAGTGATACACACTTACTCTAAACCGTATTTCAAGTACCCAGCCATTCTGTTTTACACTTCCACTATAATATTTAATAAATTACATGAGATATTCAGCACTTTATTATAAAACAGACTTTGTATTATGTGACTTTACCCAACTGTATGCTTAGGTAAATGTGTTGAGAATATGTAAGGTAGACTGGTCTTAACTATGATGTTCCATAGTGAGGTATATTAAATGCATTTTAGATGTATGACATTTTCAACTTATGATTGGTTTATCAGAAGATAACCCCACTTTAAGTCAGGGGGTATCCGTATTATATGTAAGCTAGGACAGGCCAATGTGATAACAGCCAATTCCCAACTCTTAGTGACTTAAAAGAATTTTTTATTGTTTATCCATTCTCCATGTCCATCCTAGGTCAGAGGGAAGCTATGCTCAGTATTTTCTCATTGCTCTTACTCTGAGATCCTGGTTACTACCTGGATCTATGCCTGATGCTGAGACAGAAGGAAAAAATATATAACTCTTAAGAGTCTGGCATTGACATTTATATGGTCTAGCCCAGTCGTGACACACGTCACTTCCATTAAAAGTACCTGGTCAAAGAAAAAAAATTATCAGGCAGAACTAGTCATGAGAAAGCTCTCATTACAAGCCTCATTTGTACCTAGATGATAGACAGATGCCAATATACAGTGAGCAGCAACAACATTTATCACATTCTAGGAAAGGTGAAAGATGAATCGGGTTTATAATCAACAATACTCAACACTGGCCTACCAGCCCGAAGATATTTCATTGGGGAACAAATGTCTCCCATGCTAAGCTATATGGTTTCGATGCAACTGACTTCATGCTCCAATCTAATAATGGGCATTTATTGACCTAAATCAATCAGCATAATCTTACACACCTGATCATAGTTGATTCAGAACTAGGCATGCAGCATAAATTAGTCAGCATAAGATTAACAGTGTTAAAGCTGTGGGAGAGACATACTCTTTAAGTATAGACAAGAAATATGTAGCCTTGGAAAACGTTGGTACCCACCATTTTAACAGGGATCATTCATGTATGAAAAAGTATCATTTTTAGACATTGGTAAGCTACTAGATTAAATTAACCTTGCAGTTTTGCTATTTAATACAGTTCATTCTGTGTATTCTGTTACTGACAAAGTAAAGACTTAAGTGATCAACTTGGCCCATAAAGCTTAAGAAAACTCACATTAGTATAATATTGGAAAAGCAAGGCTTATGAGTTGAAATGTAGAAATGTTACTCACAGAAAGTGACATCAGAATTTATCCTAGAAACCATACTGAAAATAGCTTGATGAAATGAGCCTATTTTGTACTTTAAAATTGTGGCTCTGCTGGGTTTTGCCAAGTTTCCCTATGGGAGAACTAAATGACCCTGAAAATTGCGGAGAAAAGCTTTCAGAATTCTTGAGATCATCTGAGATATACACAATAAAAGAAGTGGAACATGGTAAAAAAAAAAAAAAAAGTGGGTGGCTAAATTGCAAAATCCTGCAAGCTGTGCAATTAACCCTTTAAGTAGTCCCCTCAATTAAAAAAAAAAAAAAAATCTCCAGTAAAGTCTATCACCCTGATGACTGTCTGGCAACAGATTTATTTTGGTAAATGAGTGTCAAGTTGAGGTTTTGTAGAAGCAAAGCTCCACCTGGAGAAGCCAGAGCTCAGGAGGCAGAGAAGGTCAGGAGAACATAATTTGTACTTCAACCCTAAATAAATATCAGCAAAAATTCGGGGGAGGATTTTGGAGTTGAAGGTATGAGGAAATGTGGAAAGGAAGAAGGCTGGATATTCCAAGAAATGAAGCTTAAACCTCAAGAAAACTTTTTGATAACTTTAAAAGTTCAAGTTAGATAAACAGAGTGATTTTTCTTTCTCCACAGTCTGTTAACCCAGAATCAATGTAAGAGCAAAAAAGTTTGCTTCTCCCACTGAGGGGCATTAAAATTGGTAGTGATTGTTAGTAAAGCTAAACATATTCCACAGTGTATGCACATCAGTGAAAAGAACTGGTCTACAAAGAATGCTTTTAATAGTCAGGTCAGGAATGAAGTCTTAAATCCTACTTCAAATTTTCACTAATCAGGAATGGGAACGTTACTGGGGCTTGTACTAATGTAAGTCCCAGCAAGTATAATGTGGACTAACATTAGTATCAAATTCCCTTTGGCTCTATAAATCTGTAAAAAGCAATAGTAACTTTAATATATAAGCAATTCATGTAATACTTATGCCTAATATCTGTACTAGTTACTCCGCTAGCCTGTGACAATACTATTACACTACTTGTATACGCCATTTAAACTGTCAAATTCTTTTCCCATATACCTGTTATTTTCATTGTAAAAATACTATGCAAGAGGATTGGCAGTTGATATCATGCCCATTTCACTGATTAGGAAAGTGAGGTAGAGTGAGGGCAAGGAATTTGCCCAGTGTTGGACAACAAATAAATTATTGAACAAAAACTAGAATCCAGATTTTTACCTTCTAACTTAGGGATTTTGAACCAAAAAAGAATATAAGGCCGGGCACGCTGGCTCATGCCTGTAATCCCAGCACTTTGGGAAGTCGAGGAGGGGCAGATCACGAGGTCAGGAGATCGAGACAATCCTGGCTAACATGGTGAAACCCTGTCTCTACTAAAAATACAAAAAACTAGCCGGGCTTGGTGGCAGGCGCCTGTAGTCCAACTACTCGGGAGGCTAAGGCAGGAGAATGGCATGAACCCGGGAGGTGGAGCTTGCAGTGAGCCGAGATCACGCCACAGCACTCCAGCCTGGGCGACAGAGCGAGACTCCGTCTCAAAAAAAAAAAAAAAAGAATGTAAGATACAGTCTCTCTCTGTCTCTCTCTCTCTCTATATATATATATAAAATCTAATACTGTACTTTATATTTTATTCATTATACTTTATATTTACTATACTTTGTTTTATATATATCAACACTGTATTACTGTACTACCATATATTACCAATAAATAGTATATTTTACATATATGTACTATATGTAATATATAGTATTGACATATAATTATGTAAAATATATAATTATGTATATATAATTATGGAAAATATCTATCCAATGCTATATATGCATATATACACAGTAATATATATATACATACATATGCAATAAATAGTATCATAGGTGAGGTTCTTTCTTGCATTATATCCAATACTATTTATTGCCCCAGGATAAATAATGAACAGTAGAAAGAATAAATGCCCTGAGATGCTGTAGACCAAAATGGAGTCAACATGGAAAAGCAACAGATGCTTAATAGAAAAATAATTTTGTTCAGACAAATTTGCAACACAAATATGCTGACATTTTTATGAAGGACTAAATATCTCTTATCTAACTGAAGTAAACCACAGTCATAAATTACAATACTGAACTTCAGTGAGTTTTCAAAAATACATCACCCACCAAAGATTAATCTCCAAGATCAACAAGCACTATTCGCAACATAGGAGAGTGAGTCCAGTGACAAACGGCTCAGAGAAAGGAAGCATTTGAAGGTGAAGAGCAGTGACAAGTGAGGCTCCATGGGGATTAAAATATGAAGACCATTTTGGTTCACTATTTTTCTGTATTTCCAATGCTGGAATGGAAGCAACCAGTAAAAATGATGAAGGGTGCAAATGTGAAAAAAAAAACAAAACACACCCAGGAGGATGGGGACAAATTTAGGGAGCAGAACTTAACTTAAAATAACTTTGACAAAATTGGAGTCCAGGGAAATAATTTACTGACTAATGTACCTCAGCATGTGTAAATAAATACGAAATAACGAGACTAGAGTTACAAATAGCGTAACAAGCAAGACACAGCCATGATAAGCAGAATCTGCATACTCTGGGGACTTTCAAGTACCCAGTGATAGAGCATTATGCGAAACAATTAGGGCACCAGATCACTCCCTGACAGTCGTAGCACTGATGCATCAATCTTTAATCTTTGGGATGTTCAATAAAAAAAAAAAAAAAAAGTGATGATTTTGTAACTTGTTGCATATTCCACAAGTTCCTTCTTCAATTTTTGATTTTCTGCCTGCTCGCCCAAATTTAAGCATTCCTGTTTTCCTTTTTATTAATTGTATCTCATTTGTATGTTTTTCTCCATCATCTTTCACATGTTTTCAATTTACAAAAATCACAGATACAGTAGTACCACCTTATTGGTGGTTTTGCTTTCTACAGTTTCAGTTACCCAAGGTCAATCATGATCCAAAAATATTACATGAAAAATTTCAGAAATAGATGATTGAAATGTTTTAAATTATATGCCACTGTGATTAGTGTGATGAAATCTCACCTTATAAAAATAAGGGCTACTTGAAACAAGCACTGTGATACCATGACAATCGATCAGTTAACCAAGATGGCTACTAACTATAATAAACCCTAGTGTTGTATTTGGTCAGTAGAATTAACATTTCAACCTAGACAGGTAAGTTTTAATTCCTTCCCCAGGATTTGACTACTTTCTATAACTTCAAAATTCCCTTACAATTTATCATGGGACTCATCACCATTCTATGTCTAATCCCATCTCTGTGCCAAGACGCTTCCGCTAAGAAAAATAATAAAATCACATTTTATCACTTTCAATGAAGTAGAGGACAACAAGCATCGGAGGTGACCCTAGCAGTAGCAGGAATACAAAAGCACTGAAAGGATACAGGCCCTGGCTTTCCCCTGTGGTGGCAGCATGCCCCAAAGGAGGCATGTTGGATGAAAGTGATAGGAGTGGAAGCTCTGGAGAGAAGTTCAGAGAAGAATGGACTGGAAGATGCATTGGGGCATTGCTGGAAATCTCAGTGAAGAGCTAGCTTAGCAACTATGATTGCTTGCCCTCAACTATCTCCTCCCTCTTCCAACTCATCTTAGTCCATTTTATGTTACTATAACAGAATACCATAGACCAGGTGATTTTTAAGGAACAATGATTTATCTTTTACAGCTCTGGAGGCTGTGAAGTCCAAGGTCATGTGGCCTGCATCTGGTGAAGGTCTACTTGCTGCATCATCCCATAGCAAAGGCAAGAAGGCAAGAGAGGAAGAGGGGGCCACACTCACTTTTGTAAGAACCCCACTCTCGAGAAAACTGAACTACACCTGAGAGATGACATTAATCCATTCATGAGGGCACACCTTCCATGACCTAATCACCTCTTATTAGGGCCCTGCCTCGCAATACTGTTGCATTGTGGATTAAGTTGTCATCACACGATCATTGAGGGACACATTGAAACCATAGCACAACTCTATTGAGATTCCATCAAGTGGTGCTACACCCAGCTTGATGTAGAGCACTCACAAGCAAAAAGGGACCAATATTAGTGAACGGAGCCAGAAAAAGTGTGCCCCTTCGAAGAGAACAGTCTTCAGCACATGTGAAATGGGGACCCTACAAGGCCAAGCATCAACATTCGTTCAAGAAAAACTGCAACTCTAAATTTCATGTATATTTAATTTTTAAAACCTTGACAATTGATTGCATTTCATTTTTAAAATATTGTCCTAACTAAACAAAACGTATCTTCAGGCCGGGCGCGGTAGCTCAAGCCTGTAATCCCAGCACTTTGGGAGGCCGAGACGGGCGGATCACGAGATCAGGAGATCAGACCGTCCTGGCTAACACGGTGAAACCCCGTCTCTACTAAAAAATACAAAAAAAGCTAGCCGGGCAAGGTGGTGGGCACCTGTAGTCCCAGCTACTCGGGAGGCTGAGACAGGAGAATGGCGTAAACCCAGGAGACGGAGCTTGCAGTGAGCTGAGATCGGGCCACTGCACTCCAGCCTGGGTGGCAGAGCGAGACTCTGTCTCAAAAAAAAAAAAAAAAAAATGTATCTTCAAGACATTTGTGGCTCACGGAAGCCAATGGACTATTTGTGTCTTGGTTTAAATTCTAATTTGTAATACAAAATTACATCTATTCCAAGTCAGAATGTGTTAATTTGCTTCCTTTTTAAACTGATCACATGAGGCTCCTTGAGGAGCCTCATACTCTGTGGGGTTTGGGTAAGATAAACTGTTATGTAAAACATAATGATAATAAAAGCAAGTTGGATTTTTGTAATTCATTGGAATTTGTTTTAAGAGTGACATGAAGTTTATAAGTACACCACCCGACACCTAATTTCAGTCTTTGTTTCCACTAAAATTTTGAAAAATTGTACTTAGATCTTTAAGTAAAATGAGCACCCTATTAAAAGTAACCACAAGGTATCTTAAGTGCTTTCAGTCTCAAAACAAAACATTGGCAATTATAAATTATGAAAGTCATATAGAATAAAATCACAATGTATATGACCTAAGTTCACAATGACATACTTACTCTATTTCCAGTATTAGACTTCACAACCTAATGGTCAAAGACAGGGAAAGCATTTAAGTTAATGATATTACCAGTCAAAAAGGATGGACACTGAGGGGAACAAAATTTCCTTGGCTAAAATGAAAATGGTTACATATAGATAGCAATTCAGATTTTAGTTGGAATTACTTATTTCTGGCTCTAAAATATTGCTTTATTAATTAACATATAAATTAGAATCAATTCTGTAAGAGCTATTTTTGTTTTACTTTTTAAACATCTTCATCTATGTCTAACATGCTAAGTCAGACAGAAATACTTAGGTGTATAACATTTGTGCATCTCTTTAGAAACTAGAGTATCAAAGTAAGGTTTAAAGAATAAGAAAAATAGAGAATAAATTGTCAGTGTCTAATTTTAAATACTACCACTGAAATTAGTATCCTTATTCCAGGTATTGCATTTGCATGATACAACAAGCTTAGAGACCAAATAAAACTAGTTCGGTTTAAGAAAAATCAGATTTTAAGTGAGCCAGGATCACGCCACTGCACTCTAGCCTGGGGGATAGAGCAAGACTCTATCTCAGGGAAGAAAAAAAAAAGAAAAAAGAAAAAGAAAAAGAAATCAGCTTTCAAAGGTAAATACTGTAAAGAAAATACACAAATCAACTTGCAGTACAAACTCAGTTTTTCTAGCTACTGCTTGTTCCTACTGTTATTTGTCATGGCAATAAGTGAAGAAGTAGGAAATGGCTGTGTTTCATCCAATATCTATTTCTTCCTTTTCATTACAAAAATTGTTTTTTATCTGAGTGTATTTTCACTCAGAATAAAAGCCACATTTCCCAACCTACCTTGCAGCTAGGTGTGAACTTATGCCTGATTTCTGGTCAATGAGGTGTGACCATGAGTGATTTGTGCAACCTTTGAGCCATGTCATTTAAAGGAAGAGTTCCCTTCTTTTTTGTTTCAGACCAGGTCACTAGCTAGAAGGCAAAAGTTACCGGCCATCCTGCACTACATGGTAAAAGTCAACATCTTACAGGGGCTGTGGGAATGTTGTAGAACGAACCTGGGCCCCTGGCACAAGGTCATCTTCATACCACTTCTGGCCAGACCACACAGGAGAGAAACAATGCATATGTATCTTACTAGGTCAATATAAGTTTAGGTCTCTTTATAGTACCTATATATTAAAACAAATAAGAAAAATTGGTCAGAACAAGATCAAGAATAGCTAGCCATCACTTAGAAGTCAGTTGCAAAAACACAGAAAGTGTCCACAGGCAAACTAGTGTCCCTTATTATGCCATGGGAAAGCATTTTGGGGCATTATACAAAATCCTCATAGGGAAAACCGTGCGCCTCAGAGCTTGTAACTCTAAGAGAAACTATGGGGGAAAACTGACAAACTAGGTATGTATTGGTTGTTTCTTGGCACTTTCAGCAAAGTTCAATTTGAGTGACTAAGGTCAATGCTTGTAAGTGTGCATGCTGAAACTGAAAAGAACTCAGTTTTTAGACAGATTTTTATTAGCCTGTGGTCAGAAACCCAAGGTGACTAGGATCTGGAAACTTGGGGCCTTGGAGTATTGATCAAGACAACTGAAGTAACTTTTTACAGTGATTCTGAAAAGGTAGTTCGAGGAAGAGATAAATCTGTGCCCTAAAATCCTTCACCTATAGAGGCCAGATAATAGGAGTCCATTGAACAACTGAAAAATCAGATTAAAATTACTGCCTTATTCCCTCAGCCTATTTTCAGATGGCTCCAAGGAAATCACCATTATATTAGGAGAAAGGGGAAGAGAAAAAGCAGAAGAGACAAGTAAATAAATGATGTTAGGCTTAAAAACCTATCCATGTGATAGCTTTGCTATGACTGTTAACACATGAAATTGATCAGAAACTAACCATCAGCAACGTTTTTGACTAAATTATATGATTAAGGAAACTACAAGCCAGTCCTGAAAATTCCTAGGCAGCCAGTAAAACTAAAATTGGAGCTCCAAACACACAAAAGAAGAAAACTGAGAAAAGTTAGTCCTCTCCAAGAAAATACCAAACGCTCACTTCAATTACAACTTGCTCAGATTAATAGGCAAGGAAGCATCTTTCAGACATCTCCATTAGAGGTCACAGAAGACAATGGATAAGATACTTTCAGAGCAACCAGGAGATGGCCTTAGCAAGAATCTTACTCAGCTACAGTTCAGAACGCCTCTCTAGTCCAGCCCAGCACTGTAGGATATTTTATATGAATCGTTACCTTCTGGGTCTCATTTTTGCCTTTTCCAAATACTTGTTAGTATGGTTTTACAATTCCGTAACCAGTGTGCATTGGGTGTGTCCCGGGAAGGTGACATGTCACTTAATTTAAAGGTGATTCAACAGGAGGAGCACCTCTCTCAAATTTCTAGGACTTGTAATTGAAGTTGAGCCCGGTTCAGAAATTTGGATTATCTTTCTTGGCGAAGAGCAACTGTCTTCTATACCTCAGAAGAGAGTACATTGATATTTGTGTGACCAAAAAGATATATGATGAAAACTCTTTGTTTCCAAATACCCATTCTTCCCTTGTCTGAGAGTAATAGATATTTAGATATTTTAATCAACATTTAGCTGAGAACATACTTGTCAGAATATAGAGTTTATTCTCAAGTTTCTCACTCTTCCCAGGCTAACGATATGACAACACCTTGGCCAGTGATCTCGAAGAAATAGGTAATATAAACTTCTCAGAAAGTTAAACATAAAGTTATATGACCCAGAAATTCTATCCCTATCCAAGGGAATTAAAAAATAAGCCCATCCCAAAACTTGTATATATAGCTCATAGTAACATTATTCATAATAGCCAAAAAATGGAAGCAGTCTAAATGCCCATCCATGTGAGCACAGCCATACAATGGAATATTATTTTGCAATTAAAATAAAGTACTGATACATGTTACAACATAGATGAGCCACGGAAACACGCTAAGTGAAAGATGACAAAGGTAATACATTGTATGACTCCATTTATATGAAATACTCAAAACAATCCAATCCATAGAAAATAAATATAGATTAGTGATTGCCCAGGATGGAGGAGAGGGGAAATTGGGAGTGAGTGCCAATGAGTAGAAAAAGTAGGTGGTTTCCTTTTGTGGTGGTGAAAGTTTTCTGGAATTATTAGTGACGGCTGCACAACTCTGATTATACTAAAAATCAATCAACTGTACACTCTGAAATTTTTTTGAGACTCAGTTTCACTCTTGTTGCCCAGGCTGGAGTGCAATGGCATAATCTCGGTCACTGCAACCTCCGCCTCCCAGATTCAAGTGATTCTCCTGCCTCTGCCTCCCAAGTAGCTGAGATTACAGACATGAGCGACCACACCCGGCTAATTTTGTATTTTTAGTAGAGACAGGATTTCTCCATGTTAGTCAGGCTGGTCTCAAACTCCTGACCTCAGGTGATGTGCCCGCCTCGACCACCCAAAGTGCTGTGATTGCAGGCATGAGCCACTGCACCCGGCCCTGAAATTCCTTAATGTGAATTTTACACTGTGTAAATTTTACCTCTTTTTTTCAAAACAGTATCAGTGTCAGTCCATTTAGGATGCTATAACAAAACAGCATACGCTAGGTAGCTTAGAAGCAACAGAAATTCATTTCTCCCAGTTGTGGAGGCTAAGTCCGAGAGATTTGGTATCTGCAGAGGGCACATTTCCTAGTTAGAGATGGTGCCTTCTCACCGTGCCCTCACATGCCGGTAGGGTCGAGTAGCTCTCTGCTGCCTCTTTTATAAGGGCACTAACCCCAGTTAGGAGGTTCCGCTGTCATGACCTAATCACCTCCTAATGGCCTCACCTTATACCACCTCACCTTGAGGGGTTTAAGATTTCATCATAAGAACTGGAGGCGGTGGGGAGACACAAACATTCAGACCATAGCAACCAGCAATGTCCACATCTGATAAAGAAGAAGTGTGTTCTCTCATTCTCTTTCCTTCAGCTCCCTGGCAAGCATATGGACATGATTGTAGTTAATTGTCTCAGATACGTAGATAAAAGCAACTCACTACGGAGGAGTAAGATTGAAAAAGTCTTGTGCCCTGGTACTAGAGAGTTAACCAAGTAATCCTGGACCACATTCTCCTACACAATCAGGTGAAAGATAATTAAAATGATTAAGTTCAATTTAGTTTAAGCATTTGTTACCTTGAGTCTCTGTTACAACAGCCAGATCTTTGTTGTAATTTAAGTAACACAAGAATTCAAGAACTTTCAAAATTGCTGGTAAATGATTTTTATTATCTTTTAATTTCTGTCCAGTCATCCATATAGAGGTTGACATTGCAACTAGAAAGTACGTCAAGAGAGGTGATGTGGTGTTGTGTCTGAGTGAATGAGGTTTATTGCTAGACAACCCTAGAATTGAATGTACTCAATTTACAATTGAGTTTTGTTAACTCCCCATATATCACTTTGACTAATTTATTTAACACATCCACTCTAGTCACATTTTTCCCACTTGTAAAATAAAAATAATAGGAGTCTTAAGCCTAATATATAGCAAGGACTCAATAAATTGTAGATTTTTGGAAAGGGTACTCACACTTGGAATATTGCTTGAGATTTTACTTGTTATATGCAAGGTTTTCTCCAGGTAAATTGTTACTTGTATCTCTTCGTCTCTGCCTTTTAAATGCCCTAGAGCTTTGCAGTTGTCAACCATACAATGAAACGTCACTTCTGTTCAATATTACTGATTATGAAATGAGTAAGACAAGTCAACAGCCGTGATTTGCTATGGCTAGGAGTATCAGTAACTAAAGGATCAGGTAGAACAAATGAGAAATATTTGTGATAAGCTATTCTTTAAAGCAAGTGAAATCAGATAATCTTTTGCAGACATCCTCTGGAGATTAACAGCGTTCTTGAGAAGTTGTTATTCATGCCCATAGGACATGCAGAAACTCAATTGCAGTCTCCAGAAACCTGTGTCACTCAGCCTGATGCATGATGTCAAGTTGCAGTTGACAGTGGGAAAAAAATGTTAAATTACTGTCTGACACTTTTATATGAACTTTAAACGAACAATTCATCTCTCAAGCTCAATATGCTATAGGCACGTTACAAAATGAATCCTAAGAAAATATTCTGTAATCAGAATTTCCTTAGTATTTAATACCCTCAGATAATAAACATTATCTCAAATATTGCAATACAGTATAAGGTTGGCATTATATTGCAGATTGAAGACTATTTTATTACAATTTTGTTAAACCGATATATGTGTCTGCAAATTCTGAATTTAAAATTGGAATATCTATAGATTATTTTTGCACAAATATTATGAATTACAATAACTGCTACACTGAGTAAGGGCAGAAAACAAATGCAGGAGGTTTCTCCATTTTCTCAGTTTGTGAATGAAAACAAGGGTAGGTCCATGACTCTTCAGCTCACTCTTAGGTAACAGAAGTTCTTCCTGTCACTTTTGTCTCAAAACAATCAGTTCAGTAATTAGAATATTCAATCCAATGTAATCACTAAAATATTCTAGGTTCATTTAAACGTGTACTTTTTTATGAAGCCAAAAGAGAGGGCATGTTCAGCTTACTTCTCCTCCCCGCTTCTTTCTCAGCTTTTAATAATTTTGGGTCCTCACTCTTCAGGGAGGGAGAGGTAAGAAGGAACAGAGAGAAGCAAGAAAAATGGTAGCCATATCTTACTTAGCGCTAATCTACACTGATGCTCTCCAGGTCCGGAGGTCTTCCAAGTGGACACTGCCCTCGTGGGAGATCCCTCATTTGAAGTTTCCTTGATCTAGGCACTTTCCCTGCTATTCCAGCTCCCACACTGCACATACCTGGACACGGGGTGGTATGTCTAATTCTTTTTCTGCTGAGGTTTTTTTTTTTTTTTTAAACGGAGTTTCACTCTTGTTGACCAGACTGGAGTGCAGTGGTGCAATCTCAGCTCACCACAACCTCTGCCTCCTGGGTTCAAGCAATTCTCCTGCCTCAGCCTCCCGAGTAGCTGGGATCACAGGCACACGCCACCAAGCCCGGCTAATTTTGTTATTTTTAGTAGAGATGGGGTTTCTCCATGTTGGTCAGGCTGGTCTCTAACACTCCCGACCTCAGGTGATCCATCCGCCTTGGCCTCCCAAAGTGCTGTGATTAGAGGCGTGAGCCACCGCACCTGGCCAGAGGTTCTTTTGCTTCTCATGGCTGCCCTCTTAAAGAGAAATTAAGACAAGCCCACTCCATGCATTTCACATATACCATACATATTATCAAATACATAGGAAAGATCAACACATCCTCTGTTCTGACAAGCTCTACATTAACAGGAAATTATTTCCCTCTGTCATCAGACAGACAAATCCAGGTGCTTAGATTTCAGAAGCATCAGTCAGACATCAGTTTACCGCACCTAGCTCCAGGGGACACACGTCGACCTCTGAGTGGCCTTTATTCCTTCCCTAGGCTTTAGGTGAAGGAATCTGAACCAGCATATTGACAGAGCTCCCCAAAACCTTCTGCAAATCCATATACTTTTCTCAAAACTGTATTACAGGCTATAAATCAATGATTGGTTGTAACAAAACCAGTTTGGAAAACTCCTCTGCAAATTCTGCAGAGGGCTTCTGTACTTTATTTTAAAATGCAGCAGTAACTGCCAAGAGACCTCAGCTGAAATCGAGAGTAAAACAACTGTGGTTAAAGATATTTTTATGTAGTTTCTCTTTTTGCTTTTTTTATGGTTCCACAATCCAATTTGTTTTCTTGCTTAGACTTTGAAGACTGAGAGATGTACACCTTGCTGGGTAGTTAGACGGCAGGACAGTATTGAGAAGTAGGACATGTATCAGTGGAAGGAGGCTTGACATCATTTTTGCTTTTTGCGGAGACTGTATCTAAATAAGTATCATAATGTTAATTAGCAACTGATCTTGACTAGTGTACTTAGAACATTATTACTTTAAAAAATTATCACCCAAAAAACCACCTTGAACTGGATGTGCTATATTTATTTTCCTCTGCACGGCCATTATTTTACATTCCTCATCATCTTTACAAAATAAAGCAGGTTTATTTTTCCAAGTTTAACTTCCTGTACTAACTCAGAAGGAATTAGCTGGCTTAATTTTCTGATAACCTTTTCAAGCAGACAGCTTCAAAACATCTAATAAACCAAATTCTATGCTGACACTTCTCTGCTTCCTGCAAAAGAAAATACTAAAATCTTGTTTTAAAGATATTTGGCTTTTATTAACTTCACTAAGCCTCAGTATCTTTCACTCTGATATGGGTATAATAATGGCTCCATCTTAAAGATGTACTGTGAGGCTCAAAAGAAGCTATTATATATGCAAAGTGTTAGCCCCAGTACCCAGTACACAAGAGTGCTCAGTAAATATTAGTTCTTATCTTTATTATCAATATCACATGTTTGAACATAATTTTGCCATAATATTTGCATTTGAAATTACTGAATAATATAAAATATTTAAAGTCAGGTTGAAATGCAAGCCATGCAGAAGCTATACAGTAGAAAAATACTGGAGACAGAACCTTATGCTGTTAGTTCCTATTGAAAGTGTATTTACTGCCCTCTAGTGGCTATTGACCTAATAACAGAACACGCGCTAAAGGAAATGTGTACGATTTTTTAATTAGAGACTTCTAAAATATATTATCAAACAACCTGTATTAACAATCAGAGGTGCCATGGTAACTAAACCTAATTATATTCTTCCATTTAATTCTGAAAAACTAAATATCTCTAAGTTATAAATTGACAGTCATTAAACATTCTTATGCTTATAAAAACATTCATTTGGGGTATTTTCAAAGTAAAGAGTCAGGATATTTTTTTCAAGCCTGCATGGTTTTTGCTATCCTGTAAACACTTTCCCAAATGATTCTTTTTAAGTGACTAGCATTAGATCAGTGATTTAAGAAAGCAAGGTTGTTTTCTTTACACATCTGGCCAGGTGATAGGGCTACTTTGCAGAATCCATGACAATTTCACTTTTCGTCATCATTACGGGCTTTTCTCTGGGGCATATGAAACCTAGGAAGTTCAGCACTGTAGTAATCCGCAGTGTTTCAAGAAGGTTTTAAGATTAATTTCAATATCCCAGCAAACTTCAGGTGCTTTAAGGCAAATCCATCAGATCTGATAATTTTTAATAAGAAAAATTACAGGGAAATATGCAGTACAGTATATTTAAGAACTATTAACTTATTTTTTTAAATAGAAAGCATCCTTAAAAACTATTAAAGTTGAATAGCAAGAACAGCCCAGTTTATTATAGAGAGAACTTTTTCTCATTAACCTAAATAAGTCTCTATCATCAAATTTATGATCACATCATTTCTATTATAGATTTTAAATAGTGATGCATAATGTTTTCTATTTATATAAATGGAGATTTTATTGCAGTGGAGGTGTTTTTAAAATACTTTCTGTTGGCATGTTTTCAATAAACACCTCCTTAAACTTAGAAAACATTTACTAAATAGCCTAGCTAAAATTTTAATACCTAATAACTTTTTACTTTTTTCCTTGTGCATAAAGAAGGCAGTTGTCATTCCTTTCTTAATGATATTTTTACACAGGTACTAGTGTTTGCTTTAACGACTCATCTCTCTTGTATTCAGGTTAAGTATAGGTAATCCTCCCATCTTTTTTTTTTTCTTCTTCTTCTGAGACAAGGTCTCATTCTGTCACCCATGCTGGAGTGCAATGGCATGATCACAGCTCACTGCATCCTCCCACCTCAGCCTGCTGAGCAGCTGGGACTACAGGCATGGGTCACCATGCCTGGTTGGTGTGTTTATTGGTAGAGACAAGGCCTCACTACATCGCCCAGACTGGGTCCCTCAACTCTTTAATGACAAATTTAAAGGGTATAGACATAAACCTGATAAGTTTAAGCTCCTACACATTTATACAACTTAAAATGATCAACAAAAATTAGCTCAACCAACCTAACTGACTCACATTAACAACATTTCACGATGGTCACTACATTGCTCACTGTAACTCAAACATGAGTGTTCTAGGGCAGGTTTCTTTGGAAGGCAGCTGGTCCACCCCACGCTGGTTAAATAAGGAGTCAATTTTCCCACCTTTCTTACTTTATTCAAACATCTGTGAAACTCTGTTTCATGTTTAAAATCGCAACTCTCAGAACTGTGTTCACAGATAGATCCTATCATTTATCCATATTCAGGGTTTCTTATCTTCTTCTTTGAACTGTTTTCTGACTTGAAGCATTCCCATCTGTAAGAATCTGATCAATGATGAATTAACTGGAAGGTTATCTCCATGTATTCCACCCTGGATATCTATGCTGCAATGCCATGTTTATCTTCTTACTCAAATCCCAACATTGATAATGCAGGTTAACCATGTGTTATGACCATTTCCTGATACACATTTTGCCGGTGGCAGTTTTAAAATGTATCCATTATTTTTTTGTCATCTCATCGCACTAAGAGGTGGTGTTGCCACATCCTTCTGATCTTTGAATCTGAACTGGCCTTGGTGGCTCAGTAGTAATCAACAGATGTAAAGCAACAGAAGTGACACTGTGTGCCTTCAAAAGCTGGATCACTAAAAATGGCACTGCTTTTCCTTGGCCCACTGGAGCACTCCGGCTTGGACCCTTGAGCCACCATAGAACCACCGTGATATTGATAAGCTGTGAAGAAACTCAATCCACTGAAGAAACCATGGGTAGCAGCTCTAGTTGAAAGGACCAGTTGCTAAATTAACTCACATTACATCTTTTGTCCCTCGAAGCTGCCTTACAGCTTATTTTGGAGTCACATTGCTGAGCCTTGGGTTTTCATGTCTTTAATCTGTTAATCAGTGTATTTTCTGAGATTTATCAGGAAATGCAGTTGACAGCACAGTTCCAGTAATTATTGGAAGAATAAGGTCAGAAGTGCAAAAAGAAAAGAAAAGGAAAGAAAAGAAAACAGGAAAGAAAAAGAAGAAACGTAAAGAAAGGAAATCTGGTATAAAACACTGGCCAAGGGTCTTTAACATTCCCAGAGGGAAACTTGGAAAGAAATTCGAACAAAAAAGCTTTTAAAAAGCTGACACGGTATTGTATACTTAGTTTAATGCTAAATATTTATCTTTATCTAGAAAGAATTAAAGACTGAAGGAACATTTTTTGTTTGATATTTTTTGACATGCATTATTAGTCATTTATACTTCTATGTATTTAGCCACTCACCAAGGGAAGCTTCTTGTGAGAAGTATTATACTTAAACAGGTATAAATAGGCTGGTTTTTTAAAAAATGGAAATAAATGGAAAGATAGCCATCCCACCTTCACACAGTAGTCTAAAACTGGATAGTTAAAAAAGCATTATGCCGTCATATAAGTTTTATTTCATAGTTAATAAGAACAGAAGGTTGGAATGTGCAAATTATTGCTACCCTACAATTGTGAGATAAAATACTCTGAACCACATTTGACAGTTGGTCCAAGCTTTTTAAACTTCAAAAATTAACATTATAGGCACATTGCCCTTCTTTGAGAGTCCAAAATTCCAAAAAGCAACAATAACATACAAATACTTTCAAAGTTAGGTAGATGCTGGTCAGTTATAATTAAAAACATTTTGCCTTTATTTAATCACTTGTTTTATTTTTATATCATCCAAACATCCAAGCAAATCTTTAAGATATGTGATTGTTGCTTTTATAAATTTTTGTTTGGTTCTAATCTAAAGGTGTTTGTAACAAATGTGTCTCCTAAAAGAATGGCTTTTTTTGTGGGGTGGATACTGTTCTCCAGTGGCACCAGAGACTTCAAGCACACTGCTGAGAGACCAGAGGTTGTCAGTTTAACAGAGTCCTATCACGTAGTAAATCAATATATTAACCCACAGGCAACCCCTTAGAATGCAGGTGTGCAGGCTAGAACTTTCCAGCTTCTCTGGGTGTGTTTGTATGTTTAAGCATTAGTATAATATGCTGAATTCTCTTTTCAATGTTTCTGCTTACCGTGATCATGATATCAGCATCAAAATTTCTAGTACTTTGCAAGATTCTCAAGTGTACAAACAAGTAAAACAAGCCAGCAGATCAACTTTTGCTTTATGTTACCTATATCCCATACAAATACTGGGTTAAGTACTTTCAGCAAAGCTCAATTGATCATGAAAACCCCTGTTTTGCAGAAGAGGTTCACAGGGATCAAGTGATTTGGCCTCGATTATATAACAGTTACGTGAAGCAACAAAAAGAAGGATTTGAACCTACCTCTTCTGACCTCCGCGTCAGATTAAACCGTAAAATAATTTTAGCATTCAGTAATAGACACAGTTTAATCTGTTCCAAACATCAAAAATGTAACATAAAATTTATGAAGAATGTTTTATCAATAACATGTTTTATTTAAACATGAAACCCCCCTGGGTCCCTGAACCCCAGCTTTATTTTTCTCTACAAAAATTCAGCAACTGAATTGTAGGCTGCATACTACAAGAGGTCAATGATCTTAAGTAGCATACACCATGTCAGGTCCCAAAGCTCTAAAACTGCATACTTATATATATATATATATGTGTGTGTGTGTGTGTGTGTGTGTGTGTGTGTATATGTATATATGTGTATATATATGTATGTGTATATATATGTATGTATATACATATGTATGTGTATATATATAATGTATATATTATTTGTGTATCTGTCACCCCATGTGAAAGAAACTCTGGAAGTTAAAATAAAAAGGCTTTTTGCCCTAAGTGAGATGGAACACACTGTGCCAAATCCCTTCTTGGGGGAAAGGTGGGCGTGGCACCAATCACTGAAGGGGGCTGCACTGACGGCCATGTACAATCACAGAAAGGTGTCATCTCATCCCATCCTCCCCCGTCCCACCGTTACAGATGCAGCAGTAGTTCTTACTACTGGGGGCTGGCACATATGCACTTGAAAAAGTGTTTTTCCTGCTTTCCACAGTGACTCTACCCCCACTCAAAGTGAGCCCACGCTGCTTGGGCTTGCATGAGGGTCAGAGCTCAGCTCTTCCTTCCTACACAGAGCAGCAGTGTCCTGACATCAGAAGACAGACAAGACACAGATTGTCTGTTCTGAACTGGAGGAGACTCTGCATTCAGCCCATTTGATGGAAGCCACCAGAGGGCCAAATCTGTGGTCCACAGTAACACTGTGGCTGGAAACCATACGACCAAGTTTATATGAACTGAAAGTGGTGAACTCTGCAACAAGGACCTAATAAGGCAGTGGATCATATTCTAGCCTCCACAGGAGAGGAGCTCCTTCCCCTCCTCTTACCCAGAGACGTCAATACATCCCAACGGAATATCCTCCCATTACTCCCTGATCAAATCAAGTGCTTCTACTTGTCATCAGCCTACCTGAGCATGAGCCAGCTCTTACTGTTAAGTGTCACTTGCTGGACTGAAGCCTGAACTGCACTATCAAATAAAAAACCTGCTGCTAGAAGGGCTTAGTGCTGGTGTATGAGATAAGCTTTCTAAGACCTCTGTACCTTCAGCCCTAAGGAGATAGTGTGTTGGTTTATACATCTAATTTCTAGAACAAGCAGCACCTGAGAAAGCCACTGTACAGAAACTACCTACAACCAGGAAACCAATACAGAGCCTTGATTCCCCACAAGCACCCAGAAATGAAGTCAAATAATCATACAAAACATGAAACACAGTCCAAAGGAAAAAAATAATTAAAAATCAACAAGTCCCATTCAAATGACAGCAAATTCAAAAACAAGGAGCAACAGATCACTTAGATGACATGGAATCAGCACAAGAACTACAGAAATACAAAAACAAAATGTCTTGGCAATGCTGAAAGATCACTCTAGATCTCTAGCAAAGAATCCTAACCAAATTGAAAAATCTGAAAAAATAAAGAATTCAAATTATATCTTGCAAGAAAACTCAAGAGATCCAAGAGTAAGTTGAAATCCAACATAAAGAAACCCAAAAATGATTCAGGATATAAAAAATGAGAGCTTTAAAAAAAAAAAAACATATAACTTCTGGAATTTAAAAATTCACTGAAGGAATTTCAAAATACAGTTTAAAGCTTAACCATACAGTAGGAAGAAGAAAGGAGAAGAAAGAATCTCAGAGCTTGAAAACTGGTCTGTTGAATTAACCCAGTCAGTCAGAAAAAAAGACAAGAAGACTTTTTCAAAGTGAACAAAGACTTTAGGAAATGAGATTATGTAAAGTGACCAAAAGTTTAACCTGTTGGCATTCCTGAGAGAGAAGAAAAATAAGTAACTTGGAAAACATATTTGAGGAAATAATTTATGAAAATTTATCTAGTCTTGCTAGAGATGTAGACATCCAGATATAAGAAATTCAGAAAACTCTTGTGAGGTATCAGATGAGCATCACAAACGCATAGTCATCACACTATCCAAGGTGAACGCAAAAGAAAAAATCCTAAAGGCAACTAGAAAGAAAAGGGCTAAATTACCTATAAAGGAAACCTCATCACATTATCATCAGACTTATCATCAGAATCCTTACAAGCCAGAAGACATGTAGTGCCTATTTTCAGCCTTCTTAAAGGAAAAAAAAATGCCCATCAAGAATTTTATATCATCAAACTAAGCTTCATAAATGAAAGAGAAACAATGTCTTTCCAAGACAAACAAAGGCTAAGGGAATTTGTCACCACCAGACTGGCCCTACAAGAAATGCTCAAAGGAATTCTAAACATGGAAACAAAAGAATGATACTTGCTACCACAAAATCACATATAAGCACAAAATTTATAGATATTCTAAAGCAATTACACAACTGAGACTACAAAGCAACTAGGTAGAAACACCGTGACAGAAACAAAACCTAACATATCAATATTAACCTTAAATATAAATGGCCTAAATGGTCCACTCAAAAGATACAACTTAGATTTAAAACAAAAAAACTCAAGCATCTGCTGCCTTCTAGAAACCCATCTCACACATAACACCCACAGACTCAAATAAACGGACAAAGAAAAATCTATCATGGAAATGGAGAACAAAAAAGGTTGCTATTTCTGTATTACATAAAACAGACATTAAACCAACAACGGTTAAAAAAATGACTAAAAAGGGCATTACATAATGATAAAGGGTTTAATTCAACACGATTTAACTATTGTGAATATATGTGCACCCAACATCAGAGCACCCAGATTTTTAAAACAAATACTAAGAAAAGAGATAGACAGCTGTACAATAATAGTGGAGGACTTCAACACCCCACTGACATCACTAGACAGGTCACTGAGGCAGAAAATTAACAAAGAAACTCTAGACTTAAATTTGACTCTTGACCAAATGGACCCTAATAGACATCTACAGAACAGTCTACCCGACAACCATGGAATATATGTTTTCCTCATCCATGCCTGGAACATTCTCTAAAATTGACCACATGCTTGCTCATAAAGCAAGTCTCAATAAATTCAAAAATAATAAAAATCACATCAAACATTTTCTTGGAACACAGTGGAGTAAAATTAGAAATCAATACCAAGAGGTACTCTCAAAATGACACAAATACATGGAAAGCGAACAACTTTCTCCTGAATGACTTTTGGGTAAATGGTGAAATTAAAGCAAAAAAAATTTTTAATGAAAGAAAGAAAATAAGAGACACAATTTACCAAAACCTCTGGGGTATAGCAAAAACAGTTTTAAAAGAAAAGTTTATAGTGATCACTACCCACACAAAAAAGATAGAAATATCTCAAATTAACAACCTAACTTTGCACATAAAGAAAACCAGAACAAGAACCAAACCAAACCCAAGGCTAGCAGAAGAAAAGCAAGAACAAATACCAGAACAGAACTAAATGAAATTGAGATTAAAAATATCATGCAAAGGGTCAACAAAATGTATAGTTTGTTATTTGAAAGAACAGACAAAATTGATAGACCACTAGCTAGATTAACCAAGAAAAACCAGGGAAGATTCAAATCAGTACAATCAGAAATCACAAAGGCAAAGTCACAGCTGATACCACAAAAATACAAAAGACCCTCAGAGACTGCTATGAACTTCTCTGTGTGCACAAACTAGAAAACCTAGAAGAAATGGATACAATCCTGGAAACACACAACCTCCCAAGTTCAAATGAGGAAGGAATTTAAATTCTGAGCTCACCAATGGAATCAGCAATAACATCTACCAATCAACCAAACCCAGGACAAGATGAAATCACAGCCAAATTCTACCAGACATACAAAGAGTTGGTATCAATCACACTGAAATTATTCCAAAAAAATCAAGGAGGGATTTCTAACTCATTCTATAAAACTAGTATCATCCTGATAACCAAAATCTGCGAAGAATAAAAATCAAAACAATAAGCCAGTATCCCTCGTGAACATATAAACAAAACTCCTCAGGAAATAGTAGCAAGCAGAATCCAGCAGCACATCAAAAAATAATTCATCACAATCAAATGGACTTTATTCCTGGAATGCAATGATGGTTCAAAATTTCCAAGTCAATAAATGTAATTCACCAGATACACAGAATTATAAACAAAAACCATATGATCATCTCAATTGAAGCAGAAAAGGCATTATAAAAATCCAGTATCCCTTCATAATAAAAACCCTTAACAAACAAGGCATTGAATGAACTTACCTCAAAATAATAAGAACCATATATGGCAACCCATAGCCAACATCATACTGAATAAGCAAAAGTTGAAAGTGTTTCTTCCAAGACCTGGAACTATACAAGGATGTCCACTCTCACCATTCCTATTAGGGGGCATAGTACTACAAGTCCTAACTAAAGCAATCAGGCAAGAGAGAGAAAAGCATTCAAATAGGAAAAGAGGATGTCAAATTGTATCTGTTCACTGATCACATGATCTTGTAGCTAGGAAATCCCAAAGACTCCTATTCCTGGTATATTACTAAAGTCCCAGGATGCAAAATTAATACACAAAATTCAGTTGCATTTCTATACACCAACAACACTGAAGCTGAGAACCAAATCAAGAACTCAATCTCATTTACAATTATCACACAACAACAAAAGACCTAGGAATACATTTAGCCAAGGAGGTGAAAGACTTCTACAAGGATAACTACAGAAGACTGATGAAAGAAATAATGGATGACACATAATGGGAAAGCATCTGATGCTCATGGATGAGAAGAACAAAGATCATTAAAATGACTACACTCCCCAAAGCAAAGTACAAACTTGACCCAATTCCTATCAAATTACCATTTTTCACAAACTATTATAAAATCCATATGGAATCAAAAGAGCCCAAATGGTCACAGCAATTCTATGAAAAAGAACAAAGTTAGAGGCATCACATTGCTTGACTTCAAACTACACTGCAAAGCTGTAATAATCAAAACAGCATGGTACAAAGACAGAGAGTTAAATGGAACACACTAGAGAAACTGGAAATAAAGCCACATACCTGCAACCAACCAATCTTCAACAAAGTCAATATAAATACGCAATGGGGACAGGACACTCTCTTCAATAAATGATGCTGGGAAAACTGGCTAGCCATATGCTGAAGAATTAAACTGGAGCCCTGCCTCTCACCATATACAAAAACTAATTTAAGTTGAATTAAAGACTTAAACGTAAAACCTAACTCTGGAAAATCCTTGAAGGAAACCTAGGAAAAACTATTCTGGACATTGGCCTAGGCAAGTAATTTATGACTAAGACCTCAAAAGCAAATGAAACAGAAACAAATGGGACTTAATCAACAGAGAAAATAGATAACCTACACAATGGGAGAAAATGTTTTCAAACTATGCATCCAACAGAGGACTAATAAGGAAATATTAGTACTATTATTAGTCCTTTGTTGAATGCATAGAAACTATAAAAATTATGCAAGGAAACTTAAATACCAAGAACAAAACAATTATCGTCCTTAAAAAATGGGCAAAGAATATGAACTCACACTCCTCAAAAGAAATCCAACAAACAAATGTTCAAGATCACAAACCCAATAAATGCAAATTAAAAACATGAGATACCATCTCACATTAATTAGAATGGCTATTAAGAAGTCAAAACAGATAGTGGCAAGGATGCAGAGAAAAGGGAACACTTATATGCTGCTAGTGGGAATATAATTAGTAAAACCCCTATGGGCAACAGTATGGAAATTTATCAAAGATCTAAAAATAGAACTACCATTCAACCCAGCAATCCCACTACTGGGTATCTATCCAAAGGGAAAAAATAATCATTTTATCATAAACTAACCTACAATGGCTTGTTTACTGTTGTACTATTCACACTAGCAAAGTCATGGAATCAACCTATATATCCATCAGTGGTGGGTTGGAAAAAGAAAATTTGGCATATATACACCATAGAATACTATGCAGCCATAAAAAAAGAATGAAATCATGTCCTTTGCAGCAACTTGGATGCAGCTGGAAGCCATTATCCTAAGTGAAATAACACAAAAACATAAAACCAAATACCACATATTCCCACTTATATAAGTGGAAGCTAAACAATGGGTATAGATGGACATAAAGATACAAACAATATATATTGATGACTGTCAAGCAGGGGAGGGTGAATGCTAAAAACTACCTATTGAATACAATATTCACTATTTGGGTGATGCATTCACTAGAAGTAAACCCCAACTTTACTCAGT
Source organism: Colobus angolensis palliatus (assembly GCF_000951035.1). NCBI lineage: Eukaryota > Metazoa > Chordata > Mammalia > Primates > Cercopithecidae > Colobus > Colobus angolensis. The sequence continues at coordinate 5,343,988 of NW_012114488.1, forward strand.
ATACCCATGTAACCAACCTGCACATCTACCCCCTGAATCTGTGATAAAATAAAATAAAATACATGTTTTTAATCAACTATGAGTGATGATTAACAAATCTGATATGCTAATTAAATGTGTTACATGTATATATTTATTGTTAAATATGAATATTCAAGGAAAATCTATTTTGAAGTCATTGACAAGTTTTCCAAAGTTCATTCCTGAAAACAGAAATTGTAATGTCATCATTCATTATTATGACATATTAATATACAAGTATAAATTTCTTCAACATTTAAAGAAATGATTCATGTCTTTAAAAAGTATCAATCTACAGCTTTTTCCTTTTTGTATTTCAATATGTATTTTTAAATTTTCATTTTTTAAAAAAATGCTACTGGCATGGTCATATATTCAAAATACAAGAAAAGAAAGTTTTCCCCCATCCAAGTACTAACCATGCCCAACCCTGCTTAGCTTCGGAGTGGAAGACAGTGTGGTGATTCCTCAATGATGTAGAACCAGAAATACCATTTGACCCAGCAATCCCATTACTGGGTATATACCCAAAGGATTATAAATCAATCTACTGTAAAGACACATACACAACTATGTTTATTGCAGCACTATTTACAATAGCAAAGACTAGGAACCAACTCGAATGCCCATCAATGACAGACTCGATAAAGAAAACGTGGCACATATATACCATGGAACACTATGCAGACATAAAAAAGAATGAATTCATGTCTTTTGCAGGGACATGGATGAATTCAGAAACCATCATTCTCAGCAAACTAACACAGGAACAGAAAACCAAACACCACATGTTCTCACTCATAAGTGGGAGTTGAACAATGAGAACACGTGGACACAGGGAGGGGAACATCACACACCAGAGCCAGCTGTGGATGGGAAGCAAGGGGAGGGAGAGCATTAGGACAAATACCTAATACACGCATGGCTTAAAACCTAGATGACAAGTTGATAGGTGCAGCAAAACCATCATGGCACACGTATACCTATCTAACAAACCTGCACATTCTACTCATGTATCCCAGAATTTAAAGTAAAATAAAACAAACAAAAAACAGTTTTCACTGTCTGCATTTTTTTCTGGCTAGAATTAGTATTTCATTTTTCTTATTGAAAATAATTGTGTCATTCCAGAGAAAATGTCAATACACCACTGCTCATGCTACTGCTGTGAGGGATCTCACATGCATTTAACAAATTTATTTTCCATTTAATGAAAATAATATTTAATATTAAATTTATTTTCTATTTAAAGTAGTCAGAATACATTTTGTTATTTGCAACTAAGAACCCTGATCTATTTGAAAGGATATTCAAAGGGAGTGATTTAAAAGAGATTTCAAAGGCATAAAAGATACTCTACAGATGACTGCTCTAACAGAAGGAAATAATGACAAGATCTTAAAACTTATAATGTTATGCCTCTAAAACTCAAAGTAGATACAGTATCTCCTTAATATGTATTTTTAAACGATAGCAAATACTTCAGGCTTACCTCTTGTAAGTTTCTCTTTATGTGGGATCCCTAGCCAATCAAATATTGATAATAGTGTTAAGTGTTTTGAGTTTCACTTACACTTAGTATTTTAAAGCAGGTGTTGAGTTTAGAAATAGGAATAAAGAATGCTTTTTCTTTAAGGGGTTTACTATATTATTTGGGTAGAAAGACATATGCATTAGGAAGGCAAGTGAAAATGAAAAAACAGAAAGGTCAACGGTCAATGTGCAAGGATGATATTGTTGCTCTAATTCTAAGAAAATACTGAAGATTTTTTACATTACTAACATTTCCATTGTTCAATATTCAGTGATACTGTCAGGCAAAAAGTTCTATGAATTGTTTCATATACGAATAATCACAATAACAATATTTAACATGAATTGACTGTTTCTATATATGAGACACCCTTCTAAGCATTGTATGCGCTTTAACTTAAGAAATTCTTACCAACTTAGGACTGGCTTTAAAGCCTAAAATATAATGATTAAATACTACCCCCAAACCATGACAGCATAATTTTTCAGGAGTAAATAATTTTTTCTAGTGCTTTTCAATATTAATAAAACATAACTCTATTTTTAAAGGGGATGTTCTTTAAATATATATCTCTTTATGTTCATGTTTCCTGAGCACATTCTACATTTTTCTCTTTTGTGGTGTCATCAAAGGTTTCTGCAACAGACCTGGTATTAGGAACGGGCGCCACACACATAATCCTACATACCTGTGCACAGGGCATGCTTCCCTATATATCTGGGTCATTCCCATTACTAATGAAATTTTATGAACTATCATAAAATACACAAGATATGCACACCTTATAAGCTACTGTAGGAATGACATGAAGTGCCATGTGCATTCACAAAATCCAAGGAGTTCTAAAAATCATTTTCATCAGGTGGAAGGTAAGAGCTTGTTTACGAAATTAATTTGACAATAGTTCATATTTTCTCCAATATCAAGTATTCAATTAAGCAACCCATAAACTTAAAATAGATGAATAAGTGCACTGAAAATCTTCTCAAAGAAATGCTTTAAGACAATGCTTTTTGTACTTAGTATTTTTAACTTACTAACTTTTATAATAGATTTGTTCATTATGAATTTATCTGGTGTTAATGTAGGTGTCAGTTTTTCTGGAGGGCAGTGATAACAAGCAATAACGAAATGGCAAAATATACTTTTGAAGACACAAGCAAATTATAGCTTCAATAAAAACAATGTATCCATTTAATAGCCAACTAAAAGTGGAGATAATAAATGCTACAAGGCACAGAAAGCCATTGAGTCATTTAGAAATAATCAAAGAGAGAGCATGCAGTCCTTGAGCATCTCTGCTCATTCCCAGAAGTCTCGGTTTAAAAGTAAAGTTGTATTATAGCTAAACATGTTCTTTAGCAATTCCTATGCCTCCTTCTGTAGCATTCCCCCTTCATTTTCCACACTGGTGCCAATTACCTTTGAACTCTGTTCTTCCTCCCAAAGCTTTGCATCACAAAAACAGCATAGTGAATATGTATTCCTCTTCCAAATAGAGTGGCTGTTTCTATTTATTTATTTTTGAGACAGTCTTGCTGTCACTCAGGCTTGAGTGCAGTGGTCCAGTCTCTGAGCAGTGAGCAACTTCTGCCTCCCAGGTTCAAGCAATTCTCCTATCTCAGCCACCCAAGCAGCTGGGACTAAAGGCATGCAACCACCACATCCAGCTAATTTTTGTATTTTTACTAGAGATGAGGTTTCACCATGTTGGCCAGGGTGGTCTCAATCTCTTGACCTCGTGATCCGCCCGCCTTGGCTTCACAAAGTGCTGGGATTACAGGTGTGAGCCACCGCACCCAGCCTAGAGTGCATTTTTAAGTTATAAGAACAAATCCACTGAGATTGTTCCAAACCTAAAATTCTAACACTTCAGACAAGGAGAAAAATTCTAAGAAAATTCTAAAAATTCTAAGATTGACATTTCAGGAAACAGCAGTTAGGTTCCTACTTCTGCACATATCACCTTCACTTTGTAGATTTAACCAGAATCTGACTCCCACCCTCGAAATATTAATTGCCTTGGAGTTTTCATTCCCCACACACAACAGGAAGACAGCTACTTCCCAAGAGTTCTTCCTCCCCCACACCAAGTTCAATGCTTGTTACTTGTAGACTCATATTACTCATATAACATCTTTTATCCTCCCTTGAATCCACTCACTGAAAACTAATGTCTTTCTCTTTAGCTAATTTCCAGCATCATCATCAGTGACTTCCATATACAAATTAATGACCAATATATATTTCTGACTTCATAGTCCTGTTACTTCACTGTCTATTATTTTCAACTGTACTCCACTCAGTCACTTACTCACATAGTCACCCACTAGTTATAGCTTGCAAGT
>NW_012114488.1:5348160-5382669 GCF_000951035.1 Colobus angolensis palliatus
TGGCCAGGCTGGTTTTAAACTCCTGACCTCAAGTGATCCACCTGCCTCAGCCTCCCAAGGTGCTAGGATTACAGGCGTGAGCTACCAGTATTCTTAATCAGTTACTCCCATTTTGTGGTATTTTATTCACCCAGCAACGTCTCTTAATCTACCTACTTCCTCTACCTTTAGCAGCCTTTATGTATCTTTACCTCTTTCCCTATACAACAGATTTCACACCCATCTCTTTAAGCTCTCTCTGATCAACTTCCTCTACTTCTGTGCCCCACTGGGCCTCCATTTCACAGAGGCCAATGCTGTTGAAATCCAGCTGCCTGGTTTCTCTCTGTCTACTTAAGCAATCTAAGAGCAACTGGAGAAAATTTACTACCAGATAGACTTGTGCCTCTAAGTTTACAGCCATTGACCTCACCAAAGGAACGCTTCCCAGCAACTCTTATTTCCTATTTAGAATCTTTTTTAAAGTTCCAATCTTCATCAACTTCTCTTCAGTTTCAAATTTTACCTTATTTATTATGCTGCAAAATAGGCAAAACATCATAGAATAAATTCTGTAAGCTCTTGGAACAAATATACAAACCCATTGGTATCTGAATTTATCCCTTCCTGTCTTCCCACTGTGAGAAGAGCTTACCCTTTCATTTCCAAGCCTTTCGTTTTGTGCTCGTGATCTTATTTCCACCAATTTCCCCTACACATAATCAATCACTCTTTAAAGGGTTATTTTTCAACTACTCCTCCTCTCTACTGGCTATTTATCATTGGCATTTAAATATACTCAGTTCTTCCTCCACCTCAAAACAAAACAAAAGCAACTACACACTCCCCATCTGTTTCCTCCTTTCATAATCAAAGTCTCTAATGGGTTTTCTTAGGCTTTGTTTTTAATTCCTCACTGGTGATGCCTTTCTCCAAAATTCCCTAGTTCTATAATGGAAACAGCTTGCACCCATTCAAGAGAGCCAAGTGTGTGAATCTCTTCCCAACTGCACTATCACATAACAGTGGCAGCTCAAAAAATAAGTCATGATAGGAATGTTTATCTCATGCAAACTAGCAAATATTACACATCTATGAACCAGCTTCGTTAACCAGCACGCTGCTCTTTATCTTCTTCCACCCATCCTGTAAATGTCATTTCACAGCCTTCTAGATGTTGATACACACAGGCTAACTTCATTTTCTGAAATTCTAACATCATCTATGTACTAAGAATTCTCACATCTACACCACAAGCCTAAAACTCACTCCCTATAGGTCTAAACTCATGTTTCCAATGTTTCCCTCCATTTAAATGTCTCCAGCACATGTCAAATTTTACATTTCCAAAACTGAACTTTTTCTTTCACAAAATTCTTTGCGCCATGTTTCAGTAAGTGACACATTGAGTGGCTCAAGCAAGAAACCTTTGTATTATACTTGACTCTCTTATCTTCCTTCACTTGCCAGCCTAGTCCGCATTTCTCAAATCCACAAACTTTTTATTCTTACCATTGCTGTCTTACAACCTTAAGGTAAAATCTAAATTATGTCAGCAGCCTTCTAACTTGTGTCTTTGTCTCCAGTACTATTCCAGGTCAATTCATTATCCACACTACAGCAAGGCTAGAATTTTAAAAATCAAATCATGTAACTCTCATATTTAAAATGTTGCTAATTCAAAACCCTTTTGTATTTCATAAAGCATCTTTTAATCTAGCTCCTGATTATTTTCCCAGGGTCCTCACTCTTTTCTAGCTCTACTTTATGCTACACCTATTTCAATGCTTTCTGTTCTCAATTTTGAGATGCTTCTGCTTTCTGTGATCTTTATTTGTATCACTACTGTCCACCTCCCAAAGCCCTCTACTTCCTCTTGTGTCATTAGTCATTGCCCCTGATTTTTAATTCACTCATTATTATATTATTAAAATTGGGTCTCGCTATGTTGCCCAGGCTGGACTCAAACTCCTGGACTCAACTGATCTTCCCGCCTCAGCCTCCCAAAGCACTAGGATTACAGGCATCAGCCACCACACCAGCCTATTTTTGCTTTCCAAAAAGGAAATCCCTTCAAAAAGGTAAAATTTTGAACTCCTTTCAAAATTATGACTGTGGATTTCTTTCAGATTTTGTATCAGATTTGTATTGTTCCTATGACAAATTTCCACAAACGTAGTTCCTTAAAACAACACAAATTCGTTACCTTAGAGTTTTGTAGGTCAGTAGCTTGACCAGGTCTCACTGGCCTAAAGTCAAAGTGTCTACAGTGTTGTGTTTGTTTCTATACTTTCTAAGACAGAACCCATTTCTTGGACTTTTATAGATGCTAGAAACCACCCACATTCACAAGCACAAAACGAAAGGCTTGGAAATGAAAAGGGTAAGCTCTTCTCACAGTGGGGTGACAGGCAGGGGTAAATGCAGATGCCGATGGGTTTGTATATTTGTTGCAAGAACGTATATGAATTTATTCTATGATTCTATTGTGCTCTCCTTCCTCCACCTTCAAAGCTAGCAGAAACTGACGGCATCCTTCTCACGTTATATCACGTGACCTTGCTTCTGCCATCACATCTCCTTCTCAGACTGACTTTTATGCATCTTTCTTTCACTTTTAAGGAGTTTGAGATTACACTGAATCACCTGAATAATCCCGGATAATCTCTCGTTTTAAGCCCTTTCCTTAAATTAACTATAAGGTAACATATTTACATGTTCTCAGCACTACACTGTGAACACTTTCAGAGCCCTTACCATGCCTACTATAGAACCTCATCTCTTCTCTTACCAAAGTTCTGGGTGTTCAGTGTACATTCATGAATATTCAATGATGTGTTTTCCCACGCCACTCAAGATAAAACCCTGTAAACAGCTGTACGTGTTTTTTAAGTACCTAGGGATATTAGCCGAGACTCAAAGTATCACAATTCATCATTTTAAAGAGAAATATTTATTAAGCAAACTTCCATTTATGGCTTTATCTTTTATACTAAGATATATGGGCCCAAGTATTCTTGAGTAACCTTACATTCTGTATTTCAAATATTCTATGACGTGATACTAACTGTACTTACTATTTGAAATTATGATCAATGAAAATTTAGGCCAAAAAATTTTAACTCCCAAATTTAAATATGTTAATTAGGATGTTGGAATTTTTTTTTTCAAGGGCATAGTAGACCCATCTTCCCTAGCAAACCTTAAATGACATGAAGAAATTCAGTATCATTATGAAAACAAAGCACTTTTGTATTACACTCCATTAGTTACCAGTACATTATAATGTAAAGACCAAAAATATCTTTTCTTTAGGATGTAATATAAAAATATATCAAGGTCCTCAATAAAAGCTCAATCTGAAAACATGCTAAGTACATAAAGTTCTGAATTTATAGGAAAATGTGACACAAATAGCATTTTTGCTGCTACTAATGTTTCATGATACAAATATATTTAACTTAGAAATGAAGTTATCAAGAGACATCAAGAGATTCTTGATATCTCTTGAAACCCAAGAGATAACAACACTGGCATTCTTGTATCTACCCATTGTATTTCACTGTCTGAAAATGATACAGGCTGTCATAGTTATAACTAGATTCAAACTTGAGTCATCATTGGGACAATTTCTATCACTAGAAAAATAAAATACATAAACATTTAGAGACAAAATTTATCATTGATAAGGGAATATGCAAAGAAAACAGTTCCCCTCTTCATGGTTTCATAACCCATAATCTTCTAAAAAGGATTTTGCAAACAACCGCAATGTGTGAGGTTTTGTATAATCCATAGAGGGCCTGAGCAGGATGGCTGCTGGAAAAACTTCTGCCCTCAAAATATGTTGTCCTTTGGTCATCTGACCAATGCCTTCCACTTTAACTAGTCATTTATTTTTTGAAATACAGAATTTCTAAATGCCTTCATTATCAAAATGGAGTAACACAAGAACCACTCTTGCCTTTATTTTTTTTTTCCTGTTAATACTCAGCTCTCTAGGAAGGCATGCGAGGAACAAAGAGATTTTTTAAGAATGAAAAGTTGGGAAGGGCAGTGGAGTAAAGGGAGAGCTGGGCAATGAGGCACCACCAAATGAGATTGTGGATACTTCAAGGGCACAGAAATTTCAGAAAGGAAGGTCAACAGAGCTTGCCTACTTTGCAGTTTTACCTATAGCTAGCCATGCCAGAGACCATTGTATTTGCTTTACTTTTTTAACACAGGGTATTAAAAACAGAACCTGGCTTGGACAGATCTCTTTAGATCAGGTTATGCAGTACAGGTAGAGCAGCCACAGCCATAGTAAGCCAGAATGATGTCCACAGGGTGGAGTCAGATCAGGGCTGCCCCATCTGTGCTTGCCTGGATTGGCCAGAGAAGTGAAGATATTTCCTCTGATCATCTTTTAAAATTAACACATTTTAATCTGCTTACTGTGACTCAATAATGAAGCTAGTGACTTTATAATTCAAGTATTTAAATGGTACTTTCTTTCTAGACAGTATTAAAAAATTAAGACTGCATTTTAGTGATTTTTCAAAATAAGAATCCAAATGTTCATGCGTAAGATTCTTATGTTTGTGCTGTCTTCTATATTTATTAGGAACTCCTAAACTTGATTAAAAAGCAGTTATAGGCAGCTATATTTTATATTAATAGAAAAGCATATTAAAATGCTCTAGTGACTTCAATGTGTATGGAATTCTAAAAATGCTTTTATATTTTCTTCTCCTAGAAGGAAGTACTTCAACAGTTACTCTTGAATGTCACTAAAATGTTTTTAAAGTTTATTTCAACACTCTTCAGTCTCAAAAAACAGACTTTTAAAACGGCTTGGAAAAAATATAGTTTGGAAAAACTTGTTTGATACTGAAATGAAGAACAGTAGCTATGAAATATTTACACACTTGATGCATGCTTTTTTTTTTTTTTCCAAATTGCCTCAAGGCAGATATGGTGCTTCAAACAAATAGAGTCTGGAAGTAATCTGAGTGGGATGACTGAGTTATTGTCCTTGTTAAGAAAAGTGAATAAATTTACATCACTGTAAATTATTCAGCTTTATTCCAGTGACTATCTCTTATATTCCCTTATCAATGATAAATTTTATTTCTAAGTGTTTGTGTTGTCTATATATTTTTCTTTTCCAGTGACAGAAATTGTTCCAATGAGAATACAAGTTTGAATTTAGCTGTAACTATGACAGCCTACATCAGCTACAGACAGTAAAATACTACAGGTAGATATAAGAATGCCAGTGTTGATATCTCTTGGGCAGGCCTTTTTCTTAAGTTAAATATATTTGTATTATGAAATATTACAAATAACAAAAATGCTATACAATGGACATCCATATGCACACATTCAAAAGGTTACTAAATCTCATGCATTGCTGTAATTATTTCATACTTTTAAGTTATATAATGGAGGAAGACAGTAGAATAGTGATTAGCAAGGCTGGCAAGGATAGGATGGTTGGATGGAGACAGGTTGGTCAATAAGCACAAAAATACAGTTAGGAGCAGTAAATTACAATGTTTGATAGCATAGTTGGATGAATATAGTTAATAATTTTTTCTGCTTTTTGTCTTTAAAGGTGCAAATTTTAGGATAAATGACCTAAATAAAGGCATCACTTCTGCACTTAAACTGGACTGCATAATATTCATTTAAATAGTCACATAGCTGAGAATTCTGTAGTATTATCAAGAAGATGTGTTTCAAGATTCAGCAAATGATAAAGTATAAATGCAAATCTAAAGTTGTAAGAAAACATTAGGACTGTAAAAATGTGCAATGTTAACATTTTCAATTCATTAGACAATCTGTAAAATGGCAATATTAAATTTTGGTAAATTTAGTATTTAACAAAATTGTTTTATAGAAATAAGAAAGCTCCCCAATTTTTGACTCCATTTGTTGAGAATAGCTTGAGGGCTTTTTTACTGAATCTTGCAGTTTCTAGTTTGTGATTTTTCCTCATGTTATAAAACACTAATGATTTTTACAAGCACTATTTCAAAAACTATAAAGTTCTCTATTATTTAAAAAGTTTAAGTTTCTGAATTTCCAATTACATAGCTATCTCAGTTATTACATGAGATGTTTCTAAGTAAAATCATGATGGAAACAAGTAGAGAATTAACCATATGATTCCACCATGGCCTGATGGCAACATCTGATACAAAGTGTTGAGAGCAAAGTATTTCAATGGATAGCTTTAGTCTCCCCAAACAGAATTATATCCCCTGGTTTCTAAAATAATCTTTGGAATTAATGAGGTGCAAGTGTGTACATATCTCCCAGAAATTGGAAAGGATGCTTCATGGCAAAATTTCAAATAATAAAGAAATCTTTATTTTGCATCTTTCTCCCTTCATGAAGTGTGCAGACCAACTGGAAACATAAGAATAATACCTGAAATATCAAGATATAGTGGGATATAATATGAAGTTGCAAAATTGAAGTTAGAGGGAAGATAGAGCAAGATGGCCAGATAGAAGCCTCCACCTGCAGGAAAACCAAATGGAACTACTATCCACACACACACCAAAAAATGTTAACAAGAACCAAAAATCAGGTGAGGAATCATAGTGCCTAGTTTTATGATTCATATCACTAAAAGAGGCATTGAAGAGGGTAAGAAATATAGTCTTGAATAGATGATGCCACCCATCCCCAACACCATGAAGGCAGCAACCGCGTGCCATGGAGAAGGAATCTGTGCAACTGTGGGAGTGAGAGAACAGTGATTATCAGAATTTTCATTGGAACTCAGTGCCACCCTGTCATAGCCGAAAGCAACCCCAGCAATACTCAGCTGATGCCCATGGAGGGAGCATTTAGATCAGCACTACTCAGCGGCAAATTGGGCATCCCAGTAATTGGAACCAGAGTTCTGTTAAATCTTATAAGCTAAAGGGCTCTGGGGTTCTAAATAAACTTGAAAGGCAGTCTAGGCCTGCAATTTCTGGCTTATGTCCTGGTGTTGCAATGAGCTTGGAGCCAGTGGAGTTGAAGGCACATGACTCAGTGGGAAACCAGCTGGGTCAGCCAAGGGAGCATGTGCCTCCCTTCTCCCTGCCCTAGGCAGCACAGCCTGTAGCATCCGGAGAGACCCCTTCCTTCTGTTGAGGAGAGGAGATGGAAAAGTAGAGAATTTTGTCTTGCAACTTGGGTACCAGCTTAGCCACAGTAGAAAATGGCACCAGGCAGAGTCCTGAGGTCCCCAGTTCAGGCCTTTGCTCCTGATGATGTTTCTAGACACACCCTATTTCAGAAGGGAAGGCTTGAGGGGAAAGATCCAGCCCTGAAAGGATTCATCACCTGCTGAATAAAGAGCCCATGGGCCCTGAATAATCATTAGCGGTACCCAGGCAGTGCTCACAATGGGCTTTGGATGAGACTCAGTGATGTGCTGGCTCCAGACGAAACTCAGCACATTCCTAGCGGTGGTAGCTACAGGGAGGGACTCTTTCTGTTTGAGAAAAGAAGAGGGAACAGTAAAGGGACTTTGCCTTTTGCAGTTTTAGTCCTAGCTTGGCCACAGTGCAGTAGGGTACCATATAGGCCCTTGGGGTCCTGATTCCAGGCCTTGGCTCTTGGACAGCATTCCTGGACCTGCCCTGGGCAATAAGGGAGCTTGCTGCACTAAAGGGTAAGTACCAGGTCTGGCAGCATTCACCATAAGATGACTGAAGACCCCTTGGGCCTTGAGTGACCATAGGCAGTAGCCAGGCTTTACTTGCCATGAGCCCGGTGTAGTGGTGTCCATGGAGAAAGACTCCTCTGCTTATGGAAAGGAGATGGGACAGTTGCAAGGACTTTGTCTTATGGCTTGGATGCCAGCTCAGCTGCAGTGAATAGAGCACCAGGTAGATCCCTAAGGTTTCTTACTCCAAGTCCTGGCTCTCAGACTGTACCTCTGAACCTACCTGAGACTGGGGGAAACTCACCACCCTGAAAGGAAGGATACAAACCTAGCTGGATTCACTCCTTGCTGATTCCCAGGGCCATGAGTGACAATAGGCAGTATCCAGTCAGTGATTACTGTAGTCCTTGGGTGAGACCCAAAGCTGTGATGGCCTCAGGTCTGGCCCAGCATAGTCCCAGTGTTGGTAGCCACAGGTGTGCTTGTGTCACCCCACCCCCAGCTCAAGAAAGCCCAGCAGAGAGAAAGAGACTCCATTTGTTTGGGGGAAAGGAAAGAGTCTCTGTCTGGTAATCTACAGAATTCTTCCAGATCTCATCCAAGAACACCAAGGTGGCACCTCCCTAAGTCTCCAAGAGTCACAGGGTTAGTGGGCTTTGGAAGTTCCCTAATGTAGATATGGCTGCACTAAAAAAAAAAAAAAAAAAACAGGTTACACTACCCATGTGCCTTCAAATACCTGGAAAATCTTCCCAAGAAGAATGGGTACAAATAAGCCCATATTATGAAGACTATAAGAAATACCTTATTCTTCAATGCCCAGACACAACATACCTCCACAATCATCAAGCCCATCCAGGAGAATATGACCTCACCAAATGAATTAAAGCACCAAGGACCAATCATAGAGATACAGAGATACATGACCTTTCAGATAGATAATTCAAATAGCTGTCTTGAAAACACTCAGTGAAATTCAAGATAAAACAGAGGGAGTTGGAATCCTATCATGTAAGTTTAACAAGAAGATTGAAATAATTTAAAAGAATCGAATAAATTCTTGAGTTGAAAATACAATTGACACACTGAAGGATACACCAGTCTCTTAATAGCAGAACTGATCAAGCAGAAGAATCAGTGAGTTTCAACATAAGCTATTTGAAAGTACACAGTGAAAAGAGACCAAAGAAAATAAAAATAATGAAACACATCTACAAGAGCTAGAAAATAGCCTTAAATGGACAAATCTAAGACTAATTAGCCTAAAAGAAGAAGTAGAGAAAGACATAGGTATAAAAAGTTCATTCAAAAGAATAGTAACAGAAAACTTACCAAACCTAGAGAACAATATCAATATTCAAATACAAGAAGGTTATAGAACACTTAGCCAATTTACCCTAAGAGTAAGACTACTTTAAAACATTTAATAATCAAATTTTCAAAGGTCAAGGATAAAGAAAAGATCCTAAAAGCAGCAAGAGAAAACAAACAAATAACATAGAGCGTAGCTCCAATGCCTGGCAGTAGACTTTACAGTGGAAATCTTACAGGCCAGGAGAGTGTCATGACATACTTAAAGTGATGAAGGAAAAAATTATTTGTCCTATCCTAATATATTCAGTGAAAATATCCTTCAAACATGAAGAATAAATAAGGACTTTCCCAGACAAAAACCAAGGAATTTCATCAACAATATACGTGTCCTAAAAGAAATGATGAAGAGAGTTCTTCAATTTGAAACAAAAAAAACATTAATGAGCAATAAGAAATCATCTGCAGGTACAAACCTCAGTGGTCGTAGTAAATACACTGAAAAGCACAGGATACTATAACACTGTGATTGTGGTATGTAAATGGCTCATATCTTGAGTAGAAAGACTAAAAGATGAACATATCAGAAACAACTACAACTTTTCAAGGCATAATCAGTTAAAAAAAAGGTATTAACAAACAACAGAAAGTTAAACATGGTAACAAAATTAAAGGGTAGAGGTTTTATTAGTTTTCTCTTTGTTTTTTGTTTATGTAATCAGTGTTAAGTTGTCATCAGTTTAAAATAATGGGTTATATTATTTAAAACCCTCACAGTAACCTCAAACCAAAACACAAACACAACAAATACACAACGCACAAAAAGCAGTAAATTAAAATACACCACCAGAAAAAAATAGCCTTCACAGAAAAGAAGAAAAATAAGTGACAAGAAAAAAAAAAAAAAAAGAACCAGTAAACAACAAAATGGCAAGAGTAAGTCCTTATTAATAATATTGAATGTAAATGGACTAAATTCTCCAATCAAAAGATGTAGAGGGGTTGAATAAGGAAAAACAAAAGCCAATGATCTACAAAAAACATGTGTCACCTATAAATACAAACAAACTGAAAATGAAACAATGAAAAGATATTCCATGCAAATGGAAACATAAAAAAGAAGTGGTAGCTATACTTATAGAACTAGATTCAGGACAAAAACTATAAACAGGCACAAAGAAGGCCATATACTGATGAAGGGGTTAATTCAGCCAGAGGATATAACAATTATAAATACATATGCTCCTAACAGTGGAGCACCCATACATACAAAGCAAGTATTGTCAGAGATAGAGAGACAGACTCCAATCCCATAACAGCAGGTGACTCCAACACCCTAATGTCAGAATTGGGCAGATCATGAAGACAGAAAATCAACAAAGTAACATTCGACTGAATCTGCACTACAGACCAAAATGGACCTCACTGATATTTATAGAACATTTCATCCAATGGCTGCAGACTACACATTCTTGTCCAGATCACATGGATCATTCTCAAGGATAGGCTATATGTTAGGCCACAAAACAAGTCTTTAAAAAATTCAAAATTATTGAATTTAAATCAAATGCCTTCTCTAACTACAATGGAATAAAACTATAAATAACAAGAAGAATTTCAGAAACTAAAACACATGGGAATTCAGTAATATGCATCCACTGGGTCAATGAAGAAATTAAGAAGGAATGTTAAAAATTTATTGAAACAAATGCTAATTTAGTAACACGACTTACTAAAACTTGTGGAATACAATGAAGGCTGTACTAAGAGGAAAGCTTACAGCTATAAGCATCTACACCAAGAAAACAGAAAAACCTCAAATAACCTACCAATGAATTTTTAAGAACTAGAAAAACAAGAGCAAATAAAATCCCAAATTAACAGAAGAAAGGAAATAAAAGATCAGAGCAGAAACAGATCAAATTGAAATAAAGAAATAAGAAAGATCAGTGAAACTAAAAGTAGGTTTTTCAAAAAGATAAATACAATCAACAAACATTTAGCCAGACTAAGAACAAAGAGAGGATACAAATGAATAAAATCAGAGATGAAAAAGGAGACATTACAATTCATACTGCAGAAATTCAAAGGATCATTAGAGGCTATCATGAGGAACTGTATGCCAATAAAGTGGAAAATCAAGGAGAAATCCATAAATTCCTAGAAACGCATTACATACCAAGATTGAATCATGAAGAAATCTAAAGCCTGAATAGAACAATAACAAGTAATGACATTGAAGACTTATTGAAAAGTCTTCCAGCAAATGAAAGTCCAGGATCTGATGGCTTTTATGCTAAATTTTACAAAACATTTAAAGAAGAACTAGTATCATTTCTATTCAAAGTACTTTGAAATATGGAGGAGGGGGGAATACTTCCAGATTTATCCTATGGGCCAATATTACCCTGATACCAAAACCAAGCAAAGACATATCAAAATAAATATATAAATAAGAAAACTACACATTGATATCCCTGATGAAAACTGATGCACAACTTCTTAAAATATTAGCAAAACAAATTTCAACAACACATTGAAAACATCATTCATCGTGGCCAAGTGAGATTTATGCCAGGAATGCAAGGATGGTTCAACAGACACAATCAACGTGATACATCAACACAATGAAGGACAAAAAACATATGATCATTTCAACTGAGGTTGAAGAAGTATTTGAAAAACACCCACACTTTTTTGTGATTAAAAACCCTAAAGACTTGAGCATATAAAAAACATACCACATCACAATAAAAGCCATATATAACAGACCCACAGCTAATATCATACTGAATTGGAAAAAAACTGAAAGTCTTTCCTCTAAGGTCTGGCACATGACAGGATGTCCACTATCACCACTGTTATTCAACATTGTACCTGAAACCCTAGCTAAAGCAATGGGAGAAGAGAAAGACATAAAGGACATCTAAGTTAGAAAGGAAGAAGTCAAATTATCCTTGTTCCCAAATGAAATAATTTTGTATTTAGAAAAACTTAAGACACTACCAAAAAGGCTCTTAGAACTGATAAACAAATTCAGAGAAGTTGCAGAATATAAAATCAACATACAAAAATCAGTAACACTTCTTTATGCCAATAGCAAACCATTTGAAAAAGAAATCAAGAAAGCAATCCCCTTTATAATAACTACAATAAAATACCTATGAATTAGCCAAAGACAAGATCTCCACAATAAAAACTATAAAATACTGATGCAATAAGTTGAAGAGGACACAAAAAATGGGAAGATATTCTATATTCATGGATTTTAAGAATCCATATTGCTAAAATGTCCATGTTACCTAAAGCAAAGTACAGATTAAATGCAATCTCTATCACCATACCAATGACAGTCTTCACAGGAGGAAAAAAATCTTAAAATTTATATGGTACCACAAAAGACCCAGAACAACCAAAATCATCCTGAGCAAAAAGAACAAAACTGGAAGAATCACATTACCTGACCTCATATTGTACTACAGAGCTATAGTAACCAAAACAGCATGGCACTGAAATAAAAACAAACCCATAGACCAATGGAATAGAGACTCCAGAAACAAACCCATACATTTACAGCAAACTCATTTCTGACAAGGTGCCAAGACATACACTGGGGAAAGGACAGTCTCTACAATAAATGGTGCTGGGAAAACTGGATATCCCTATGCAGAAGAAAGAAACTAGACCCCTATCTCTCACCATATACAAAAGTCAAATCAAAAGATATCAGACTTAAATCTAAGACTTCAAACTATAAAATACTATAAGAAAACATTAAGAAAACTCTCTAGGACATCAGACTGGGCAAAGAATTCTTGAGTAGTACCCTATAAGCACATGTAACCAAATCAAAAATGGACAAATGGAATCACATCAAGTTATAAAGCTTCTCAACAGCAAAGGAAACAATAGACTAAGTGAACAGACAACCCACAGAATGGGAGAAAATATTTTCAAACTACCAGTCTGACAAGGAAACAAGGATATATAAGGAGCTCAAACACTATAGGAAAATATCCAATAAGCCAATTTCAAATGGGCAAAAATCTGAATATACATTTCTTTAAAGACATGCAAATAGCAAATAGGAGTATTAAAATATCCTCAATATCATTGATAATCAGAGAAATGCTAACTGAAAATATAATGAGATCATTTCACCCCAGTTATAATGACTTTTACTCAAAAGACAAGCAATGCTGGTGAGGATGTGGAGAAAAGCGAACCCCGTACACTGTTGGCAGATATGTAAAATTGTAACACAAAATTTAATGAAAAAAAAGTGAGCACGAAATGAACGAAAGAACAAAAACAAAACAATGAATGAAGGAGTAAATGAATTAATAAGTGAAGCAATTTTAGAAAAGCATGTTAACATAACAGACTAGCAAGCCATAAATCCCTCAGGCCTCTTATTCAGTAAAAGGAGCCCCACTTTACAGGGAGCCGACACACACACATAAATAAATATATATGCAGTCTGTATGCACATTTACAAAACCCACCTAGGCCAGGTTACCCATAACTAAGACGACCATATATTCTGGTTTGCCTGGGACAGTTCTGGTTTATGCCTGTTGATCTACTGCAATTACTAACAGCATCCCCTTTCTCCGTAGTCCCAGTTTACACAATAAAACATATGAGGATTTTTCAACCCCAAACCAACATGGTTTATGAAAAACATGATGGTAAATGCCCACCTGAGCCTGTAAGACAGCCCTAATAATGCTAACAAACAATGACAAAGGAAGAAAAAAAAGGGTAAATGAGATCCTACAGACAGGGTCACATTCCATGAAGGGTATCTTGTTAAATAAAGGCAAGTTTTAAGCTCACTTTGTGCACCAAGGATTAATTTGTTCTCGGCTAAAGACGGCAAAATTCCTAACACAAACAGCAGGGGAAGAGGTGAGGCTCATAAAAACTAATGGGACCTGTGGAGGCAGCTCAGATCCCAGAAAATACACGTCTGTCAAGCCTCTCCAAAGAGGCTGGGAAGACGTAGGCCCATAGGCAGGCAAGCAACCAAAATTATGACCTTCCAGTATGCCTGGGGTGCGACCCACAGGCTGCAGTGTCCAAGTGGCAAACCTGCCCACTGTAGAGTCCCAGACTGGCCCCTGAACCAGGATTTTTTGTATAGCCAATGAACCCTGCTGGGTCATCAGACCTCATCTTCAGACATACATTCGCTGAACGAGGCTTTATTAAAGGTCATACTTTGACCCAACTGAATACACTTTCAGACATAAAACTGCCCTAGAGATGAGCCACTTACAGCCTACATTTCCCTTAGATATGCCAGTTTACCTTTGTACATATCCACATTGAAGCATCAGTTTTCAGACGCCACCAGAGTTAGACTTTTGTGAAGCTAATGAAGCTTTATTTTCAGAGCCATTTCCAAGGCCCTATACCTAGTTTTATATTCACATTTTTATTAAAACGTTTAATTAGTTGAAGCTTCCTTCCACAAAATCTGGATCCACCCTGGTCATGACAAAAACACTTGGAGAATTGTCACTAGAATCTGCCCTACTCCTGGCATGTGGAGGACCTCACATGTAAAGGCTGCCTTTTCCTGGTGGTGCCTCAGTGGACACAAACAGCTCACCCAGCTGTCTCTCTCTGAGCAGAACATCATCTCAGGGAGGTAAAAGGAAGCCAGGACTTGGTGCTGGAAATGAATAAAGCAAGCCAAGAAGAAAGGAGGAAGTGGTAATGGGAAGGAAGAAAGGAGACATGAAAAGCAAACTAGCAATAAATTAGCACGCCTTCCTAATGCTGTTAGCCAGGCAGTATGCTAGACTGCGAGCCCCTTGAGGGGAGCACTGTGCATTCCTCTCGGTAGTTCCAGTGCCCAGCATAGTGCTTCACCAACATTAAAGGATACCCTTCCTTTCATCTAGTCATCTCCCATTTTACCAGGTAATATTCTCCATGTTCACCTTCTCAGAGGCTTGTAAACCAACGGAAACATAGAAGAATCAATGCTGCTAGTGCCTCCTTAAATGTTCCCCTTTAGAGTGCAGCTGAAGGGGAAAAGCTCCTTTGCTGCTTACATTTTCTTAAATCGTCCGTGCCCATCAGACACCTTCATTCCTTCACCCTGTGTCCCAGCCAGAAAAGCAGCAGCAACGACTTTCCGTTAACAGCCTTTTCCCCACTGAGCACTCTTTCCATTTGGAATATGCAGGGTTGGCTTGGGAGTCTTGATGTTTGTTTTTTTTTTTCCTTCTTTCCTATTCCCCAGGATAGAGTCTCATTCCGTCACCCAGGCTGGAGTGCAGTGGCACGGTCTCAGCTAACTACAACCTCCACCTCCCAGGTTCAAGTGATTCTTGTGCCTCAGTCTCCCGAGGAGATGGGATTACAGGCATGTACCACCATATCCAGCTAATTTTTGTGTTTCTAGTAGAGAAGGGGTTTGGCCATGTTGGCAAGGCTGGTCTAGAACCCCTGGCCTCAAGTGATCCGCCTGCCTTAGCCTTCCAAAGTGCCGGGATTACAGGCGTGAGCCACCGTGTCCAGCCTGCTTGGAATCTTGTCTTAACTGGAGTCAAACACTTGAACACAGACAAAAGGAATTGGTTCCTTTTCACAGGTAGCATCTCTGGGGCACAGACTGCTTCAGGCCACTATTCCGTTTACATTCATAGTAACAACAGTGGACATGGGTTTGTTCAGGTTCTACTTCCATCAGTAAAGAAATGTAAAATGCACACGCCTGTGGTCCCAGCTACTTAAGGGAGGATCCTTTGAGCCCAGGAAGTGGAGGCTGCAGTGAGCCATCATCCCGCCACTGGACTCCAGCTTGGGCATATAGTGAGACCTTGTCTAAAAAAAAAGTAAAAATAAAAATAAAAATAAATAAAAAGCCGAACACTGTTATTACAGGAAGTTTATTACCCACCTCTCACTCTATATTATAGGGATGTTTTACACATTAGAAAAGTTTAGTGATTTTTTTTGTTTGTTTTTAAAAATCAGTGAATATGTGTTCCTTATGAAAATAGTAGGAGAGGATATTATTTGTCTTTACACTGATGCCAAAATAAAAATTTAGAAGTGTTTTAAAGTTTTGAAGTTATTAAAACTGAGCTCTAGGTTTGGAAAGTAAAAATGAGCAACTATGAGCACATTTTGCAGGAAGTCCACCAGACCAGCAGCTGCACCTATGGCACCAAACGAGCTGCTGCACAATCAGGCCCAGTATCATGGCTGCGGCCTTTGCTAGAGCCACACCTAACTCCTCCATGATGCAACAGTGACACTGTAAATGGAAGAACCACCACTGGTTCTGAAGAGGAAACCTCATCAGGTTTGCATTCCAGCATTTATGGCTTTTATGTGTTTGCATAAAGAGAGGTGACCCGCCAGGCCCGGGGAAACCTGGACCTGGGATGGGGTAGGGGAAAGCAAGGCTGTTCAACAATGGAGTCGGTACCGGCTCCCAGTCTGTCCTCACACCATGTTATGAGAAGAGTCGCAAGGTGTAACTCAAACAACTGCACACATGTAAGTCTAAAGTCCACTCCCGACACGTAAGCGCGCATGTGTTGATTCTTCTTGTCCTTGCCTTCCACAGGGGCTGCCGTAAGGTGATATTGCAAAGTCTGCGACTGCACAGCCTCGACCGCGGCCTTCAGTCAGTTGAAAGCATTGGTCTCCTCTTCCGGTTCCTGGTGCTTTTCCACCACCTTGCACTTCTCCTGGTGGACCCACTTCAGGTGTCCAAACTCCTCGTGGAGCTCCCTTTCCTTCTCTTTGAGCTTCAGCTCTGTGGGGAGGAGTGGTGTCGGGGAAGGGGGTGTTCAAAAAGGATACAAAGCAAATAATGAAAATGAGAATTTTCATTATTCTGAAAAAGAAAGACACCTCATCAGTTTTGCATTCCAGCATTACTGGCTTTTATGTGTTTGCATAGAGAGAGGTGGCCCACCAGGCCCGGGGAAGCCTGGACCTGGGGTGGGGTGGGGGAAAGCAAGGCTGTGAAACACTGGAGTCTGCACCAGCTCCCAGTCTGTAAATTTTCATTAAAATGAATACTGAAAGTGAGAATTTTCATTATTTATTTGACCACAAATCATAGACAGCAAGAATGTCCAGAAAAAAAGTGGCTATTAGGTACCCATGTAGAAAGAAGGAAACAAACACAGCAATGGTGAGATATCTGTATTACAGGGATGACAGGCAATTAACAAATGACCTCGAGGAGACATCTTGTTCAAGGATCATGCTGTCCCACAGGAGTAGAGACAGGGGTCATAAACTACCCAAACTTTATACAAGTGAGCTCCATCCTGTGGCTCACGGAACAAATAATTCTCTTTATTATTATCTACAGAAGATAGTCAATTATCAGCAGCTAGCACTGCACAGCATTTAGCCAGAAATAGTGACACCCGTAAGTGTTTCAAAATGTTACATGCTTCTCATCTGAATTTCCTGTGGGCACCTTTCCTCTCCAAGATGAAGGACTATTGTAAGCCAAGAAGAGTCACAGTGGTACACTTAAGACCTACTTGGCAGGTAGTGAGACTACAGAAACAGTATTGAACCAGCTTGAGACTGTGTTGAGACTCTTTTTTTTTTTTTTTTTTTTTTGAGACGGAGTCTCACTCTGTCTCCCAGGCTGGACTGCAGTGGCCGGATCTCAGCTCACTGCAAGCTCCGCCCCCCGGGTTTACGCCATTCTCCTGCCTCAGCCTCCCGAGTAGCTGGGACTACAGGCGCCCGCCACCTCGCCCGGCTAGTTTTTTGTATTTTTTAGTAGAGACGGGGTTTCACCGTATTAGCCAGGATGGTCTCGATCTCCTGACCTCGTGATCTGCCCGTCTCGGCCTCCCAAAGTGCTGGGATTACAGGCTTGAGCCACTGCGCCTGGCCAAGACTCTTTAAGAATATACCCCGTTATACAACCACCATGGGAATGTATACTTCCAGGTGAGCATAGCAATTTATTCAGAGGTAGAAAAAGTCATAGTTGACAATCACTGCTAAGCATCTGTATCTTCCTGGAGCAAAAGATTTAAGAATTTTGAAGAAAATATTAAACTATTTAATAGTAATGAGACACCAAATATTACTGCAGGCGCTTTCAAATTTGGCCTCAAAAGACTCTTTTCCTTTGGATTTTAGCTGCTTCTCCTCTGATAAAAAGATTCTTCCGTAAGAAAGTTTGGGCTGGGTGCTGTGACTCACGCCTGTAATCCCAACACTTTGGGAGGCCAAGGCAGGCTGATCAAGAGGTCAAGAAATCGAATGTATCCTGGCGAACATGGCATGGTAAAACCTTGTCTCTACTAAAAACACAAAAATTAGCTGGGCGTGGTAGCAGGTGCCTGTAGTCCCAGCTACTCGGAGGCTGAGGCAGAGAACAGCTTGAACCCGGGAGGTGGAGGATGCAGTGTGCCAAGATTGTGCCACTGCGCTCCAGGTTGGCAACAGAGCGAGACTGTCTCAAAAAAAAAAAAAAAAGAAAAGAAAAAAGAAAAAAAAGTCTGAAAAATGACACTACATAGTAACAAACTGTGAATCTTTCTAGTATCCTTAATTATCAGAAAAAAAATCATTTTTAAAGTACATGATCATGATGAGGTATACCTTAAACTAAACCTTGAAAGACAGTAAATATTTATATAAATATGAAGCAGCATTTTATAATTTTATGTGGAAAGTTACATCCTTTACTTTCCTGATTTAGGTAAAAGCCTAATGCTATCTGTATCAGTTAGACATCAGTTAAGAGCAGAAACCACACTAGTAATCTGAAGAGTGAAAACAGAATATGAGGAAATATGAATTCACAACAGGGGATTAACCAAAAAGAGCAAAGGGAATCTAAAAAATATAGCCAAGGTGGATGGATCACCTGAGGTCAGGAGTTTGAGACCAGCCTGACCAACATGGTGAAACACCTCTCTACTAAAAATATAAAAATCAGCTGGGTGTGGTATGGACACCTGTAATCCCAGGTACTCAGGAGGCTGAGGCATCAGAATTGCTTGAATCTGGGAGGCAGAGGTTGCAGTGAGCTGAGATTGCATGACTGCACTCCTGCCTGGGCAACAGAGCGAGACTCCATCTCAAAAAAAAAAGAAAAGTTATACAACTAGCAGATGTAAGTGGCAGCCACTACCTCTAGGGCTAGAAACAAGTATCCAAAAAAGAGACGATCTTAGAAGACAACCCTGTAAGGCTAATATTTTGAACTGGTTAGAGAAGGTGCAGTTGTCACCCACAGGATGTCTGAGAACTTCACGGAAATGATGCACACCAAGCCTGGAAAACAGAAACCTGCCCCCAAACATTCCATTGATACTCACTGTGAAACCAACAGCATCACCAGCCTCACCAGCTAGGGGGCAGTGAAATTTGCTGGGAAGCTACTTCTGGGATGAGAAATCTCACTAGAAAGCTGCTTCTGTAGTGCTGGCAAAACTCACTAAGAAGCCACTCACTGGGGTGCACACTACTGGTGACCCTCACCAATGACAGCTCAGCTGCATGTCACTGAAGCAAAAAAGAAAAGCAGGACACCAGATTCAGAAAGAGAAAAACTCTTCTAGATCCCTCTACGACAGAGCTTAGCATTATACTATTAAAGGAGAAATGTTTACGGGGTCCAGCTCCAGTATTACAAAGTAGGGCAAAAAAGGATAGTTTGGGCATGAGAAGCAATACAGTGATAACAAGCACAGTGTGCTTCCAAATAACTTACCATTATCCAGCCATAAATACCAGCACTCATCTTGAAACTCTGCATACCCTTCTACATTTGTACATATATTTTTCTCTCTCTCTCTCTCTGTGTGTGTGTGTGTGTGTGTGTGTTTAACATCAGGAGTGTAAGCTTCTGGTCATTTCTTGGAGGAATCTGCATGCCAATAAATTGCAGTGGATAGTATAGGAGCTTTGACAAAAATTTATTAAAATTGAGGTAAAAGGATGACTACATGCTCTTTTTATATGATCCTGGAGCACCTTTGAACAAGTCCTCTTAAGAGTCTTCTAAGTTTCTAGCAAAATCATTCTATGTACTACTAATTTTGTATCACTAGAGCTCAGACCATACAATTAGACACTGAATTGAAAAAAGAATAAAAATGATTATCTAATAGATATGAGTATGGTAAAAAAGATAAAGTCAAAACTTTATGGTTTTATTATCCTGCATAAGACATTATACCAATATGGCATGTAACTAAGCAAACTGATTCTAGCCTATTTTATCTCTGTATCTCATATATTTTTATGGGAATATTTTTAACATATTCAAAATTTTACTTTGACAGAAAGGCGGCAAAATATGCTTATTTTTGGTAACAGTTTTATTGAGTGTAATACAAATACTACTTTTGAATGTGATATAAATACTACCTATTGAGTGTAATACAAATACCCATTTGAGAGGTACAATTCACAGGTGTTTAGTGTATTCACCAGCTTGTGCAAACCATGAGTTAATTCCAGAACATTTCAATTACCTCAAACAAAAACCCTGTAACATTCAGCTGTCAACTTTCAATATTCCCATTCCCTCCCCACATCTTGGCAAACAGTAATCTACTCCGTTTCTATAGATCTGCCTGTTTTGTACATTTCCTATAAATGGTATTACACAATATACAATACATGGCCTTTTATAACTGGCTTCTTTCATTTAGGATATTCTCATGTATCAGTACTTCATTACTTTTATGGCTCAATAATATTTCATTGTATGGATATAAAATACTTTGTTTATCCATTTGTTAGTGGATATTTGGGTTGTTTCTGCCATTTGTCTATAAGAAATATTGCTGTATACAGCAATGTTCAACCTTTTATATGAACCTGTCTTCATTTCTTATAAGTAAATGTGCAAGAGTTAAATTGGTCAAATGGTAAGTGTACACATTTTTGAGGAACCAGTAGACTTCTTTCCAAAGTGGCTGCACCATTTCCCATTTCCATCAGAAGCAGTGTATAAGGTTCTAACTTCCCAGTGTCTTTACCCAAACTGGTTATTGTCCACCTTTTTATAGTAACCATCCTAGTGGGTGTGAAGTATATCTCATTGTAATATTTGCATTTCTCTGATGCTCAGTTGACATTGAGCATCTCTCATATGCTTATGGGATATTTGTGTATCTTCTTTGAAGACATTTCTATTTCAGGACCTGTGTTGTTTATTTTTTAAATTATACTTTAAGTTCCAGAGTACATGTGCACAACGTGCAGGTTTGTTACATATGTGTACTTGTGCCATGTTGGTGTGTTGCACCCATCAACTCGTCAGCACCCATCAACTCGTCATTTACATCAGGTATAACTCCCAATGCCATCCCTTCCCCCTCCCCCCTCCCCATAATAGGCCCCGGTGTGGTGTGTGATGTTCCCGTTCCAGAGTCCAAGTGATCTCATTGTTCAATTCCCAAACACCGCATGTTCTCACTCATACCTGTGTTATATTTTTATTTGGATTAGTTGTCTATTGTTGAGCTGCAAACATTATTCATGTATTCTAGATAAAAGTCATTTGTCAAATACATGATTTGCAAATTTTTCTCCCCACTTTGTGGCTATCTTTTCACTTTATTGATAGTATCCTTTGAAGCACAAAGGTTTTTATATTTTGATTAAGCCTGATTTATCCAATTTTTTATTATTGGGCTTTTGAGGTCATATAAAAAACACTGCCAAATCCAAAAGCATGAAAGGTTTACATGTATGTCTTCTAAGAGTGTTATAATTTTAGCTCTTACATTTAGGTGTTTAATCCATCTTAATCTTTATGTATGGTGTGAGGTTGGGACAGATGCTTATTCTAAAGAAAATATACAAGTATCTTCTACATTTGCCCTCGGATCAAAAAAGAAATTACAATTTAAATGAGTCAATGAGTCATGCACAGCTAATATTTCCTGGTATTTTTAAAAATTCCTGTATTCCAAAGGCCCAGTGACTTAAAAGCCTAAATTAGTAAGTTAACAATCTTGTATGTTGAAAAAGCAGCAGTTGATATTGATGTCACAGAAAAGCATAGAAAGATTACAGACTCATGTTCCTGGCTGACTTAACAGCAAGTTTGTTTGACAATGAAGAAGTGAAATAAATGCCCTTTTAATGTATCATCCCAACATGCATTTCTGTTATTTCAATAGTCACAAACATTGTTCCTCTATTTCTCCAGTTTTATTCTATTTTTTACATAGATATAAAAATCAAATACTATGTGGGAAAAAAACAAAGCTTTTATGGAAAGCTAAAAAGAGGTTTTATCTGAAATAGACGCCAATTCTCCTTTTACAACCATGATATCAAAAGCGACTTACACCCTGACCTTGCATTTGAAAGAATGCTATACGTAGTAAGATAAAAAATCATCGAAGAATTTAGCTGACTTGTAGGTTCAGGCACTAGGGTTCAAGGGTAAAGATGCAGAAGAAAAAAAAAAAAAAAAACTACCAAGGCAGAATGACTCTTTCCCTCTGGGAAAATCATTGCCTCCCACAAATGAAATTTAACACTCCGATTTTTTCAAGCAAGACCCTCTGATTTTTTTCTTACCATAGCCCTGGGGCCACACCAAAAGTTTTCCTATTCTTAATAAGGAATCAAGGTTACAATAAATGTAAGAACTACATAAGGAACTGAAATATAAATAGGCATTCTTCTAAGTTAGAAAAGAGTGGTGAGGAGGACTAACAAGTCAAGCTTAAAAAGACGAAGGAAATGTTGTGAAACTTGTAACAACAATATATATTCAATATACCAGAAAAATTAGTTCTCTTTATTTTTGACACTTTGTAACCTAAAGCTGAAAGGAATCTGGAAGCTCATCTAATCCAATATCCTGGTCTTCCAAATAAAGAAACTGAAGCTTAGAAAAGTGAATACTTTTCACAGTACATTATTTGAAATTCTTCTGAACCTACATTTTTAGAAAGAATAGTGAACTATCACTGCACTTCAGTCTGGGCAACAGAGCAAGACTCCATCTCAAATTAAAAAAAAAAAAAGAAAGAAGAAGGAATAGTGAACTAAGGAAAGAAAGTTAACACAGTTGAAATAGTGGAAAGAAGTTTAAGGAAAGAAAGTATAATAAAATTTAAAAGCTAAATTTAAATGTATATTACTTTGTAGATATATCCTTATATACTGAAAGAAAAAAATTATTGAAGTGCCATATTTAGACATTCATGGCGGCTTATAACAGTGTTTGTAGATTAGAAAAGATCATGTATCTTTGGAAAAGACTAAAATTGAGAAATGTAAAAATACTGCATTTTGGTTTTTGACATGCCATTTATGGATAGTACCAGAACATTTTCACTAAGAAAGGATTCATTTTGAGTATCTTTTTAAAATTGAGCAAATAGTAAATGTTTATCCCTAACAGCTAAAATTGAAGAGGCTCATGAAGATTGTGAAGAAGATTCAACAATCTAAATGGCAGAAAATATATACTAAGATGGATAAGCATAAGAAGATTACTAATCATAAAGGAAAAACAGTCTTCAACTGCATAAAAGACTTTACAGAGAAGATGAATTAGTATCTCTTTACTATCAAAAAAAATACAACAGAATGGTTATTTGCAAGAGAATAGAAAATACAGATAATATCTGTTAAGCCTTTACTAAAAGGCTTACATCCTCTACCTATGAGGTAGAGGATTATATTACAGAAATTTTATATTTTATATCATTATTGTATTATGGAAATTTTAACTGAAAGAAATGAACCATTCATGCAGGTACACACACATAACCAGGTATATTATATTTTTGTATAACCTAAAAAAACTTACAGTCTCAATCATTATTTTCCCTTGAATATATACTGAGGCAACCTCAACAGAAATCAGATGGTGGTTATATTTTCCAGAAGAGATATTAAGGGCATAGAGTAATTATTATAAGAAATTACTTAAGCGCAGAGGAGCAAACCTCAGAAGTATCACTCACTATACCTGTAGATGGATTTTTCTACCGTCTCAGTCGTTATATTGAAAACATGAAATGAAATTCTTTTGAAAATCAATGGGAATTGACTCACATTTTAAAAATCTGATCTGGCACACCATCTTCTAGATAAATAATAATTAGCACATACCAGAAGTTCAATAAATATTAAATTAAGTCTAGGGCAAAGCAAGATTAGTTATTTCCTATTTTGAAGGGTTAAAAGGCCCCACTTAGCTATAAGGAATGCTGAAAATGTGTTGTAACTGCACAAAATTTCTACGAAAAATGGAGTTCAGTTACTAAATAAAAAGACAATGAATATTAGATAGGCATCTAGCATTCTTTGACACATACCTCATTGCACAATAGAATAATCTACCCACTTTCTCGCCAGCATCACTGCCTAAACTGTGTCATTCCTTCGTATTTTTATTATTCATATGAAATTACATCTAGTTCGCTCTCTTCTGAAATGTTGTAATTTTTCTTCAGTTGTGGCACTATAATCCACATCACTATGGTAAATAACATCTGCATTTTGTTAATTTTTCTCTAAGAACAGACTCCAATGTAATGACTCTATGTTGAACCATACTAGGTTCTTAAACTATTAAGTTATAATGCTCTCTGATTTAGAAAGATATCTCTTTAAGGACCTAAAAGCAAGCATTAAGGACATAAGAAATTGGAGTTAGTCATTTGATTTGTTTAAAAGTACTTATAATACTTACAATTAATTTATTTCTACTTTTGCAGCCACCACAACCAGAAAATTTACTGTTACTCACAGAAACATACATGTTATTGTGTACATTGCTCAATTTTCACAGAAAAACTATAGGATTAGGGTTAGATCAGCTTATATTCTAGCTTTATTGGTTATTTGGCAAACAGGCAGTAGATTCTCAGAGCTTTACTTTCAGTATCTCCAACAGATATAATATTTGGGGCATTTTTTTTTTTTAAGACAGAGTTTTGCTCTTTTGGCCCAGGCTGGAGTGCAATGGTATGATCTCAGCTCACGGCAATCTCTGCCTCTCGGGTTCAAGCGATTCTCCTGCCTCAGTCTCCTGAGTAGCTGGGATTAGAGGCATATGCCACCGCATCCAGCTAATTTTGTATTTTTAGTAGAGACGAGGTTTCTCCATGTTAGTCAGGCTGGTCTTGAACTCCTGACCTCAGGTAATCTGCCCCCTTCAGCCTCCCAAAGTGCTGAGATTACAGGCGTGAGCCACTGTGCCCAGTCTGGGGCAATCTTAATTTAGTATGCACTAATATGCCCATACACGTTGTTTACAGTCTGTATTACCTCTGGTCAGTGTTCATGCCGTTTATATTGCTAAATATTTTGAATTCTAATAACAGCTATATCAGGGTTTTTTTGTGGAACTAGGCAGATATTTTTAAAGTTTCAATAATTTCCTTCCTTGATCTACTATCATTATGTAATATATAAGATACACCAACATCAGCTTTTTAAATAAAACTGCATATTGTTTAAGATAAAAATACTGGCTCCTTTAGATCAAGGTGACTGACTAGAGGTGCCCAACACTAGCCTCCTCCATAAGGAGGAATCAAAACAACAGATACCTACACATTAAATAGAGCATCTAAGGGAGAACATTGGAATTCAGCAGCCAAATGACACTCTGAGGTACAGAAACTTGAAATGTCAGCCTAGAAACAGAAACGAAGTAGCCAGCGGGATTGGCTTAGTATCAACAGAGATTATCCATTATAGGGAAAAAGTGAGAGATATTCAGCACTCCACATTTCCACCCCAGACGCCTGCAGTTCTGTCAGGAGATCCCCTTATTCCTCACAGGCCATGAGCCTTTTGTAAGGAGCTGCCTGGAGTACATGTGACTGCATTATTCCAGAAAGGATATTTACACTAAATCCCTGTCATTCCCCAGGACCCAAACTGATTTAACCTTAATCCTACTGTTTTTTCCGTGAAAATGCAGAAGTATACATAACACCATGTACATTTCCACGTGCAACAGTGAATTTTTTGTTGTGGTGGTTGCAACCAAAATATAGCATAGAACCTTTTTAAGACCAGAGCCACCAACAGAGTATCACACTCTAAGGCCCACTAGGCCCAGCATACCCACCTTACTGGGGCCCCACCGGCATCCCTCCACATCCACCCATAGGGCTATAGCATCATAACATTTGCTAGACATAGAGGTACAAGAGTGTCCTTAGCACCTGAACCCATATAGCACCCTACAACCCAGAGAATACGCACTTCAGCACATCAGGGAGGCTGGCCCCAAGACAGAGAGCTAAGGCACACATTCACCAAAGCCTGAGAGCCACCTACTTAGAGTTTCAGAACTGCCAGCAACCCTGACCCCTCAGCAATGGGGCTGCCACACATCTGCCAGTGGCCCAGTGATTAGCCTGCCTGGAATTCCCCTCCACAGTAAAGCCATGCCATAGCCTCCACAAACCACCACAATGTCAGTTACTAACCGGTGATATGGATTACAGCCAAAGATATTGTGTGAAGACTATTATGTCCACTCAAAACCAAAGCCAAATCTACCTAATCAACACTATAGAGGTATCTACAGGGGAAGAAAACCAAGTATTTCCTTATGAAAGCTATTCCACAATATTAGAATAAGTGACTGTTACACCAGATGTACAGATATGAATGTATGGACACAAGAAATGGGAAAAAGCTAGAAGATGACTCCTCCAAAGGAACACAGTAATTTTCCGGTAGCAGACTCTAAAGAAAAGAAAACCTATGAAATGCCTGAAAAGAAATGCAAAAAAAAATATATATATATATATGCCCTAAAGGAGACTCAGTGAGATACAAGAGAACAAAAATAGACAATTCAAAGAAACCAGGGAGGCAATCTATGATCTGAATAAGAAATTCAGCATATAGATATCATTAAAAAAACAAATAGAAATGTTGGGACTGAAGAATTTAATTAATGAAAGAAAAAATACAATCAAGAACTTCAATATACTAAATCAAACAGAAAAAAAGAATGTCTCAACTTGCAGATAGGTCTTTTGAAGTAACCCAGACAAAAATAAAGAATAAAAAAGAATGAAAAAAGGTTGCATAACATATGGGATGCCATTAAGTGAAAAAGTGTTCACATTTGGGGAGTTCCAGAAGGAGGAGAGATAGGAACAAGGCATAGAACACCAATTTAATAACATAATAGCTGAAAACTGTCTAAATCTTGGGAAAGATATACACATTTAGATACAGGAAGCTCAAAGATGCCCAGATAGAATCAAACCGAAAAAGTCCTTCCTGAGACGTATCATAGTCAAATTGTCAAAAGTCAAAGACATAATTCTAGTAACAGCAGGATAAGAGCATCAAGTCACATATAATGGAATTCTCATCAGACTAACAGATTTCTAAGCAGTAACTTCATAGGCCAGGAGAGATGGAAATATATATTCAAAGTGCTGGAAAAAAAAAAAAACAACACTTCTGCCGAGAATACTGTACACAGCAAAGCTGTCCTTCAGAAATTAAGGATAAATAAAGCCTTCCCCAGACAAACAAAAGCTGAGGGAATCTATCACCACTAGATCTGCCCTGTAGGAAATGCCTAAGGGAGTTCTACATCTCAAAGCAGAAGGATGATACCTACTATGGTGAAAACATAAAAGTATAAAATTCACTGGTAAAGCAAATACATATATGAGAAAGAGAAAGGTATCAAATGTTTTTACCACAAACACTACCTAGCTGAAAAAATATGAGAAAGAAAGGAACAAAGGATATACAAAACAATCTAAAAATTAACAAGAAAAATGACAGAAATAAGTCCTCACCTGTCAATAACCTTGAATGTAAACAGTTTAAATTCTTCAATTAAAAGATAAAAACTGACTAAGTAAAAACAGAAGACCCAACTACATACTGCCTGCAAGAAACCCACTTCATGTATCAAGACCCACATAGGCTGAAAGTAAAATGATGGAAAAAGATTCTACATAGAAAACAAAAACATGCAATAGAAAGATTTCAAATATACAAGCTAATTATGCACCACTAGGAACTAGAAAGGGAAGAACAACCCAAACCTAAATTTAGTAGAAGAAAATAAATAATAAAGATCGGAACAGAATTAAAAACAGACAAAAGATAAAGATCAACAAAGCCAAAAGTTACTTTCTAAAAAGATAAAATTGACAAACCATCACCTAGACTAAGAAAAAGAGGAAAGACCCAAATAAAATAAAAAATGAAAAAAGGAAACTTACAACTGATACCACAGAAATAACAAAGGATCGTTAGATATTATGAGCAACTACACACCAACCACTTGGAAAGTCTAGAGGAAATGGACAAATTCTTAAATACATATAAACTATAAGATTGAACTAGGAATGGAAAACTTTGACCAATAATAATTAAGCAGATTGGACCAGTAATAAAAATTCTCTTGACAAAGAAAAGCCCAGGACTGTATAGATTTACTGTTAAATTCTGCCAAACTTTTAAACAACATTAATTATTCTCCGACTATTCCAAAAGAAGAGGAATATTTTCCCTATTCTATGAGGCCAGCATTACCCTAATACGAAAAGCAGATGAGGTCACAACAAAAAAAGAAAACTACAAGCCTATAACCTTGATGCACACAGATGCAAAACTCCTATACCAAATACTAACAAACCAATTCCAGCAGCACTTCAAAAAGATAATACATCATAATTATGTGGGATTCATTGCAGGGATGTAAGGGTGGATTAATATTAATAAATATGATACGTCACATCAACAGAATGAAGAATAAAAATCACATGATAATCTCAATCGATGCTGAAAAAGCATTTGATAAAATTCACCTTCCCTTCTAAGTACTCTCAACAAATTAGGAACAGAGGAACATGCATCAGCACAAGAGAGGTCAAACACACAATCCACAGCAACCACCATATTGTTAACTTTTCGTTAAGAACTGGAACAGGACAAGGGTGCCTACGTTCACCACTGTCATTCAACATAGTACTGAAAGTCCTTGACAGAGAACTTAAGCAAGAACAGGTAAAAACACATTTAAATTGAAAAGAGAGAAAATCATCTGTTTGCAGATGTTAAGATAAGGTTTTGCATTAAAGTGAAACTTAATTTTAGTGATTTGTAAAAATAATAGGCATATTAGAAGACAGTCATACTGCTTTAAGTATCTGAAAGCAATAAGCACATTCTTAGCTAGTAATGTAAGACTTTTAAGATTAAAATAAATGTCAATGGCTTTTCTAAAGCAACAATGTAAGTGGTTACTGCTATAAAAAGAAAAAACACCTAATATGTTTTTACTTGGGAGTTAAGTAAAATTGACTTTTTGTACTCTACATATTAAATTACTTTAAATGACTTGATAAGTTGTAACAAAAATGTAACAAACGTATTTTTCTAATTCAATTGATGGAGAAAGACTAACCTATTACATATCATACTTACTTCCATCTTTCAGAAAGTTTTATATAGTACCTCTTACATAAATGAATGTGTAGAAGAAATGTAAAAACTCAGATGTTTTTAGAAATAGCAGCAAAGAAAATTTTAAAGTGTTATTTGTCTGTTTAAAACTCAACGTATGTTGCAAGGAGAGCAATTAACTGTAACAAGCAGAAAACTTGATTCATTATTCAGAGTTTGACTGCCACCTACAGGGGCTTTTTAAGTCTTTTTTTCTACCACTTCCAAAAGATCAATATGACTACTAAATTTTCACTAACTTGATGAAATTTTGGGGATAAAAGGGGACTTGTGAATCATTTGTTCCCCTTAAAGACTTTTTTTTGAGGCGGAGTCTCGCTCTGTCGCCCGGACTGGAGTGCAGTGGCCAGATCTCAGCTCACTGCAAGCTCCGCCTCCTGGGTTTACGCCATTCTCCTGCCTCAGCCTCCCAAGTAGCTGGGACTACAGGCACCCGCCACCTCGCCCGGCTAGTTTTTCTATTTTTAGTAGAGATGGGGTTTCACCGTGTTAGCCAGGATGGTCTCGATCTCCTGACCTCATGATCCGCCCGTCTCGGCCTCCCAAAGTGCTGGGATTACAGGCTTGAGCCACCGCGCCCGGCCAAAGACTTCTTTTAAGAAAATGTGGGCTGGGCGCAGTGGCTCATGCCTGTAATCCCTGCAGTTTGGGAGGCTGAGGCAGGTGGATCAGCTGAGATCGGGAGTTTGAGACCAGCTTAGCCAACATGGAGAAGCCCTTTCTCTACTGAAAATACAAAAATTAGCTAGGTGTGGTGGCATATGCCTGTAATGCTAGCTACTTGGGAGGCTGAGGCAGGAGAATGGCTTGAACCCGGGAGGTGGAGGTTGCAGTGAGCTGAGACCACGCCATTGCACTCTAGCCTGGGCAAGAAGAGCAAAACTCCATCAAAAAAAAAAGAGAGAGAGAAATGTGAAGATAAGACTAATCACTCTCCTGCATGGTAAAATGCTTAAAAACTCATTTTAGGACCACAGTATAAAGCCTATATATAAAGCAAACATAATGTAATGCAACTAATTCCTATGAATGTTGAAAACCTGAATTTTAATAAAATTTCAAAATGCTTTAACTAAGGTTATTGATGGGTACAGCATAAAGCAAATATATGTTGTGCAAGAAAAATAGCAGTGGTTTAAAGAAGAATAACATTTTTCTTTGGAAATATAACAGTATTACTAAGACCTGGAGCCTAAAATTAATTTACCATAAATCAAATCAATTATACATACATTTATCTAGGCACAGACAATCAAAGGTCACTGTGCAAACCTCAAAAATATCCAACATCCTCCTGTACTGGTTAACGTGAGTGACAGCTGTTTCTTTACCAATTATAACTGTAGTATTTTTCTACTCTTCCCTTCTCCTGACTTAAATTAAGATACTCAGAATAATCCCTACTTCCTGGTAGCCCCAATCCAAAACAAAACAAGCATAAGGTGCTTTAACCTACATATTATTCATGCCACAAAATGACTTTTTTTATGGCTTCATAAGTTTGCAAATGTTTTTAAAAATCTTTGCTTAAAACTCTATACCCTTATATTTTTTTGCAGTATCTCTATCACTAGTAATGTGGCTTACATAACTGCTATAAATACGAATATGGTTACCTTATCTTCTATGACATTTTCAATTAAACTCTGTACGTTTGGTGTAAAAGGTTACATTTATATAATGAGGAAACAGGAACAACTTTTCAAAACATCTTCATTAAAAGCAATGTGACAGACTCAAATTATTCTCTTTTCTACAACTAATTTTTCTCCATTAGCTACCATATAGATTTCAACTTCGTGTTCTATGCACACTATGACATACATATCACTCACCAAGTTTAAGGGGATAATTTAGCTCAGAAACACATTCTGAGCTAAATAGATTACAGCTTAGCTTAACTTGAAGTTACAGAACAACAAACTTGGAAGGAGCTTCATAGTTCAGCTAGACCACACAATCTTATGAAAAGTAAAAGGAAGCTGATGGCAACACCAGAGCTAATACCCAGGGCATCTGGTTCAATATACCGTTATGTTCCACTACATACTCTGTCCTTTCCAAAAGCAATAGGTAAGCAATGACCTAGAGAAGGGTCAAACGGCTGTGTAGAATGGATACAGCTTTCCAAGTTGCTCCTCAGAGAGAACTAAGGCTCATGAAGCCATCTTGTAAAACACTCCCAGCTACCGCTGTCACCAAAAAAAAATTCTGTTTAACACACAAAATCTAAATGGGCATGTTACCCTCCCAGTCTCAATTTTAATCGAGGTGCCAAGAAGACATAAAACAGCATATAAAAGAGAGGGTAAGAAAGTGTAAGCATGTGCAGATTTATAAAGAAAATGGTCCTGAGAACAGGTCCATGTATCTTAGACAACTCAGTAAGACGAAGAATACAAACCCTTAATAGAGGAACACACAGAAGTTTCTGTCAGGAGAATTATAATGAGATACACCACGAAGAACTGGGGGCCACAAATATTCCTCACACGCATATATACTCCTTTCCCAATCTGTCTCCTTGATCCTCTGTTAGGACAACTGAGGAAATGTTACTCGACTCCAAGCTTTAGGGGGTTAACTTTGAAGTTGGAAACTGCAGTGAGCTAGTGTGTTTTGCTATCTGAGAGAGTGCTAGTTCATTTTGCACTGCAGTAAAGAAACACTTGAAGCAGGGTAATTGATCAAGAAAAGCGGTTTATTTGGCTCATGGTTCTGCTGGCTGTATGAGGATGGCACCAGCATCTGCTCAGCTTCTGGTGAGGCCTCAGGAAGGTTTTACTCATGGTGGAAAGCAAAGAGAGACTATGTAGGTCACGTGGACAGAAAAACCACGAGAGACGGAGAAGGTCCCAAACTCTTTTTAACAATCAGATCGTGTGATAACTCATTGACCACAGAGAGGGCAGCAAACCATTCATGAGGGATCCACCCCTGTGATGCAAACACCTCCCACCAGGTCCCACATGCAGCTTTGGGGATCACATTTCAACCTGAGATTTAGAGGGGACAAACATCCAAACTATGTTCAAGTGGAAATGGAACACTGACTGTGGACTATCCTAAGTGCTTTGGTGATGAAGCTGTAAGTGTGGTATTGCTTCGGAATCAATCCACCCTCCTAGAAGATGTTGGTATAGGTGATATGTGAGGATATCAAGTTAACAACGTAAGCTAAAGCTACACTGCAGAGGTGGGAGTCTGAGCGTTAGAGGTCATCTCATGTCCTGAGCAATACAGAGCTGTCTCCAGGAACAAGGACACTTTAAAATACAGTGTTTGGATGTGCACTTCCACCTGTCCATGGGATGAGAAGAGTAACCAATGTCCACCTAGATGTATCTGCCCAGGTTAAAGGGAACTGTAGGATGGTGGGTCCTAGCCAGATACACTGCCAGATTTATTTCTAATTATCACACTAACTGTTCTTTTGATTAATGTTACACTGTGGTAGATTTTTGAAAAAAATAGCTAAAGTTATTCATCTTCCAGGATACAAGCTCCTTTTTAATGGGACTTTTCAGCTCTTCCCATCCAGAGGTAGTTTTTTTCTTCTCCTTTTTACCTGTTAACTGTCAGCTGTCCTTGTGAGTTGCTTTGACCAGTGGTCATGTGCCATTCTCTAGTGTCGGTGTTAACAGATGTTGCACACTCCTGTCCTTTCTCTTGGAACCCTGCCACCGTCATGTGATCAAACTCTGGCTTACAGGAGAATCAAAGACCACAGCGGGCAGAGACAAACCAGGCAGCTAGCAACCAGCCAGACTAGCAGCTAACTGCAGACACATGAATGAACTCAACCTAGACCAGAACAAATGCAGACGAATTCAACCCAAAATTCCACCCCCAAACCTTTGAGATAAATAAAGGGTTGTTTTTAAAAACTAATTTTTATGGTGTGTTACACAACAAAGTTAATTGATATACTCTGCAAATAACCGACCTGTATTTTACCACAATTATAATTTTACTTTTGCCAAATTCATAATTTTATGTCTACTTATGTGGTAGTATATCATTCCTAATTTAAAACAGAAGCTAATAATAGTGAACAGGTTGTACAATATGTACTGCATGCTCATTAGTTGTCTTTGTATTAAATGATCACTATGAGAAGATAAAATGAACACACTTGGAAAGAAGAAGAATAGCTATCTGGAAAGTGTTTCAACAGCACAGGAAATACACAGTTAGTATACATAGCCAGCCACTGGCAGCAATCGACTCGCTGGATTGCGAACTATTACTCCTTTTCCCTTTTGGTGAGCTACTGTGGTTTTCACTGTGTCTTCTTTTCGGCACAGGATTTTAACATGTCAATAGAAATAAGTGGGCTGTAAATATTAATCAGTAAAATGATACATAAATAACATGGCAAAACTTCCTTTATTCTCGAATGTCTTGGTTAAACTGGAATTTTCAAGCTATATTTCAAAAATCTTTATACTTTTGAAACATAATATTCACATCATGATTATGACAATTCACACAGGCCTCTACAACCCACAGTGAAACCCAGACTGTACAAAATGTGATGCAGAAATAATAATTATTGCTTGTTCTCTGCTGAGCAGATGGAGATAATTCAGGATGGGAAACATAAAATCTAACAAATCTAAATGTTAAAGTCTATCTGAAGTGAGAATTGCTGAGTTAAAAGCTAGTGATTCATTGAAATCTGTTCTTTTAGTATTACATGAATAAAAATAATGTATTTATTTTAGGAACACAGGTTTATCTATGTGAGAGAATCAACCAAATGTTCCACTCTGTTTAGGCCCTGGCTCTCCTCAAATATCCAACACCTCTTCTCCTATTACCACTCCCAGATAATGACCTTATACTCTATTGCATCTAGAAAACTGAAGCAATCAGAAGGGAACTTACACAAGGTCTCACTGTCATGTGTAACATCTCCTGTAACTGTGACCAAATGCCTTGCCTTCTTTTCTATTACTATGGATTAACTCCAATTCCAAGCCAATTCTCCCATAACCCTGCGGGTCCCTGTGAATTTCCACTACATTTTCTTCTTTATCCAAAGTCCTCTAATGTTTATATATATATAATGTATTAGAGGACTATTATATAATATATGAAAT
>NW_012114488.1:5382939-5408869 GCF_000951035.1 Colobus angolensis palliatus
ATAATATATGTTATATATAAAATATATAGAGAGAGAAAGAGAAAGAAATTGGGCAAGGATATGGTTTTAGCACAGTAGTTATCAAACCACAGACCAACAGCAGCAATAGCACTTAGCAACTTGATAGGAACGCAAACTCCCAGACCTTAGACCAGGTTTATGAATCAAAACTTCTATGAGGGAGCCCAGTAATCTGTATTTTAACAAGCCTTCCAGGTGATTCTGCTGCACTGTAAGGTCTGAGAAACACTGCACTAGCAATTGCCCCCCATGTGTTCAATTACCAGTTTTTCTTTCTTGGTTAGATCTTACAATTAGCACATAATTATGTTTTATTTCCTAGCTATATATCAAATAAAATCTTTCTTGGTGCTATGTGATTCTCCTTTTATACCATTGTCATTGTTTTTCTTCTCCTAAAAGAATGTCATTAAATTTACTTATACTTGCTTGAACCGTTTTTTCTTCTTTCCTTGCAATTGAATCTACTCCAGCAAGACTTCTATGAATCTCAATCCATTGAAATAATGTTTGTGAAGATCTCCACTGACCACTAGGTGACCAAATCTAGTGTACAACTGTAAGTTCTCACCTTATTTAGACTACAGCAAGATTTGACCTGGTTGTATATTCCCTCCTTCTTGAAACCATTTTCCCCCAACTGGGTTTATAGGACACCTCTCCTTGTTCTTTTCATAAATCAGTGTCCACTCTTTATCTGGTTTCTTTGCTGTTTCTACATCAAATTATCAACCACAGAACCTTCAAATATTCCAGGGCTCAATTCTAGAATCTCTTTTAATATATACTCATTTCCCAAGTGACTGTATTTTTATGGCTTTAAATGTTAGCTATATGCTAACATCTTCCAAACTGTATTTCACAACTTTAAATGCTAACTTTTGAAAGACAGAAAATATGATTAATAATTATATAATACACATTCTAATTAAAAATGTTTTTTCTCGAAATAGGGTTTTTTTTTAAAAAAACTTCTTTGATGACTTAAAATATCAAGGGGGCTGACATCATGAATTGAGTTCAGTGAAACGTCTAAATAACATAAGTATAGTATGTTAGCTAACTATAAAGCTAGATAACTCTCAAAACAAGCGTTTTTAACACTTCAAAAACAAACTTTCCAAAATAGTGCATTTATTCATGAAAACTACCGAACCTCAGGTAAGAACAGCATTAGTCAATGCAGTTCAGACCTAGGGCCCCAAAACCTCCCACCCCCAACTTTTGCCAGAGCAGAAGTTCAATTAAGACAGGGAAGATTACAAAAAGCAAAAGCTTTGCTACCTCTGCAGAGAGAGATCACTTGGTTTAGAATGTCATGGTTGAAGTGGCAATCTCAGTGACCAGTGAAGAGGAAAGCCTAGTTTTGAACAAATAACTAAGCGGTGGACTAGCCTGATATTTAACAGAAATTCTCTTGGGGTGAAGACATCCACACAAGACTTGATAAACCCTCTGTATACCGCCAGTTGCCACGGGCTGTGCAAGTAAGCATCATCAGAGACTGGAGTGGACTCAAACCTTCTGTACATCTCTACTGTGTGTGAAAAAGAAATACCAGCATTAAGTAAAAATCAAGGAGGACTTGAAAATGCCCTGTAGTTTGAATGAGTTACCAGCCAACAATGATCTATCAAAATAGCATGGAAGCCTTATTGGTTTGAGGTGTTTAAACAGTCTCTGACTAATATTTGACAAAATACTATGTTATGCAGACAAGGGGAAAATTCCAGGAAATTGAAGCTTATAAATAAAACATTTTAAATTGAGCAGGAACATTATTCACATATTGTGATGATGACAGAAATCAGAAATTTAATCCATGCAAGTTACTAAACAAGCAAACAACTCTCAGAAAACCTTCAGAATCCAAAGTTGCTGCAATGTATTTTTTAAAATGTCCAGTATTCAACAAAAATAATTACACGTCTGCAAAAAACCAGCTGGGTGCAGTGGCTGACACCTGTAATCTCAGCACTTTGGGAGGCAAAGGCAGGTGGATCACTTGAGGTCAGGAGTTGGAGACAGCCTGGCCAACATGATGAAACCCGTCTCTACTAAAAACACAAAAATTAGCAGGGCATGGTGGTGCGCGCCTGTAATCCCAACTACTTGGTAGGCTGAGGTACAAGAATCACTTGAACCTGGGAGTTAGAGGCTGCAGTGAGCCAAGATCACAACCACTGTCCTCTAGCCGAGGTGAAAGAGCGAGACACTCTCAAAAAAAAAAAAAAAAAAAAAAAAAAAAAAAAAAAAAAAAAAATTTTTCGTGGTGGGGGGGGGCCCCCCTGTAGTCCCAGCTCCTCTGGAGGCTGAGGCAGGAGAATGGCGTGAACCCGGGAGGCGGAGCTTGCTGTGAGCCGAGATTGTGCCGCTGCACTCCAGCCTGGGCGACAGAGCAAGACTCCATCTCAAAAAATAAAAGGGATGAACAAATTTACTTCCACTGAATTTTTGAAGATATTTTAATACAGAAAGTTTGTAGTTTGTATAACCTCTATGGCTATGCTGTCAAAGAACAACCTATCTGAGACAATACCTACATATATGGACACATCACTTAAGAAACAGGCAATGTTTGGGATTCTGAAATTTTCATATGACTATAATTGCATTCCTTAAATTATGGCAAAAGTACCAGAACTATTGTGAGTATGCTCTAGCAATGCAATAAAACTTTGAAAACATTAATATATATACACAGTTTAGAACTATAAAGGAGCTAAGAGATTATTTAATCTATTACCTTGTACAAGGTAAGTCTGTGAAATGTGATCCTTTGATACCCACCACCTCTTCTGGAGCAAATCAGGCACTGACAATCCTTTTGCATAATTTCCGTTTCTTGAGGTACCTGACACTTCAGGCATCACAGTCTTATGTTTTCTTTTGTGTCTAACAGACTAATTAAATGTTCAATTTTGGAATTTTGAATCTCAGACCTGTTGACAGAAATCAAATGTGGTACTAGTAAATGAAGAAGGTATAATAGAGGGAAGAAGCCAACAAGAAGATGAGTTGTGAAGAAGTCTAAATGGCCATGTCACATGTCACTGAAGTTGTGCTTGAGCCTCTCGGATTTCCGCGATACTCTGAGTCAAGCCTGACCATACTGTTCTTCCTTGAAATCAATGTGCTTTGAGAGACAGGAATACTAGATCTCAGAGACAGCTGGTGACTTTGCCAACTTTTCCAAGGAATGAGTGTCTACATTAGAACTCAAATTATCTGGCTAGTAGTTCAGCCATTTTTACACATCACTAATTTACTTCTAATCATTTACTTTAAAAAAATTATTTCCTTCTAATCATCTATCCATAAAGTTACTTGATATTACAAAAGCTTTTTATCTCTGTTCTGAAGAAGACTTCTCCTACCTTCATTTCTTAACACAGCAGCTATTTGTAACTGTTGCCTCTTATGAAGGTTATTTTACTTTTCTATGGACTTACAAAGATTGTTCTTAAAGCTTCTTCTCCTGGCTCTCTCCTGCCCCTAATCCTGATGAAATCTCATCACCTTTTACTGGTTTTCCAAGATTGTTTTTCAGATCATAATGGTAGGTTTTTGATTTTCATTTTTTGTTAACTGTTACTTTGTTTTTTCAGTGTAACAATAAAATTAATGAAAAGTGTTCACTGTCAAGATTTTAAGGTCTCTTGAGTATGTGTTCTCTTCAAGATAAAAAGAGAATGAGTAACTCTTAGTTTTTTATTCTTGTACTTGTTAGAAAGGCAGAAATGAAATGCACATAATGCTATGTTTCTGAATTCACAAAAGATAGAGATAACATTCATGCAGATTTTAGAAGACAAGCACAAGCATTCCTTAGCTCAGTGGTCTTCCAAATGTACTCTTTACTTATCTCCTAAAAGAGTTTCGGAGCACTTTACACCCCATCATACAACTTAATATTTACAATTGTTCATTATTAATTTAAGTCACTTCAAAAGTCTGAGCTTCATGGATAAATATTGGCATTTAAAACTACAACTGACACATTTCTTTAAACTTTATACAATGGACACCACATTCATTTTAACTATGCCTTTGACAGAATGAGAACACCACATCGAAGTTCAGAGAGAAGAATTAAATCCCATTAAAAGTTTACTAAAGTTCAGGAATATTATGCTTGAAATTATATGGGATGACATTTTGTCCTGTATCTGTTCACAAGTGGCAATTCTGATTTTATGAATAAAGTTTAATCTATTTTGTGGAAATAAACAGGAAAACAAGTGAAAGCCTTAGGCCATGAGTTGGTGAGGGGCTAACAACGTGCTAAATATGTTAGTTAAATATTGCCAGTCACGGTGGCTTCTGCCTATAATCCTAGCAATTTGGAAGGCTGGGGCCGGCGGATCACCTGAGGTCAGGAGTTCAAAACCAGTCTGGTCAACATAGTGAAACTGCGTCTCTACTAATACAAAAATCAGCCAGATGTGGTGGCGGGTGCCTGTAATCCCAGCTATTCTGGAGGCTGAGACATGAGAATCACTTGAACCTGGGAGGCCTCGAGGTTGCAGGGAGCTGAGATCACACCACTATACTCCAGTCTGGCAACAGAGAGAGACTCTGTCTCAAAAACAAAATTGTATATATATCTTTCTTTTATATACATATATATACATATATATCATATATATGACAATGTATTATCTGAACTTTAATACAAATGTATAGTACGCGGAAGAAGTTCA
Organism: Colobus angolensis palliatus; assembly: GCF_000951035.1. NCBI lineage: Eukaryota > Metazoa > Chordata > Mammalia > Primates > Cercopithecidae > Colobus > Colobus angolensis. The sequence continues at coordinate 5,387,664 of NW_012114488.1, forward strand.
TGACTACATAGAGAATTTGTTTTTGTTTGACAGCCAGGAGGAAACATACACCTAAATAAAAAAATAAAAGTGGGTTTATTGCCTTCAGTAACCTATTAGAAAGATTAATAAGTATTTCCAAAAACTGAATATATTTTTAAGAATAAAATTGATTTACCTCTATTACGTGTTCCTTCTATTTCAAGAAATAACACTGATCTGTTAATATCAACATGGAATTTCCCCCTCTACTTCTTGATATGATGCTGTCTACTGTTAGATAACAACTAAGACTCACTAAATACTCCATTATGAGAATAAAATTGCACAGTACATTTTGTAGAATATTGGTGTTTTGCATCATGACTTTAATAAATTTTAAGTGTTCTAGGATAGATACGTAGATAACGCATGGCACCTTACAATGGGTTTGCTTTCTGGTAGAAACAAGGAGCTTCTACTGTCTTTCCTACTTCTTGGTGGTATTCTCTATTTTACTCTCATGAAACTTTTCCTCAGGAATCCTATATTCTTTACAGTAGTGGATGATAGAACAGAATGGATCATTAAATGAATATTGTTATCATGACTTCCACTCCACTTTGCCACATACCCCAGCCAAAGTATCTCATTTTGTGAACTGAGAGATGAGGGATAGATAGATGACACATAGATAAAATTTTGTTTTTATTTACTTCTAACCATTTGCCATTTGACATTACAAAAATGTCATCATTTTTGTAATGTCATCATTTTTGTAATGTCATGTGTCATCACCATAATCCTATGTAAAATGACTTTTGTAAAGCCCTGTTATCCAAGATTATAGTGATGACTCCTATATTTCAAATTGGCCCTTTTTTCAAGCCCTACAGTTTCTTTTTTTCAAAGTATTACCCTCTTTATTATGGTATAGAGTAGTATTTTATGCATTAACTCATTTTATAGTAAAAGCATCTATGTACAGCTGTAGAGAAACTGCTGCAGAGATAGCTCCAACTTAAATTAGAAAATATTTTCTCTATAGAAAATAGTAAAAATTATAACATTTACCAAGCTAGCCCAACAAGTTCATTTAAACCAACTAGTAGGTAAATACATTATACATTTATAAATACAGGTTGAATTCTGAGATCCAGGAGAAACTTCAGTTTCATTTATTGAAACAGCCACGTTTTAAGTTATGTGAAGTGAAATTTCCATTAATCTTCCCTTTTACTCTTAATTTACACCCAATCGTTTTTCTTTATGCTAAATCCATAATCCACAACAAGGTTTTAGCTGTTCTCTTCTCAAGGACGGGTAACATATCCTTTTAATCTGCTTGATAAGGTACCCATGGCTATCCAAATAATGAAATGGTTTGATTCTTCTTAAAGCATTCCCAGTATTTGGGCAAAATCAAAATCTAATAAATTACACTGCCGCCTAATACCCATGGCTTGATGGGAAGCCATGAGGAACAAGGGTAAAGTGATAAAACCGGCAAGTGGGTCAAGGAATAAAAGCCAAGAGAATTCTGAGACCAGAGGGCAAGAAACATCCAGTCATGACTGAAGAACAGAACTGAAGTTCAAATAGAAAAAGGATGTTGCCTCAAGGATCAGGAGCTGAGCTGGCTATCAGAGCCCCGAGCACATGTTGATCAAATAAGGGGCAGTTAGAGATAAAGACTGGATTAAGCAAGAGAAACCAGGACCTAGAAAGACTCCAGGTATTCACGACAATTAAATGAAAACAAGACAGACCATGCAGCTTTAAATATCCTAGGATAGTATGTTCTAGGATTCCCAGTACAGAAAGAATCTCTGGAAATTAAGGCGAGAAGATAATGCCACTCTTAAGCTCCTGTGCTAGATGGAATGTTTCCCAGATAAATAATATCTGAGAAATCAGGCAGAGTTATCTGGCCAGGAAGCCCTACAGTTTCTTAAACTCTAGAATATATTATCCATAGTGAGAATCAGAATGGGTGAGAGAAGTGTGAGAATGTAGAAAAGTATGGCCGCCCAACCACAGGCGCGCTTTCAGGCAGATCAATGTAAGAAAAATGCGCATATCAAGTTCCAGTAAGACTATCATTACAAGGTAGAGTCCTCCGGAAAAAGAACTTTGAGATGAAGTTTGTGGTGTTAGAAGTTTATTAGCCAATGTAATCAAAATCAGGGTAGGGAAACGGGAAGACACCAGACAGGGCAGAGTGAGACAGAGCTGTGATGTCGATTAGGCAACAGCCTCAGGCGCCCATGTGGGGAACACTGGAGATCAAGTTCTTGCCAATCCTAGGAAGGGCATGGCCCCGAGTAAGAAGGTCGCTTCCAAGAAGACAGGACAACAAGCCTTTCCTTGATTGCAGATGTGGATGATCATGCTATGCCTGGAGCCCTTTAGAAAGTTCTTGGTCCCTCTAAGAACATGCATACTACAGTTGTGAATGCTACTAATAGCTCAACCTGCTAAAGAGGTATTTCATATTTCATCTGAGTATGAATTTAGGCTTCCTAGATTTAGTGAGTGACAAGACTAAATAGTTGTGGTACAAAAAGCATGACCAATGTTGCAAAGAGGATCGTTTTGGACTGCAATTTCTTCTCTTTCTCTCTCTCCCTCCCTCCATCTGTCTTTCCTCTCATCTTCTTCAGTTTGACCACCATAAATCCGACCTTAGAGCTAGGCAAAGACTAGAGTGGAAGACTACAGTATGGGGCCTTGAATGTAAGACAAAGGGTTAGCTTGAGAAAGTGGTACAAGAAGAGGCATAAGGGTCAAGAATTGCTGAGGACAAGGATGTCCCCATAGGATTTCATACACAGGAGCAGAGGTAAATTTTAAAGACCTCAGGATTTATGTTCAGAATATAGTTATTTGAAGATTTTATCCTCAATATGACCTTATACAAATGATACTTTTAACACATCTCCCAGCGGTATATAACATGGACTGAAAAAGATAAGGCTGAGAAATTATGCGGCTATCAGCTCTGGATCCAGATAAGTTGACAACAATCAGGACAGAGAAGATGATGTACTAGAATTAATAAAAATCAGTGACCTTTTGGAAATGGGTGGATAAGTGAGATGAGAAGTCAAAAAAGACCTAAACTTGCAAACTACAGAGGGACAAAAATGTGGAAAAGAACACCCATTTTGAGGGAAATGCTATATGCCTACTTTCAGACACATTACACATTCAATGTAAGAATCAAGTCAAATGTTTACTAGGTATACAACGGGAAACTGAAGAAAATAGGACTGAAAAGACAGATTTCAATATAGTCATATTAAATAAAAGAATATGACATGTTTTTATTCTATTTTCAGATTATTTTACCCAGTTTATATTTTTAAAAAATAATGAACCCATAAAGATGCCATTAATGCTTTTTTAAAAGGCTGTGCCCAACCTAATTTTACTTAGTATTTCATTCCTTAAAGTTAAGCTAGTTATTATTTAATTCATTGTTTCATATTAGTATTAGTCACATTTTACCATAATTATACCCTCAAATGTGATGTCAGAATATATGTAAAATAAATTAACATAAATTTGGTTGTATTACAAAGGGGGAATATAAGACTTTCTAGTTTTACCAAGTGATGAGAAGTTTTAATATTATTGCAACAGAGTATATTTTTTGATAGCACTATAAATTTGCCCTCACCATGCATCTTAGTCCATTTTGTGTTGCTGTAACAGAATATCTGAGGATGGGAATTTATAAAGAAAAGAAGTTTATTTAGCTCATGGTTCTGTAGGCTGGGAAGTTCAAAGAGCACAGTGCCAGCATCTGTTCAGCTTCTGGTGAGGGCCACATACTGTGTAAAAACACAACGGAGATGGCCAAAGGGAAAGCAAACACTTGGGAAGAGACAAAACCACGATGGGGCCTGTTTATAACAATCCGCTGTCTTGGGAATAATCCATTTCCAAGAGAAATAACCCCTTCTGTTGCAGACGTGAACTCACTCACTACTGTGAGAAAGGCAACAAGCTATTCATGTGGGAGCCACCCCATAACCCAAACCTCTCACTAGGCCCCATCTCCAATACCACTGCACTGGCAACCAAACTTCAGTGTGATTTGGGGAGAGCCAACTATATTCAAACCATGGTACCATGTCTTTTACCAAATTAATAAACAATGACTGGAATGAGTTTAACTATAGTAATTTTTTGGAAATAATGCTTGTACCAAATGACTAGAACTACCTATTAGAATATTCTGTATTATCAATGTAAAACTAATACTTTTCATTTATTAAAAAAGGTAGATACAGTTCTCTATATGTAGCTTATACATTTGATTAGACTGTAAGTATTTAGAGGTTCTAAACATTCTCACGGGTAAAATAATTTAAATTAAACAGGTAATGTCAGTAATTTGTTGTCTTATAAGTCAAGTTGTTCTTGATTGAAATCACATGATTCAGTAATGTAAAAAATATATATTATTTATGGAGATGTAGAAAGTGTTTTTTGAGGAAAAATAAAAGTCATCGACATCCAAAAATGGATTTACTGAGTCCAATATAACTTATATAGTGCAGAACTGGTATTAATTTGTTAGTCAGAAAACACCTTTATGGCCTTTACTGAAAAAAGGTGGATTAACAGAGAATTTCAGCTACTCCTCTGTCATTTTTCCCATCTCCTTTGACTCTGTAAAGCAAAGTTTTGCTGAAGTCTGACCAGTTAAATAAAAAATGAGAACTACAAACAAACTCATAAAATATGACTGCTATATTCTAATGCAAGGGAAATAATATAGAGATGGATGTGTCATATCAATGAATGAAAAGCTTAAGAGGAAACTGAGACTTATGAAATCTGTATATCCAAATGGAAAAAGATGAAACTTCATATTAAATTATGCAGCTCATTCCAGATGACCTGTAGCTCTAAGAAAAACAATACAACTTCCAGACAATAATACAGGAAAATAACTTCCTTGTCTTGCCATAACTAGAGATTTTTTAAAACAAGTACAAAAAGCATTAACCTTAAAGGAAAAAATAAATAACAAGAACTACATTAAAAATATTAGTAAGAATGTCTGTTTATCAAAATATGCTATACAAAATATCGCACGCAACACATATAACCAAGAAACGCCTCACAAGCAGGATGTTTAAAAAATAACATATGAATCAGTAAGAATATGTAGAGTCAACACAGTAGAAAAATGGGCAAGAGCTGTGAAGAAATCAAGTGAAAATCTATTCAAACTTCATTAGTCATCAGGATAATTCAAGTTAAGTTTTTAATGAGATGTTACTACATAATATACCAGCAGGGCCAAAGCGGAAAGAACGGTACACCAAGTGCTGTCAAGGACAAGGAGCGACAGGAACTGTCATACTCCTTGTAGGAGAGTAAATCGCCAAAACTATTTGGAAAAAAAAAAAAAAGCATTTTATTCACTACTAATTTGAACAGTCGCATGGACAAAGATCCCATAATCCTACACCTAAATTAGCAATAGAAGTGTACGTATCTATCCATACACACACACACACACACACCGATTCCAATTAAATATATTTCCAAGGCAAGGAAAAATAAAACATGTTAGAAGTCAAGATAGTATATACATTTAGGACTAAAGAGGGGCTTAGTATTTGGCAGAAGTCACAAGAGGTGCTTCTGAATGAAGTCAGCATTCTATTTTAACTGGGGCATTTGCTACACAGGTGTTCGGTTTATGAGAGTTTATCAAGCTGTACATTTAGATTCCTGTTCATTTTTCTATTTTTCACAAAAATAAAATCCTGAGGGAAAGTATTTCCAAACCTGGAAGTTTGTTTATATTTTAACAACTTTGCGTTTTAAAGAAATATGTTTTTTCCTGTTTCCCAATGAAGAGGATTTCTTGTTACCTGAGCAGGCAGATATTGCAGGTTTACAAAACATAGAACTCTTTAGTCCTTTATGTGGAATACAGAAACCCATGTCACTCCACAAAACAGAGCTCTATCAACTGAATTTCACTGGTTAAAAACTAAGTATAAGCGTTACTTATCAACAAAACAGTTGAAAACAATTCCATCCTGCATGGAAGTCATCTATGACCTGATCTATATCATATCTTCTTTATAGAAATGTGTTTAGTATGAATTAAGGGTTGAATTAATATGGATTGAGGTTGACTGAAGAGAGTTCAATCTCAATGCTGCACTGTTTTAGCAATTTATACTTGGAAAATCGTTGTGTTTACCTTGTATTATATGATGGAAATTCTCTTGTGAAAAAAAAGAAATAACTCAGGTCTTAGGTGGAGTAAAGTTCCCTTGAGAAATACAAATGACTATTTTTAGAGGTCAAATTCCATTTATGTCAGAGCATAATGCTAGTGAGCATCACACAGGCAGCCTGAAGGTTTGTACTTAGCAGACGAATCCGAGTCCCGAGAAGAGCCACACACCTCTGATGCTACTCCCGAACTCAATGCTGCTGGGATTCCAGGAAAGCAGTTGGATGCACAGGGAACTAGACTTGTCTCTGAAGTAAGACCAAAGACTGAATTCTGCTCTGAGCAAAGAAAATCAATGTGAAAACAGTCTATTTTTTTTTTTATATCCCAGGGGTAATGATAAAGTATTGAGTGAAAGAAATGATGAAAACCCTTCCAGGTTATTAAACTACTTATATTGCCCTTGAAACACAGGGAGCAAAGTCAGTTATTTCTGTTGAAAAGAAAGTAAGAGTCACGCCTTTGAATTCTGGGCCTAATAGAGCACTGAGAAATAACAAGGTAAGTGAAGAGCCAGCCAGTCATTGAGCATGTGCCAAGAGGGTTATTGAAGAAATCAAACCCTGTCCATAGGAAGCATTCAAACCAGGATGAAACCAAATCGACTATCTGGAATGGCCCAGCATTGCAAAGAAGCAGAATTCATTGTATTTTTCAGAATAGGCCCTAATAGCAAATCAATGAGTAAATTCCATGATCTTTCTCTTTTGCCCATAAAATGTAGCCTTGTGTGGTGCAAAACAGCATAAAACATAGATAGAAATCGATTTCAATTGAAGAAAACCCTGAAGTGGAGTAAGAGAACCCTTGCTGTGGTGCATGATTCCATTCTGAGTTATCACCATGTTGCCTGTTCAACATAGGAATGGAAAGAAAGGATGTATAACTGGGAAAAGAAGTATCTTGGGACCCCTCCCAAATAACCTGGGAAAGGCAGCTCCTCAGTCTCTCAGCCCATGTGGGCTTCACACGGTTTCACTTTCCTTCATGGATGCTAGGATAAGACAACTTTGCAAATTATAAGGTACTTGTCTAGATTCAACAAATTTCATGTTACTGTTTTTCCCCTGAATTACCACCCCACTCATGATTGCCTTAAATCTCTACTATAGAAATACAAACCTAGCCTATGTGCATGAACTCTTCAACACCAACTGGAGTTCTTACAATAGATGAAGCTTTATTTAGTACACTGCAATAGACACTTCCCAAATCACATGCCATTGCTATTCAAGATTTAAAAATCTACCCATTTCAACACTACAAATTAGATGTATCATTGTCAATTGATGTCTGATACTAGTTTAGGCTTAGCCACAGTTCTATTATTTTCTGGACTATTTGTCTTGCTTCTCAACTTTTTTCAAGCTTTTTTTTTTTCCTCGACCACATTAATTAAAAATGCCTTTAGTATAGTCTGTTTAGTAATGAATTTTCTCTGTTTTTAATTGTCGGAATCCAGCTTTATTTCACTCTAATTCTTGATATGTTTTTCCCAAGTTTCCCACTCTAAGTTGATACTTATTTTCTCTCACTCTTTTAAATTATTCTACAATCCTCGAGTGTCTTTTGTTGCCATTAAGAAGAAACATATCTAACTGCTCTTTATTTATGTATAATCTATTTTTTACTTTGACAGCTTTTAAGACCTTCTTTTTCATTCTTTTTTTCAGTGCCCGTTATATGCAAATTGAACTTATCTTTAGTATTCATTTTGCTTCACATATCTGAGAATTATCATCTTTCATGAGTTCTGGGTATTTATCAGTTTTTATGTTTGTATTTTTATGTATATTTTTCATATTTTCCCCTCATTTTCTCACAGAATTCCAATTATATCCATATTAGACTGTGTCATTCTACCATTCATTTGTCTTAATACTAATAGAAAACAACTAATTGGCACATTCATATTAGACAAATTCAAAGAGAGGTTGCATAAATAGTATCTATCAAAAGCTGAACAAATGAAAGGGAACCATGAGGCATACAGCAACCACGTCTAGCAATAGTGAATCTGTTACCATTCCTAGGCCCTAAAGAACGAGGGGATGGAGTGGTTCCCAGAACTCAAAAGGACAGAGAATTATGTATTGCAGACCACACTAAAATAAGCAGTGACCTTCTATGAAAAGACAAAGCTAGACTAAGGCAATTTGCAGAGAGGTAGAGAGATTAACTATCCTTACTTTATTATTTTTCCTCCCTCCAATCCTCTACCAGGGCTCTTATTAATTGCTCTGAACCGGAAGTGTAGGGCACGGGATAAAGTTCATACGAGTCGGCAGCCTGGGACAGAGACACAGGTGGAGTACGACAAAAATGCATATAGAGAGGAGATAAGTCTCTCTCAGTACTCCCTCAGTTTACATCTTTGTGTCCTTATGCTGGGTTTCACGTTACTTTTTTTTTTTTTTTATCACCCAGGTCATCAGTTACCTCTTGAGTTGTATCTAATCTTTTTTAAACATGTCCACTGAGACTCTGATTTCAGTTTTTCTTGTTTTACTTTTGTAGTTCTATATGATTTTTTAAATCCTTTATCTTCTTTATGTTTTAGCTATGTAAAATAAGATTGCTTTATGTATGTTTTTGATTCTTCCAATATATAAAGTCTATGTAGAATGTCATTTTGCTTTGACTGTCTCGTGATTGTGATTTTTATTGTGGGCTTGTGTTTTTTGAAATACTGTCGGTAGGAATTGTCAAAGCCTGTGTTTAAATTGCTTTCTTTTAGATATGCTTGCAGTTGTTTTACCTAGGTGACAATGTTTTTGGGAGGAAGCCCTACCAATCTAGCTCGAGTGTGTTTAGCCCATATAAGACTTGTGCAATTTGATCCCAAAATGCATATGATTGGAAATTCTCAATGACTATATTTATTTTTTACTGCTTCATTCAGAGACTATGCTAAGACATACAAGTACTCTATAATCTTCCTCTGCGAAGCACATTTTCCCCAAGTTAACCACATGATACTGTTCCCTTTTGGGGACTCAGGCTTTATTTTCAGGTCCCTGTTATCTCCTCCCACTCTACTGTATCTCAGGCTTAGTCTCCTTTGCTCTATCAGTTCAGACCAATGAAGTTTTAACAGATTTTCTCAGGGCTAAAGCTATATTCCATGGTTGGTAATATCCTAGATTTTGTAATTTCTTATTTCTGACCTATAAGGAATTCCATTACATTCCTGCCCTTCTCATCTAGGCACTTATCATTTTAATATTTGTATTCAACATTTTTAGGGACACTAAAATGTCTCAGGATATCCAGTCTGTCCTACCGGCGGAAATGGAAATCAATATTTACTTGTTAAAACCCCGTAAATGTATTTAAGATTAAAAAAGAGAGAAATGGCTTAATATCCATCCCATCTCTAAAATAAGAACTATACATTATATAAAATGGCCAAAAAATCTTTTAGTCCATAGTTCATCTCTCACATTGGCCTTGTTCCACCAGCTTTGGTCTATCCTGAAGGATCACCAATAGTCACAGTCCCTGCTTGTTCGCCTCAATCACACAGGTGCTGCAACTCTTATTTTCACTCAAATGGTTGCAGCTGTGGCTTTTCTAATTATCTCACTCGCTCTGTGATGGTGGCTTCTAAAATGTGATCAGGAAATCAACTAGATCAACATAACCTGGGGACTCTCATAAAAGTGCAAAGTATAGGCTTATTTGGATTATGTTTAAGAATTGGGCCTAGAAATCTTCAAATTAATTATGCCTGTGATCACGATTCACCGATTTATAAAATAAAAATTTGATAGTAACATCTTCATTCTCTTTCCTAGTAGGTCCCTTGGGAAGGTGAAAGTAATCATGACTTCCTCCTATATGAAGCAGAAACTTTCAGGAGCCCTGTGATTTTACTGTTTAAAATGATTAAGTATTTCAGAGCAACTCTAAATTTATTTCTTTTTTATAAATCATGTGGATATTAGCTACACTCTAAAATTTAAAAGCTACAAAAATATCAATTATTTTACGTGATATTCCACTAGTTCATTTTTAAAAACATAAAAATCAGTGTAATGTATAATAGTGGGAAAGATTTCAGCAGGGTATTAGTCCTTTTTCACACCGTTATAAAGAAATGCCTCAGACTGGGTAATTTATAAGGAAAAAAGGCTCAGTTGACTCACAGTTCCACATGGCTGGCTCCGAGACCTCAAGAAACTTAAAATCACGGTGGAAGGCGAAGGAGAAGCAGGCACATTCTCTTCAAGGAAGCAGGCGAGCGAGAGAAGCGCAAACACGGGGGAAATTGCCCTTTATAAAACCTTCAGATCTCGTGAGACTTACTATCACGAGAACAGCATGGGAAGACCGCCCTCATGATCCAATCATCACCTCCCACCAAGACCCTCCCTCGACACCTGGGGATTACAAACCAGATTATAATTCAACATGAGATTTAGAGAGGAACACAGAGCCAAACCATTTCAAGCGGGTAGGGAAGAATAAATGATGAGAAGTGAGGAGGCGTGCGAAAATATATCAAGGAAAGGATCAGACATGTGCAGCAGAGGCAAGGATGCTTATGCAGAATCGGAAGGACAATGAAGGACCCCAGCTGCAAAAAAAGAATCCCTGTTAGATTAAATAGAAGTATAGAAGTCAGGACTAGAAAGGTAAAGGTAAGTCAGGGCTAGACTGTGGAGGGACTTGTAGACTCACCAGACCACTCTGAAATTTCAGTATGGAAGATACTGTGGATCAGCTGAAAAACTCCTAATCTCAACGCCCTTCGCACTTGTCTTATTTCTATTAAAGCCTATATAGAAGATACATGCTGACTATCCCAGCATCACAGTTAGATGCGGTCAGGTGAAACCACTCTTGAAACTGAGACACCAGTGGGAATCTCTGGGAAGTTTCAAGGAAAGCTTTTGCTTCCCCATGAAGTGAGCAAATGGAAGAGTTACAGCCCCCTTTGGCTTCTTTCTCTTGTCCTGAGCTTTACACGATGTCTTTATCTGTCATGGCCCATCCTGTGGCCACAAGACTTAAAACACCGGCAGGAGAATAGAGCCAGCATGCGAAGTTGGTGGGAGACATTGCAGATCAGCTGAACCGGTGCCAGCGGCTAATCTCTAACCTTGATGTTAACCATGTGAGAAAAATATATGCTTGTTTAAACTGCTGTTGGTTGAGATTTCTGCTGTTTGTAGCTAGACAGGTTATTAATTATACCGAATGAATCTAGACAGTGTGACTGTTTTTTTTCTTCCTTGAGACAGGGTCTCACTTTGTCGCCTAGGCTGGGGTGCAGTGGCACTCCATGGGTCACTGTGCATGAGCACATCATGGGTTACTGCAGCCTCAGTCTCCCAGTACTAAAATGATGCTCTCACCTCAGCCTCCCAATTAGCCGGGACCACAGACATGCACTACCATGCCTGACTTGCCATTTATTTGCTTATTTTTTGTAGAATTGGGATCTCCACTATGTTGTCTAGGCTGGCCTCGAACTTCTGGGCTCAAGCGTTCCTCCCTCCTTGGCTTCCCAAAGTGCTGGGATTTGAGGTGTGAACCACCGCACCCAGCCTTGATGGTGTGACTTTTAATCCACAACATTAGTATGAAAGAAATATCATTTTCCCTTTGTTTTTTCAAATGGATACAAATGCTTCAATGCCTCAGACGTCTAACCGGTGGAGAATTCTACTTCAATCATGTTTGGGGAATGCCCTACTTCCACCTTTAGGATAATGCAAAACGTTTGGTGTTCTAAATAGTGACAAACATTAGAGGAAAGGACCTCATACATCCTTTGCTTAGTAGCTGCCTATGATACACCTCTGTCCAGGCTTCATTGTCAAACTTGGCCTTGAAATCTTTTGCCGTGGCTCCCACAGGTCTTACCGTTCAGTCCTCTTTGACATTCTTCAACACACTGTCCCGTGTGTAGTCATGAGAAGCTCTGCATGGGATCAGATAGCTGAACTTAGGTATTTTCAAAATCCGTAAGAGTCTTGTGCAACTTTTAGGCATGAGGTAAGGCATCTAAATATTTCTAGATCCAGCTATTTCAGGTCCCCAACTAAATAACTCCTGCCTCTAAACCATTCCTTCTGAAACAATTCTCCCTAAAACCCCTTCAGTATGCATAAGCTTTTAAAACTTGGACATTAGTAGAGCTTGCATGGAAACTTCACGTTTGGGCTTCACAGGGGGCAAAAGAACTTTTGGTTACCTTCTTGGGATGAGGGAATTTGTGATAGAAAGGAAAATTACACAGAGCAAAGAGAAGAAAACACATTGTATCATTTAAAAAGGTTATTGTATCCCACCCAGGGGGTAGTGAGTCATCAAATACTTTTAAGCAAATCAGTAGCATTTTTTAAAATGATTAATTAGTGGTAGTAATGGCACAAATTAGGAAGGCGGACTATTTTGTTTAGAGGCAAAAATAAGGTATCATTTAAAAGTGAATAATCTAAAATAATTTTGTAAATATGTGTTTCAGAGCAAAAAAAAAATTAATTGCATGCAAAAGACATACCAAAATATTATCACAGACGGGTGTTCTGATATACCATAGTTTGTTGCAAAGTAAACACAATTAACAGTTAAAATGTCAACGTGTACAATATCTTCTATGAAAAGTATGTAAATATATACATCTATGTACATATTATATTGGAATGAAAACAATAATACAATTATACACATCGTTCTGCACCCTGATTCTTAGATGTTTTAATACATCTTGGAACTACATTTATTTCAGGACCATTTCATTGCTTTAAATACTACATAGTATTTCATTTCATGGATATATAATAATATAGAAAGAAGTGAGTCATTACTTCAAACACAGTTTATGGTGATTTGTACCTAAGAAGACTGAAATCATGTTTAATTGTATAAGAAGAATTTTTGCGATGCTTCTTGGTTTTCAGTGACACCCTACTGACCGTCCAGCAGATGGCGACATAACAACATGCCAGGAAATGGAAAGCAGAAAACAGGTGGCTAAGATGTATAAAGTCAGTAACAGGGCTGTCTCTTTTCCATAGAGAGGGAAAAAAAAAAAAAAAAATCAGAAATGACAATTTTTTCATGGTTTAAGTATGATTCCAGACAACATAAGTTTATACGTGCTTCAGTACTGGAAGTGTTACTTAAAAGTCTTGCAGAGAAGCAGGCACCATAGGAAATGGGTCAGAGAAAGGACCTGGCCACTTATAGTGAAAACAGCAGCATTTTTTTGTTTGGTTGGTTTCTGTTTTCGAGACGAGTCTCGGTCTGTCGCCAGGCTGGAGCGCAGTGGTGTGATCTCAGCTCACTGCAACCCTCGCCTCCCGAGTCCAAGCGATTCTCCTAGCATCCCAACAGATCCTCCAAATGATTTTATGAGGTCAGAAAGTCTAAGTTATCCTCAGTTACAGATAAGAAAACTGAAGTGTTCATGCATAGCAAAGCCTTAATGAAGAAAGAGAACAGGTCTTCTCACTCCAAAATTTTGAGTTCCCAATATACCAGTTTATTTTCTGGGTGGACTATTGCTTTTGCTGTTGGTTTTTCTTACATGCTCATGCATGCAAATGATAATATTTTTAAGTTAAGAAGAGGTAATACATTAGTATTCAATCAATCCAACCCATATTAAATCTCACCCAATTGAGACAAGAGGAAAGGAAAGAAAAAAAGGAGACATAAAAGAGAATCCAAAGGGACTATAGGGAAAGGTAATGAAGATGGAGGAGGCAGAAAAATGGAAGGACTGAGATGCAAATACATTTGGACAGATTTTCAATTGGGTTTAGAATCACTGCTAAATACTGATTACACACTACGCATATTGAACTTGTTATTCATAGTGCAGAAAAAATATTTCACCTGCTCTAATTTTTGAATGTCTTTATGTAGGGAATATATGGGATGTGTGCCTGTGTAAAATGTTTGAAAGATATATATTACAGTCTTTGAAGTTAATATCACCCCGAAATGGACATGTCAAATTCCATTCTTCACCAGGTTTTGAATCCCATTTCTCATCTGCAAAACTGGGAATTTAAAAATGTAGCATTACTGTGAGCCTTAAATACAACTGTCACATGGGAGGTGCACAAATTGTTAATTTCATTTCAGCTGGTATGCAGTGCCTGTATACCATGGAATTAAAAGCTGTGCCTGTGTGATATGACTCGTGTATTTCCTCCACACTTACACTGATTCATATTCTTCCTTCAGCAACAGCAACACGCTTCCAAGTCTTTGTTTTTTTTTCGTTGTTGTTGTTGTTTTGTGGATGTGTTTTTTATTTCACTTTGCTCTTTTCCTCATTAAACCTCTTTTTATGTGATTTGATTTTTTCTTGTTGTTGTTACACCTCAGCTTCTTGCTAAACCGTAAACACCAAGAAGTTAGGAACCATTCTTGGTACACCCCCATCCTTGGGTGCACAGCTCAGAGCACAGACACTAATATATTGCAGAGATACAACTGAACTGTGTGATGTACATTATGTTAGGCAAATTAGTATGGCTCATTTGGTCAAGGGAACAGTTACCCAAGAATTGAATTTTGTGTGAGAAAATAAGGTGACAGCTTCAAAGTGAAAATGTTTTCTAATCCCTTTTATTACCCCCTCTTAGAGCAGAAATTTTAGGAGCAGGGTGTCATCTGCCCACTTTACTCTCAGCTTCAAGCAGGTTAAAAGATGACATCCAACCACACACTAATTTGAGGCACTAAAGAGGCAGGATTTTCTTTAGATACCCACAAAACATACCAGAATAATTTACAGACAAAGAAGCTTGAAATAGGAGATTCTTCAACTATACCAACTTCCGCCTTCTCAATATTATTTCTTCCTGGAAATGATGTTCACATATCTTGATGCATCTTACTTAAGCATAATAGACAAGTGTCATAATTAGATCATTTCAATTCTTCCACAAGAAAAGGTACCTTTTAAAGAATATCACTGGGTAGATGCCAAACTACTCATTTCTATAAGAGGAGATTGGACTAAGCATCTCTCATAACTAATTTGGCTGAATTTTAGAAAAATTCCTGAGCTTGCTTCAATAAATAAGAAAGTCACTTTGTAATTAGATTCTTATTTCTATTCAATATGAGGGTCATGCTATGTTCCCTGACCTGGGATGGAGAATAAATGAGCAAAAGGAATAAACCTCCATCTTAATTGCCATTATCTTCTGCATCTCAATCCTCTCCCTAAATTTATTCATTTTGATTCCAATGTTTTCAAACAAAAGATAAATTACAAGGCTTATCTGCTTTACCTTCCCATAAATTAAACCAAAAAATTAATGAACACATACTGAGGTACAGGATGGCAGATTTTTTTGCTCTAAAATATGAGGAAATTCTGGTGAGGCAAGGTGGCTCAGGTCTGTAGTCCCAGCACTTTGGGAGGCCAAGGTGGACCAGATCACCTGAGGTTGGGAGTTCGAGACCAGCCTGACGAACAAGGAGAAACCTTGTCTCTACTAAATATACAAAATTAGCCGGGCATGGTGGTGCCTGCCTATAATCCCAGATAGTCGGGAGGCTGAGGCAGGAGAATCTCTTGAACCTGGGAGGCAGAGGTTGAGGTGAGTGGAGATTGCACCATTGCACTCCAGCTTGGGAAACAAGAATGAAACTCCATCTCAAAAAAAAAAAAAGGAAATTCGTAATGCTTAGCTTACAATTACCATTCAAAGACTGTAGTTGTTTTCTCTATCTTTAACAGATTGTTACTATAAGTTATATATTTACAAATTTCAAAGATATACAGTGATTAAAATGCAAATTCATTAGGACACTTATGATACCTTTAAAAGAAGGCTGGATTGCACTTTGGCATAAAAAAATACCACAAGGTGGCACTCCTTCTTAATGTCAGACTTAAAAAAACACATAGATTATTCTGAAATGTGTTAGATTTCCAGACTAAGACTGACGTTTCACCATATTATTCTAAATCTCCAATAGCTGCATTAGCTTGGTGTTTTGTGACGTTAGTTGATTCCTTTTAAGTGACTAAAACCAGTTATCGTACCACAAGTATTAATAAATGCTTTTCGCGGCAATGATGCTACCAGGTGTTTCTGAATATGAAGCACATTGCTTAAGGAAATATCTCAACAGACAAAGCACAGGCTCTGGAGCCAGAAGTCTTGGGTTTGGGTTTCATCTTTTTTAATTCATTCTGTGAATAAACTGAAAATGTGCTACACTTAAATGAGTCAGAATGTACTCATCTAGAAAATGATTATCTTGAGCATTCCTCATCATTGCACATTGCCCTGTTTATTACATAATGTACAGGAACACTGAACAGAATAGGCTTTTTGAAAGCTGTACCCTCATGCACACATACCCCAAAATGCTAATACTTGTGTAACTTGTCTTTATTTCATATTTTTTATATATTATCTGAAATAAATATTTTACAATAATTTGTGTAAGGCTTTTTAACACAAAACTTTTTCTTTGAGCTGGCTGTGGTGGTGCATGCCTGTAATCACAGCTACTCGAGAGGCAGACGTGGAAGGATTGATTGAACCCAAGAATTTGAGACCAGTCTGGGTATCACAACAAATGCTCATCTCTAAACAACAACAACAACAAAATAATAAAAATAAAACGAAGAAAACCTTTGAATTATTAAACCAAGAAAAATATCTATATCATGTTTAGGATATTAGGAAAATCGACATGATATTTAGCCAACTTTTGAGTGCCTACTATGTGCCAGGCACCTGTATTCCAGGTGCTCGAGAGAAACAGTGAACAGAGAGCCACACCTGCCTCACAGGAAGTAGTCAATAGCTGTAGAAACAGAAGGCGAAGCCATGTGATAGGCAGTGAGGTACTGTAGGATGGCCAAGAAGGCTTCTTGAGAGACGATATCTGCACCAAAATCTCAATGCTAAGGAAATGACAACCCTGCTCAAATTAGGAGAAAGAGAAATTGAAGAATAAGTTACTGCAAAGGTCCTGACAATGCAATTCTCTTTCACTGATGACAGGAAGAAAAGAAAGCTTGAATGCGGAAAGAGTCGCGAATCAAAGAGTGGAGAGAGAAGAGCTGGAAATGTGGGTAAGAACCAGGTCATACACGCTGTTAAAGGCCTTATGAGCAGCTTAGATTGTATTCTGAGATTAGATGGCTCTGGGGTTTTGAACTGAAGAGTGATTTAATTGTATTATTGTATGTGTATTTCAGATTCATAAACATGGACATGATATAAACAAAAAATGACGGATTGATGATGAACTGCATTGCTTAGTTATATTGCTTAATAATTCGCAAACTGAGCTTGTTTACAACTAAAAACATTTTACTTTCTGAACATTTAAGAATAAACATTTGGTCTTGTGGTTTCATCATAATTTAACAGTTGCTTATAAGGGAACACACATCAGACCACATGGCATTAATGTCCACGTAGTAATATGTATTTTCTTCTGTCTTAAAGATAATACCTAAAGTCTGAAAATGTGTACTTTCCCTTCCAGAAGGTGGAGGCCTTGGTCCAGCCCATGTTGAGTCCAAGTAAAGCCACGTAACAAGTACTCACAAGAGAATGTGAATGGAAGTGATGTTTGTTTCTTTTGGGTTAGGGCCTTAAAGATGCTGACAAGTTTCCTCCATTCTCTTTTTCCCCTTCTTCCACTGGAAAGCAAAGGCCAATCAATTCTGTATTTGTCAAGCAATACAAGTATTTATAGGCCATTTTCCAATTATCCAATTATCCAAATTGGCTATGTTTTGGCAATGATTTTACGTGGTCTCAGAAGCAGATTTTTCTTTTGAAATACAGCTATTCTTAGTAGAAAGTCATGGGCCAATTTATTTGTCCTAAAATTGTACTGAAATACTGAATATATCTAGTGGAAAAGATAAGGAATACAACATTAATACATAGGGTATGCAGCTATTCAAATCAGAGGGGACAGGGAAGCTACAGAATGGAATGACTCAGTTCCTTAAATTGCTGGATAAAAAACGCAGCCCGGCGAACTGAAGCACCCTTTTTACAGGCCCTTTACTTCCATGAAGTTCTATTCAATTACTGCCAGAAAACTACCACCCACAATGAGCCACTGCTCAAGACCACCCTTCTCTGTCAAACCTGACTCCTGCTTTCTATCTTTCCTGGCATAGAACCCATTGCCTCCCTTTACTGCCTGGAGAATTGGGACTGGGGGATTGGAGATGGGGGAGAACGAAAATTTTAGTGATCATTTTCTCTGAGGGATTCCCCTGCTCCCCATCAGTTCTTACTTATTAAATGGCTTTTGTATATGTTAGGAATAAAAAGCCATCCTGCCTGAGTGTCTTCTTCCTGCTAGCAATGGAGCCCTAGCTGGTCTTGTCAGGAATCAAGTCATTAAATCTGACTGGCACGTTGCAGAGGATGGTGGGGCTGAGAGACGACAGGTCAAGTTTTCGAGGGTACGTCCTCTGAAACTAAGGCAGGAGCTCAGGTAGTAAGAATCTGAAAGCGATCAAAACCAGAAGTGGGCATTCTCCTTCTTGTTGAAAGAGCTACTTATTCAGGAAAGCCAATGTTGAGACAGAGATTTGATAAGGACATGAACAAGCAGCTGAAAATTTAGGAAGATAACAAAGCCAATTCCGGAAGAAACCAAGCATTGACAACAAACTGAGCAGGCGGAGGGAAACTGTCCAGATCTCATAGAGGTGCTGGCAGTGTAGGTTAGGTTAGAGTTTCCATTTGTAAAAGAGTTCTCAGATTTCCATCATATCCTCACTGAACAGTTTCTATCCTAATCTCAAAGAGCCTAACATGTTCAAGGAAAAAGAGATCAGGAAGGAGCAAGGAAGACATTAAAGGGGCACTGGGCAGGGATGGTATCTCACCAGTGATTAATAATACCAGATGATAAAATGTGGCATTAATCCCTGCCACCAGGTTTAATATTAGATTTCACTTAGTGTCTGGCACATAATAGTTGCTGAAAGCATGAGTGTTGTGTGAGTGAATAAATGGGTGAGTGGGTGATGATTGAATGAATTAGTAAATCAAAGTATAAATATTTACCTTCCTGGTTATGAATTTTAGGCAGAAAAGTGAAGATGGAAGTATCCAGATTCATCTGATGATCTTCACTCAAAGATTTGTCTTCCTGCACCATCCTCCCCCATTTAAGAGTGATTATTCGAGAAGCACTTTGTGATGTTGAAAAATGAGAGTTGAACACTGACAAACTAAAGATTACTGGAGATTAAGGAAAGTGCGTGGAGTAAGATTTCAAGTCACCTGGAGCCAAGGATATAGTGAAACAATTGAGGACTAACACATACAGCAAGAAAAAACATCTAATTTTACCTTCAAGGAGATGAAAGAAAGAAGAAGGAAGTTTTGAGAAAAAATCAAATACTAGATTTGATGTTAAATAAAAATCTCTTTGTAATTCAATGCCTACCCCACACTCACATTCTCAACCCTACTTTTTGGTTACCGTCAATGCATCGATACCATATTCCTTTTTCTCCACGATAAATACTCAATATTTCAAGACAATTGTGTGATAAATAAATTGGCCTATGACTTCTTATTAAGAATAGCTGTGTTTCAAAGAGAACTATGTTCCCATAATTGCTTAATCTCTTGGAGCACAGATAATTGAAATATGGCTGTAAAGACTTGTGTTTGCTTAATAAACACAAAATTGATTGGCCTAAATGGATTTTGTACTTATTTTAGGGAAAAACAGCAAAGGACAAAAAGTGACTATCTTAAAAAGAAAGAACTATTGCATTTAACACCCCCCAATTATCTAGCCATTTCGAATATCAACATTATCCCAGTGCAATTCATTTTTTCATACATCATTCTGTTACTGTTTTATGCCTTCATATTAGCAAAATATGAATTTGTTAAAAAAATAAAAAATAAAAATAGGGCGAGGTGGCGGCGCCTGTAGTCCCAGCTACTCGGGAGGCTGAGGCAGGAGAATGGCGTGAACCCAGGAGGCGGAGCTTGCAGTGAGCTGAGACCCGGCCACTGCACTCCAGCTTGGGCGACAGAGCGAGACTGCGTCCCAAAAAAAAAAAAAATCTTTGATCTTTTAAAAAATCCCTCTGTAGCAAAACCATTTTTGAAAATGTATGGAGAACCAGAGTATTTTAAAGATATTTTTACTGCTTTTGCTAACAGCAAATTTAAGGGGATACTGGAACACATATAAGCAATTTAACCGATGTATGTTCAGTGCAATGGTGTTTTATGTTTTGAATTTACTTTATTGTCTCACCTGAATCTAGATCTTGGTCAGGTCAGTTTTCTTAGAAGACCTCTAGAGGGCGATGTCTCATTTAAATTATAACTGAAGGCAATCTAAGGTTCCTTTCCTTTGGCCGTGGACCTTAACAAGTGAATCTTACTAAAGTGCCAGATAAGTAACCACTGCATATATAACTTGTCTTTTAGCAGACTGAAAAAAAATCTACCTAGCCAGCAAAGTCAAAACGAAATGCTTCCTTTGAGCCGCCCTTTGATGGTTTACACACCTTGAACAAATTCTCAAAGTCATTGGTTTAACCATTCTTGGACGCACCCAGTTCTGAGTTCAGTTATGTGTTCTTTTCTTTTCAACTGAAAGCTGTATGTCTTTTCTCAGCATCATGCATGTTATTTTCTCTTTCTTCCATTCTTACCAGTATGTCCCCATTTACAAAACAAAAACAATAATAATCAGAAATAGTCCTATGAAAACGTTCATTCTGTTTAGCCATTGACTGATCTTGCTCTAACCTTAACATTTTGTGATTATTGACCGTTGTTGCATTTAACACGCCCCAATTATCTAGCCATTTCGAATATCAACGTTATCCCAGTGTCATTCATTTTTTCATACATCGTTCTGTTACTGTTTTAATGCCTTCATATTAGCAAAATATGAATTTGTTTAAAAAAAACCTTTGGTCTTTTAAAAAATCCCTCTGTAGCAAAATACACTTTTTTTTTTTTTTATAGCG
>NW_012114488.1:5409599-5459933 GCF_000951035.1 Colobus angolensis palliatus
TCACGATCAATTTGAGTTGTCCATTCCCTTTGCCCCAAACAAACTCTATTGATCCTTCTGTTATAGCCTTGATGTATTTTTTACGTACCTGCACATCAGCATCTTCCAATAAGCTATGAAATTTGCAAAGTCAGAAACTGCATTTTATACACTTGTGCCTTCCCAAAAGCAAAAGCACGGCACGTAGTCTGTACTGGACAAAGCTTTGCATGAAGGAATGAATGAATGACCCATGACTGACCTCACCTTGACCACAATTCCAATCTCATGATTCCCACAGTCCTTCCTGAGTAGATTGCAAAATCAATCTGCTCTGCACTTTTCCCAGGGCAGTGGGAGGGACTGCTTATCTAGTCCCCTTTGATTTGGGGCCAGAAGGAATTGCTTTTGGGAAGACTGCCCTGCTGAAAACAGTAAACCTTTCACTCTATTACTTTTTCTTCATTTCCTTTTTCAAACTTTCTTTGTCATAGCAGGCTAATAAGGATTTAAGCCATGTTTCTGTGCCCACTAAATGCTTCTGCCAAAGATCAGAAAGGAGACGCAAAATTGGAAATAGCCTTGCTAGATTTCTGGCATTATGGATAATTAAATTTTTATGATGTTATTTAAATTTTACAATTAAGAAACAGAAAAGAACTGTCCATGGCTGAAAAAAAAAGTTGCAGTACTCTATTAAACCCTATTTTTCCACTATAGCAAAAATAATCTGACCAACGTGTTTTTAAAAAAGTCATAAAAGATAATGGCAGTCACATGGCATTTTGAAGATTAAAGGACAGATTGATCTTTATTTTTGTGTTTTTATTTTTCAAATGAAAGTTGTCTGCTTTAGCTGATAAGATTCAATTATTTAGCTAAATAAAAAACACAATCTCTACATTCCTGTGTTCAAATAAAATCTTCAGTCACACTTTTTAAACAATTGAGATCATGATTACCTCTTATATCTCAGACCTACCCTGAATGAAATTCAAATGCATTATTTGATGGAATCAGTCACATTGAAGTACATCTTGGCCAGAATTTAATGATGGCTTGGAGACACTGGAGAAGTTTTACAGGAATTTCATGTGTCTAAAAGGTCTGAAAAAAATAACGTATTCAAGGAAATTTCAAAAATTGGGATTAATTTTCAAGCAGAAAAGAATTTTGTCAGAGTAGGATAATAAGACCTAATAGGATACCCTCAAAACATAAAGTATCACTAATATATAAGGCTTCCTCACCAGCTGTCTTCACTGCTATAGAGAGGGGCACACGCTTGCCTGCCGTCTTGGCCCAGGCAGAAGCCCAGGGAGTACCTTCTCCTATAAGGATCTAGTAAAGCTTATTGATTGTCTCAGCGTGTGCCTGCAAATGGACACTCCATCATGAGCAATGATTTCATCTTCTATAGATTTGGTTCTAAGTTTAAAAAATAATTTTGAGTTAAGGTGCTTTGGGGGCATCTCACCATTAACCCACACACGGCCAGCACATTCTAACTCTAATTTGCAATCCTAGATGTCACACGTGGAACACATCTTATGAAGAATTAGCTTCATCTTCAAGTAAGAAGTAAAGTTCTGCCTTTCGGCTCTCTGATCAGCACCATGGCGGTTAGCAAGAACAAGCGCCTTACGAAAGGTGGCAAAAAGGGAGCCAAGAAGAAAGTCGTTGATCCATTTTCTAAGAAACATTGGTATGATGTGAAAGCACCTGCTATGTTCAGTATAAGAAATATTGGAAAGACGCTCGTCACCAGGACCCAAGGAACCAAAATTGCATCTGATGGTCTCAAGGGTTGTGTGTTTGAAGTGAGTCTTGCTGATTTGCAGAATGATGAAGTTGCATTTAGAAAATTCAAGCTGATTACTGAAGATGTTCAGGACAAAAACTGCCTGACTAACTTCCATGGCATGGATCTTACCCATGACAAAATGTGTTCCATGGTCAGAAAGTGGCAGACAATGATTGAAGCTCATGTTGATGTCAAGACTACCGACGGTTACTTGTTTCATCTGTTCTGTGTTGGTTTTACTAAAAAATGCAACAATCAGATATGGAAGGCCTCTTATGCTCAGCACCAACAGGTCCGCCAAATCCGGAAGAAGATGATGGAAATCATGACCCAAGAGGTGCAGACAGATGACTTGAAAGAAGTGGCCAATAAATTGATTCCAGACAGCACTGGAAAAGACATAGAAAAGGCTTGCCAATCTGTTTATCCTCTCCATGATGTCTTCGTTAGAAAAGTAAAAATGCTGAAGAAGCCCAAGTTTGAACTGGGAAAGCTCATGGAGCTTCATGGTGAAGGCAGTAGTTCTGGAAAAGCCACTGGGGATGAGACAGGTGCTAACGTTGAACGAGCTGATGGATATGAACCACCAGTCCAAGAATCTGTTTAAAGTTCAGACTTCAGTTAGTGTCAAATTAAAAGTGCTATTTGTGAAAAAAAAAAGAAGAAGAAGTAAAGTTCTTGGTACATTCTCTACAGATTTCAGAAGCTAACTGCACTCTCAGATGGTTAGTTTGGGCCATATTTCATAATTCAAGCAGATTATCTTCATTAGCATAGTCTTTTCTTCTCTCCCTTTCTCTTCTTTCCTTCTCTTTTACCAATTCTCAATGTTTTCTCTTGTTTCTCTTATTAGTACATAGTTACATAGAAAAAGCTACAAATTCCACAGTAATTGGCTATCATTGATATTACTCCAAATTGTGTTTTTCCATAGCACACAAAAATTGGGAATTTGATACAACTGAACTAAAAGAAACACAAAAATGCAGTTAATAAGTGTTAGTCTAGACTAGCTTCCTAGAGCAGTCCCTATTTTCCCCCATGCTCTGACCATCTGGTGTTTATGTGACATTCACAGATTTGGGGCCATTTACAATTATCTTCTATGTAATAAAAGTTACATTAAACACCCTAAAGCAAATTAAAAGGATCAGAATCAGCAAGTACTCTTGAGTGAACACTGGATGGTATGCATTTTGTAGTTGCCTATTACCAAAATTATTTGAGATTTGCTTAAGTTTTCACAGAGAGAGCAAAAATGGAAATTGTGTGATCAGTCAAAAACAAGGAAGTCAAATGGAAGAAGTCAAGAGGGGACTCGGGACTACATAATGGCTTACCAAGGCACATTAACCAAAATCAATTTCAAAAAGTAACATCTTGATTCAAGGGTATGCTTAAAATGCCTAGAAACTCAAAGTCAAAATTTAACACAAATTTACTTTTTTTAATGAAAAAGTAAATATATCTACTAAGAGTCTCCATGTTCCTTCACTTAGTCCCTCAGAGATGTAGAAGTTCTTGGGGTGCTTTCAAGTTCATGTCTCTAGAGTGACATGCTGTGAAAGTTATGATTAGCCAAGCAATAAAAACGTGCCAATTCATTTTGCGTAATATTAGCGTTCTAGAATATAAAGATTGCCAAAAATATTAACATATTGCTACAAATAATCTCGAATAATAAACATCATATTTCTTTAACTTTGACACAAGTTAGTTCAATAAAAATTACTCAGGTTAACAGATAATCTGACATTAAGAAATGACAATAAATCAAACATAATTATTAAACTTAATTTATGTTGAGGATGTGATTTATCACTTCAAACCACTGAATATTCCCAAAATGAAGTGAATTGAAACCTCACAATATTGAGTAATTATTTAATGTTAACAAAGAACAGATTATATTCAGATCTTGTGCAATTTACGGTGCATGTGATATGTATTAGTATTTGGCTGGCTAAGTCTATAATTCTTCCAATTTTTGTTTAACTAAAAATGTTTTGAATTGAGTTTAGTGAGCAAGATGAGTTCTCATTTTATTAACAAAGTTTCCAGCACTTAATAATAAAAATTGGTGATGTAATTTTAAAAATATCTTTATTGCCTAGCAATGAGAAAGAACATGCAACTAAGATAAATAAGTATCGACTGAGGCACACTCCAGAAAATTACCACAATGTTTTTCTTTCGTCAATTCTAAATCCATTAATCTTTTTTTTTGTAATCAAAGGTAATAGCACTATTTCTTTTTTTTTTTTAATTATACTTTAAGTTCTAGGGTACATGTGCACAATGTGCAGGTTTGTCACATAAGTATACATGTGCCATGTTGGTGTGCTGCACCCGTTAACTCGTCGTTTGCATTAGGTATATCTCCTAATGCTATTCCCTCCCCGCTCTCTCCACCCCATGACAGGCCCTGGTGTGTGATGTTCCCCACCCTGTGTCCAAGTGTTCTCATTGTTCAATTCCCACCTATGAGTGAGAACATGTGGTGTTTGGCTTTCTATCCTTGTGATAGTTTACTCATAATGATGGTTTCCAGCTTCATCTATGTCCCTATAAAGGACATGAATTCATCCTTTTCTGTGGCTGCATAGTATTCCATGGTGTATATGTGCCACATTTTCTTAATCCAGTCTATCACTGATGGACATTTGGGTTGGTTCCAAGTCTTTGCTATTGTGAATAGTGCCACAATAAACATACATGTACATGTGTCTTTATAGCAGCATGATTTATAATTCTTTGAGAATATACCCACAATGAGATACCATCTCACACCAGTTAGAATGGTGATCTTTAAAAAGTCAGGAGAGTGCTGAAGAGGATGTGGAGAAATAGGAACACTTTTACACTGTTGGTGGGACTGTAAGCTAGTTCAACCACTATGGAAGACAGTATAGCGATTCCTCAAGGATCTAGAACTAGAAATACCATTTGACCCAGCCATCCCATTACTGGGTATGATAGCATTATTTCTACACATTTGGACGAAAGTATACTTTTCATCATGTTTATACTTTTTAATATTACTTAGTAGAAGTTAGGTGTATTAAAAATATGCATGCATTAAATCAATTAAATCAATTCATAATAATTAAAAGCTTTCCAACACATCTAATATTTAAGAAATTCTATTCCTAGTTAGTAGTATTTGATCTTTACTTTTTATCAATGAGATACATAAACCATACATGACTTTTAAAAATTAAATATGTCTGAAGAACATCATTACTTTTCTCCACTTCTGCTTTCAGAAGCAAAAACCATTTACTGTTCTGAATTCCTCCAGTAGTCATCTCCATAATTCCGAATCATGTGTTTATATTGATTTTTATTGGCTTATTGGATGAAGATACCACTTATTGACTTTGAGATATGATAGGGGAGAATTTACCTCACTGAAGCCACATTTTTTGCTCTTTATTCCCAATGATAATTTCATTCTTTATGGCTGCTTCCCTGGTTACCATTGCAAATTTAATTAACTGACATAAACCACCTATTTTTGATTCCTTAGTGACAATATCTCTTTTACTTTTTGCTGAAGAGTAAAAGAGACCCATCTTTTCCTCCTTTCTCCTAAATCTTCCATATATAACATGTATCTATGGATTTACTTTTATATCATCCCATTTGGTAATATTTATATTCTGTTTTGGGTTGATTTGCAGAGACTAAAAAATTTTAAAATTATATTATTGTTGATAATGTTCACTCCAGAGCCATATAGTGTGTTGATAATGCTTTCTTCCTTTACAGGCCAAATGTCAAAATTTCTGTGCTTCTTAATAGGACATATATTATGCTTTTTAGGGGGTAAGCTTCATTTACCTTTATCTTCTACTCAAGTTTTCTAAAGTTTCATCTTTCTCCCCCTTGCCCCCAGAAAGGTGCTTCCAGATGATTCCATTTGCTCTCTTCATTTTGGTGCTCTGGGTCTATGCCTAACATTATCTAGGATGTCCCATTATTATCTCTTTGGGTTATATCCACCCACTGTTTCCTGAATCCCTTGTCTTTCTCTTACTTGATTTCTTAAGCTTTTCTCAAAAAACTTCAAAGAGAAAGTGTGTGTAACATAAACATTCTGAGATTATGAATATCTGAAAATGACTTTACTCTGCCCTCAAACTTGATTAGTAGTTTGGCTGGGTATAGAATTCTAGGCTAGAGGGTGTGGTGGTGGACGCCTGTAGTCCCAGCTACTCGGGAGGCTGAGGCAGGAGAATGGCGTAAACCCAGGAGGCGGAGCTTGCAGTGAGCCGAGATCGCCTGGGCGACAGAGCAAGACTCTGTCTCAAAAAAAAAAAAAAAAAAAAATCTAGGCTAGAAGTAATTTTCTGCTCAGAATTTTAAAGGTGCCATTGCATCAACATTTAATAATCAATGTTGCTAATGAGCAGTCAGGCTACTATTGCCTGGTGTTTGCTCCCTTCAAAGATATCTGCTTTTTCTCCCACAAAACTTCATACAACATCATTTTATGTAACTATGTTCTTCACTTTAAAAATATTTTTCATAGTTTGAAATTTCATGGTTTGAAATCCTCTACATTTCTGATGTGGACTGAACGTTGTGTCCCCCCAAAATTCACAACCTTGAAATCCTAATCCTTAATGTCATAATCTTAGGGGGTGGGGCTTTTGGGAGGTTATTAAGATGGAGCCCTTAGAAACGGGATTATTGCCCTCATAACAAGAGATACCGAGGGATTATTTACAGAAAATGAGAAATCAATGTTTAAACCACCCATTCTATGGACTCTAATAGCAGCCCAAGCTAAGGCAATCTTTTGTCTTTTCTGTCAATATTTCTAAGTCTCCATGTCTCTTTGTCCTACATTCTGAGAGGTTGCCTTCATTTATTTCCCAAGTCATCACTTTAGCTTGTAAATTACAGTATTTTTATTCATGAGCTCTTTCTTGCTCCTTGATTATGTTCCCTAAAAAAATACTTGAGGATACATTATGTGTCAAAGCACATTAACTTAAAAGGCTTGTACCTTATTGCATGCAAATGATACCTCGATGAAGTTGATTTTATAGCTAGAAACTATCTACTTATTTCTCCCTTTTAAACTCTCTTTCTCTTTATTCTGAAAAATTTTTCCTGGTGATCTTTTTCTTCTATCTGTATCAACCTTGTGCTTATTCTCTCATCCAGTATTAAACAACTTTTAACACATAACCCAAATTATACTAGACGTCCCCAGGAATCAGATCTACACACCTGGCTATAGAGCCGAAGTTCTATTTATTGTCTTTCTCCCTGACCATATTCATGAATTATGTCTCTTATTCATCAAGTTTTAATAATACGATTTTTGCTTGTTTGTTTGTTTGTTTGATTTTTGAGACGGAGTCTCACTCTGTCGCCCTGGCTGGCTTGCAGTGGGGTGATCTCGGCTCACTGCAAGCTCCGCCTCCCGGGTTCACGCCATTCTCCTGCCTCAGCCTCCCGAGTAGCTGGGACTACAGGCGCCCGCCACCACGCCCGGCTAATTTTTTTGTATTTTTAGTAGAGATGGGGTTTCACCGTATTAGCCAGGATGGTCTCGATCTCCTGACCTTGTGATCCGCCCGCCTTGGTCTCCCAAAGTGCTGGGATTACTAGAGTGAGCCACCGCGCCCAGCCTGTTTTTGCAGTTTTGAAAGTGCCAAACCCTACCCTGCCCTCCTTCCTCAAGACTTTCTGTTGCTTCTGTCTGGAACTTATTTCCTCTGGCCATCTCCCACCTGACTCCTCATCATTTATATATATACCTCATCTCTTCAAACAGTCCTCTGTCAAGCCATTTTTGCCTTGCTATAAAGATATACCCGAAGCTGGGTAACTTATAAAGAAAGGAGGTGTAATTGGCTCACAGTTCCACAGGCTGTATAAGCGTGGCACTGGCATCTGCTTGGTTTTGAGGGAGGCTTCAATGAGCTTTTACTCATGGTAGAGGGCAAAGCAGAAGCAGGCACATCACATGGTGAGAGCAGAAGCAAGAGAGAGAGAAGAAAGATGCCACACACTTTTAAACAGCCAGATCTTGCTAAACCATTCACGAGAAATCTACCCCCACAATCCAATCACCTCTCAACCAGGCTCCACCTCCAACACTGGGGATTACAACTCATCATGAGATTTAGGGGGAACAATGTCCAAACTATATCAAGTCCTAAACGTGACTACATTATGTAAAGATCTCGATGTACTTCTCTACCTTTACTTTTTCTATATAGCACTTAGCACTCCCTAAAATAATCTTGGCTAGGTGTGGTGGCTCGTGTCTGTAATCCCAGTGCTTTGGGAGGCCAAGGCAGATGGATAACCTGAAGTCAGGAGTTCGAGTCCAGCCTGGTCAACATGGTGAAACCCCATCTCTACTAAAATACAAAGATTGTCCGGGTGTTGTAGCACTCACCTGTAGTCCCAGCTGCTTGGGAAGCTGAGGCATAAGAATTGCTTGAACGCAGGAGGCAGAGGTTGCAGTCAGCTGGAATCATGCCACTGCACTCTGACCTGGGCGACAGACTGAGACTCCATCTCCAATGAATGAATGAATGAATAAATAAATAAATAAATAAACAAAATAAAATAATCTTATTTCATTTTGTTTCCCCTCAGCAGAGAAAAGCCTCTATCAGTTGGGTTTTCTTTATTGACACACATAATATTTTATAACATGCTTGTATATCTGCATTTTATCAGCTTCCACCCCCAATAATACCTATATTAAACAACAGATTGCACAATCCTGATTTAAAAACAAAAAATCTAGACAGAGCATGAATAGGTTTTGAAATCAGAAAATGGGAAAGGCCTTTGCAAGAATTCGGGTTCCCCATTTACTGAGCATCCGTGGTCTAATCAGTAAGATGAAGATTACAATATTTCCTGTGGATGAGACTCTTTAAAAAAATGATACGACTGTTTTCCTAGAACAGAAACATGGTAGATGCTCAATACATTTAAATCATCTTTCCTATCATCATGCATTCATTCCAAAAATATTGACAGGACACTTGCTCTCCATCATATTCTTGACAATTTTGAATCTCCATGAATATTCCTAATGCAGGAAACTTAAAACCCTCCAAGAAAATCCATTCCATTGTGAATCAACACCAATGTTAGGATGTTTCATTTATGTGAATGGGGTATTTGTCCTCTCGTCTTCACAGAGTCTTCTATATGGCAGGCTTGTAACAACGTTCATCTCTTCTTCTTCACTCCAGCTTAACTGTCCCCACTTGTCATAAGCAGTCCCCAGATGACACAGCTGTTATTTTCTGGCTGAATTTCTGTTTGTCAGTTTTCCACGTAGTGCTTATTGCACAGAACGCCACGCAATTCCCCAAGTGTTTTCACACTGGGGCATACTGGAAAAAGACGGTCATCTCCTGAGTTTATTTTACTCATCATCACATTAACTTGCAATTTTTCAAGTGGCATCATATGAAGATTCATGTTGAGGCTCCTTAATCTTACCACATATGTTTCTGTTAAATAATATTACCTTCATATTGAACTTTTGCAGATGATTTGTTCGCTTAATTCAACACTACAATGATTCTTAATACATTTCAGACAAAAAGAATTTACCTATATCCTATGCTTTCAATATTTTAATGATTTTTTTAATGGGCACCAACTTTTAACAGTAGGGAACATTCTTAACGTTTTCCCCTGAATTTGAATAGTGCAAAATGCTAACCATTATGTAATTCATGTTTGCCTTCATCTCTACTCATTAAAAATGAAGTTTTGAAAATATTGACATCTGGGCTTTATGCATGTATACTTGTACCATCTGGTGGATGTTATTTCCTTGTGGAATAAAAGAATTACATAGTATTTTAGGAAGGCAAATTTGGCACACATAGCCATACATATGGAAGAAAAAGAAAAAAAACAAATTGGTCAGTTAATTCTAAATCTGAATTTATTAACAAGTAAGTCATAGATGCAAACATCTGGAATGTATAGCCACTGGAGCAAATTTAAATCTAATTATTTAAAACATCCTTATTTTATGTCCATTAAAATTAATATTTTGGCAGAACAGACTCTCATATTTTATATCTATATTATAAATTCAAATTATTATTTTATCAGGATAATTGTATATTCCAACTAGACCATTCTCAACATTCAGTACCTTGTAGGACAGAATTTGTTCTAAGGAGAGGAGGACTGTGTCAGTTTTTAACTGAATCAAATTTTGTAAGGATAAGTGTCCCTAGAGAGAGACTGAACTCACCTTCATAATGTTTTTCTGGTTTTCCTTAGCCCTTCAACCAAAGCATCCATATATAATGATTTTGCAATACAGTCACCTAAAGTTTATTAGGAAAACCTTGAAAAATAAATTTATTAAATTACGGTGGATAATTTTTGTTCAACCACTATGCAATCCCCTCAGTTTCTGGTATGAGAGTTTGATTTTCCTTACGCTAACTTTATCTGCCTCACTTTTACTCCACATTCCATATCTCCAAAACATGGCAATGTAATGCTTCCCGAACTAAGGAGTTTATCTCTTCCTTTCGGCCATCAGGTACACAGAATGGCATTGATTTGAGTTGGAACAATGCATGTTATCCCTGCCACCACTTTTACTGAAACAATAGAGAAAAACAGACTTATATGTTTACTGAGCTTATTGATCAAGGAGGATATAAGGCCAGAAGTATGGAAGATTATTTTCGAAATGACTTGGAAGTAGTTACCTTAAAAGTGAAAGACTACAGGCTATGAACTGAATGCGTGTGGCCCCAGACAAGTCATAGGCTGAAATCTTCATCTTCAGATGGTATTTGGAGATGGGATCTTTGGGAGTTTACGAGCTCATGAGGAGGGAGCCCTCATAATAGGATTAGTGCCCTTATAAGAAGAGACATCAGAGACTTTGCTTACTCTCCTTGAGCTCTCTGCCGTGTAAGGACACAGCAAGAAGACAGCCATCTACAAGCCAGGAAGAAGGCCCTCACCAGAACCAAGCCACCCTGACATCTTGATCTCAGACGCCACAGCCTCCAGAACTATGAGAAATAAGTTTCTGTCATTTGTTTTTGTTTGTTTTTTGTTGTCAATTTTTTTTTTTTTTTGAGACTGAGTCTCGCTCTGTCGCCCAGGCTGGAGTGCAGCGGCACGATCTCAGCTCACTGCAAACTCCACCTCCCAAGTTCACGCCATTCTCCTGCCTCAGCCTCCTGAGTAGCTGGGACTACAGGTGCCCGCCACTGCGCCTGGCTAATTTTTCATATTTTTGTGTTTTTTTAGTAGAGACGGGGTTTCACCATGTTAGCCAGGATGGTCTCAATCTCCTGACCTCCTCATCTGCCTGCCTCAACCTCCCAAAGTGCTGGGATTACAGGCGTGATGAGCTACCGTGCCCAGCCATAAGTTTCTGTCATTTAAGCTAGCCAGACTATGGTATTCTGTTATTGCAGCCTGAACCAACTAATATACCACATTCAGAAAATGATAGCAGACAGATAGACAGAGACACATGTATAGAGATATTGTTTAATCATCTGGATCTTGCTCTGCCTGAAAATCTATTTCTGATCTTTTCAGTTATGCGAGCCAATTAAAGTTCTTTTTTCTTTATACCATTTTTTAAATAAAGATTCTGCCCATCTACAACAGAAAGATAGTGATTAAAGCACATTTTGAGCTCTCAAACACTCCTGCCATTTCTCTCAAGCCCTAGACTCCCATTGGAACAACATTTCAAGGACAAGCAACTAGATGACCATTAATAGTTGTGTATAGTTTTCACCCTTCTCAAAAAATATACATAGTGAGAAAATGTCAAGATGAGTGCCAATTTAACTATGTTCCACTAATTACAATAGCAATGGAACAAAGCTATAGTACTTGTAAGAAAAAGACAATATAAGCAATCTATAAAGGAATATTTCAACTACAGCAGTAGTCAACAAACTATGGCTCATGGAACAAAACTGGCCCACCTCCTGTTTTTGTAAATAGTGTTTGTGTAATATAGCCCAACCCACCCATACTTCCTGTTTTGGTGTTACAATGGTAGAGTTGAGTGGTAGACACAAAGACTCTACGACCTGCAATGTCTGCAGTATTTACTATCTGGCCCTTTACATAAAAGATTGAAGACCCTGTTACTGTGCACCACCAATTAAAGTGTGCACTATAAAAGTGATCAAATGTGTCCATTACAAGCCCAGAAGTAGCATTTGCCTGATCTCTGGATCCCACAAATCAAAACTAGATTGAAAGTGTGAGTTTTTAATGGCATCCAAATCTGTCATATAAACATTCAGTAGCCAGTTATTAGCAATGTGGATAACTCTTCACCTGTATGTTTTTGGACACACAATTTAACTATTTCTCAATGTTCCTTCTAGTTAGGTGTGGCCATGTGACTGAGCCCTGGCAATAAAATGTGATGCAAAGTGATGTGCACTGCTTAACCCTTCAAGACTGGCCCATAAACCCTTCTCACTGATGGGATTGTCACCTTCTACCAGCTTGTTGCAAAATGACTGTAGGGAACTTGCAAGCAACATATTTAATAAGGTACAACCATAACGTAGAAGGAACATGGACTCCTATATCCCCAGTTGAAGGAGAGTTACCCAGATTAGGAAAAACCATTTGGGACTTTACGTGTGGATAAATAAATTTTTCTCATCTTTGAAACATTCTACATTTTAAAATTTCTTAACAATTAGTGTCACCTTAACTAATACAGAGTAAAAGTATTCAAGCTCTTAAATTTTTTTCTCCTGGTCATCTTTGCAAATATTGTTGTTATGCTCTCTGCACTAGGATAGAAAACTTCGCAAGATAAATGAATGAATAAATAAATAAGCAACCAAAATGTTTTCATATTTACCTTCAAGTGAAGAGTAAGGTTAACCTAGTAGGTTTTCTCTTTACCTCTGTTTATAAAATGTATATCTCACCTAAAAATTAAGAACACTGAATTTAAGAGATCTATTTTTGTTTATGCTTGGTAAGCTATTAAGCATTAGTGCCATGGAAAGTATATTTTCCTACAGGTACTATGGAAAGTAAATTTATGATTACAAAAAATAATTAACATATTTTAAAACATTCTATTACTACACAGTTATTATTTCAGAGCATTCTCTGTGATCCCAGTGTTTCCTCTATATATTGACTAATCTTTTATCTTTATCTTATTATTATATAACAAACAAAACACTTTGGAATTAAGAAATAGAAATAAAAGAAAGAAATATCACTACCTGCTTTTCCATTCACTTTTCCTAAGAACTTATTTCATGGGCAGCCAGGTTTGGAAAACAGGTTTCCAAACTCTAACATAAAGCCCTAAGACTATACATGTACAGCAATTTTCCCTCTCAGAAATACTGACCTCTTAGCAATCTTTATTTGTAGGTTAAACATCCCAGGTACACGTATGTTGAACCATAGGATGGTTAATTTTACATGTCAAATTGAATGGACCACAAGATGCCCAGATACTTGCTTAAACATTCTTAGTGCATCTGGGAGGGTGTTTCTGGATGAGACTGACAGTTCAATCAGTAGACTGAACAGACTGCCCTCCCAGTGTAGACTGAACAGACTGCGCTCCCAGTGTGGATGGGCTTCATTCAATTCTTTGATAGCCTAATTAGAACAGAAAGGCTGAGTAAGGGAGAATCTGCTCTCTCTGCCTGTCTTCTAGCTGGGCTTCTTCTAGGTCTTGGAATGGAACCTACACCATCAGCTTTCTTGGGTCTCCAGCTCACTGACTGCAGATATTGGGACTTTTCAGCTTCCACAACTGCATGAGCCAATTTCTTATAGCAAATTAATCTCTCCTCCCCTTTTTGGTTATGTTTCTGTGGAGAACATTGACTAATATAACAGCTAAAACAATGGTCAGTTACTTAAATTTGTATTTTAATGATCACATCAAATTCGTTAAGAATAAAACTAATGGGATGGAAAAGTGTTACTGATATTTCAAGATATCAAAGTGAAATATTGTATG
This sequence comes from Colobus angolensis palliatus, assembly GCF_000951035.1. Classification (NCBI taxonomy): domain Eukaryota; kingdom Metazoa; phylum Chordata; class Mammalia; order Primates; family Cercopithecidae; genus Colobus; species Colobus angolensis. The sequence goes on from NW_012114488.1 coordinate 5,423,393, forward strand.
TTTTTTAGCAATTGAATCCAGGACATGATATAGCACACAGTCACAAAAATGTCATAAAACACAGTCACAAAAAAAAAACTTTTATGGTGTCCAAATTCACCATATGAACATTTAGTGTCAGCCATTTCAAATGAGTTTTATAAACTCCAAAACCAGAAAAAAAGGAAATGTGCTTTTTTTGAGGTTATATGTATGGTTATACAATCTAGAACTCCCTGCATCTTTTGTATGTGAGGGGATAAAAGACTGAAAAATACTTATTACATAAGGGGTTTGAGAAACTTAGATCACTGAGAGTTTTATCCCAGGACTTAATTCTTTTTACTTGTGTACTTTTGACAGTAAATCTGTCTATGGTACAAAGATACATCATGACTCTCAAATACATTGTTTACAGAACAGGCATAGATGCATTTGTGAATAGACCATGAAAATTTGTGTCTGGTTGTTTTTTTCTATGACTCTTATGCTTACTCTACTTGTGGGAATCTAGAAAAAAGGGCAACTTAAGGAAGTGTCCAAACAGGTCCCATTGATAGTTCTCCTGGGAAATTTTCTGCTGTCACCACCTAGGGGAGAAAAAGAAATACCTTCTCCCCTAGGAGACTGAGCCCATACATTATCAATCTTCGAATTTTAAGGTATATAATAATTATGGGGATATTAAATATTTGCTTCCATATATCCACTTTCAGATAACCTTTTCCCAGATATTTTGATTCAGTGAGTCTCAGGTATGACCTAGGCCTCTATACTGTAACAAACACAGTAAAATTGTTCCAACACAGGAGGTGGACAGCTTACGTTTTGAGAAACCACCGCATAAACTTTCTTGCTTTCAATGTGATGAGTTTTCCTGTCTGGTTATATCAGTTAACTTTTTCTGAGTAACAACAACAACAACAACAAAAATCTAAGTAACATATAAAAATAAGCATTTGTTGATCACATGGCTGAAATCAATTGCTCTCTACTAAGCAGCTCTGCAGATAAAGACTGGGTTTGCTTTCCTGTCTACGGTAGGTTGACTGATCTGCTCCTCTAGGCTGGACTCAGCTGACTCACTCAGATATGTCCTCAGGATGATGGCAGAAATTCAGAAAAGCACGTGGAACAGCCTGGGTCTCTAGAGGCCTAGGCTCAGAACAGACCCACTGCCACCTCCATCTAACTCTATTGGAAAAAGCCAAGTCACATCATCAAACTCAGATTTACAAGCTCAAAAAATATTTTCTGCCGTTTCAGTGTGAGGAACTGCAAAGTAACCTAGTGAAGGGTATGGACACAAGGAGAGGTTACCAGTTAAGGCCATTATTGCAATCAGCCCTTAGAAAGCACTGAAACGCAAGTATAGAAAGCGAGCGGTATTCCCATGAACTTTACTGTGGGGAATATGGCCTGTGAATATGCTGATTCAAGACCATTCCTAGAATTTACATCCAACAGGAATGGTGCATTATACTCCATTATATACTCCATTCTGTCAAGATACTTATTTCAAGCCTATGCTATATCTGCTACACAGTGAAGTATGTATAAATTGCCGTGCAAGCTCACATGAGTGTAAATACAACCTTGCAAATTTATTAATCTAATATAGTGACATGTATCAGATACTTCTGAGTTAAAGAAGCTATCGAAGGAATTCAGGCAAATAAATAAAATATAGCATTATATGAATTTTAGAGCCCCAAACAATAGTTAGGAACGATTTAAAATATCAGCCATTTGAAAACTGCTAACTTCTCATGTGGAAAATATTCTTGATTAAGAGTACACATTTCAGAATCCATGATATTCTCAAAGTGTGCTCAAGCTTAATGCAGCTATAACTATGATAAAACACAATTTTGTGTTGAGACAACACATATTTTCACAGCAGGACTTGCAATGCAAATCGAAAACATAATTTTATAATCTTTCCTTGATGGATGATAAAATTATAGATAGATATAACTGTAGCTCATCTTTGCTGATTTATGAAATATATTATATAAAGACTTTGATCAGTAACAATTGCACCCATATATATATATGAAGGTGGAAGTAATAGAACTGGCTTTCTTCAAGCATCAGAAATTGTTACATCTTTAATTCAGCCTGATTGTTGTTAATTAATGTAAATTAGTGCAGTTTTATATTACAGAAATACCAATATTTCTTTATTTTAATAAATTACTACAGTGCTCTAAAACTTGAGGCTTCTGTGTATATAACATGGAAATATTTAGCAGAAATAATTTTTGGCACATACATAAATCAGTGCTGGAAGAGTCACTGTTCTCAAAGTAAATACAGAATGAAAAGATAAATTATTAGTCTTGTGCTTGCTCCTGTCATGGGAGAACATAAAACGCCTCACTATAATAAATAGACCACTCTTTCTTTTAAACTCACATGATCTCAGACATTTATAAAAATAGAAATTTCTGTTGATAAATACTCTTGACTTGGAATGCCACAGAGACATCCTGCTTGGGGTTTCTTTTTCCAGGGTCTTCACTAAATCCTAGTATTCAAGGAAGTTTTGAAGGAAGAAACTTGAGAAAGGCTGATAGAACTGGGGTCTTAAAAAATAAAGGCGCTCATTTTAACAACTTGTTCATTGTTACTATAAGAATGAAGTGTTATTTGCTCTTTGTTGTTGTTGTTGTTGTTGCTGCTGCTGTTTGGCTTAACCTGGCTGGAGTTTCTATCAACCTTTCAGAAATGCCAAAGGCATCTTCCAGGGATCCAATAAAAAAGGCTGATAGATGTATAGACTCAGTCACATCAAAGCAAAACAAACATCGTGAGAAGACCCCCGCTCATATTTAACTAAGCAGGGTTAAATGATGAATTAACGAAGCAGGGTTAAATGATGAATTAACTAAGGCAAGTCCTGAAATCAAAAATACCAACACAAATTCCCTGTCAAATCGACATCTTACTTTACATCTTATGACTTTGAAAGGCTTACAATTTTTATTGTTGTTTTGATACATTATTTTTAATATATAATAACTCCAGAAGTGTCTATCCTTTAAGCTGTCTCCCGTGAGTAACAGTCATACTTAAGTTAACATGGTGGTACAGGATAGACTCCAGATAGGAAGGAAGGGGCTTCCAAAAAATGAGGTAGGGATACTCACCAGACAGAAGTGAAAACAACACAGATAAACTTTTCCTACATCCAAAGCTAACTATAAAAAAAGCGGAGATTCTATAGAAGGAGACTTTTTTGCTATTCATATCATAAAGGACTAAGTTATGCTTATGTGCCATTTACCTTGGATATGCTTGAGGTATATCTGAAAGGGCGTGTTTTCCCACAGGCTGTATTGCTAAGCAGTAAACGGCAACTTCCACGAAGACAGGGAATTTGCTTGTTCACTTCTGTATAAACAGGAACCAAAACCCTTCTGGCACATGGTTTGTCACCATTAATAATTCAATAAGTCAATTATAAATTTTAGATAGTTTTAAAGTTGCTTGTAAAAACTGGCAGTTCTATTACAAAGGTAAGTTTCTCATTTAGATGTGGGATATGATTGCATAAATATTGGTTTGAGACAAAGATCTAAGGCATCCATAGTAGAACTTTTTGGCAACAGGGTTTGCATTTAATCTTGACAACAGTAAATACCTACCCCTAATTCACTCCCTATTCTACCGAAAAAAGTTTTTAAATTCTTTTTTCATAATTATTGATTGGAAGATAAATCAAGGCCATCTTATCTGTTAAATAACAAGGTTGCCTAAAATGTTATCTACTGACACAATCCTTACATGGATGTGAGAAATGAAGTTTCTAAGTGTAAACATATCCTGCAATTGATACCTCATGTATTATCCCATGTTCACACTGCTATACAGAACTGCCTGAGACTGGGTAATTTATAGAGGAAAGAGGTTTAATTGACTCACAGTTCTGCATGGCTGGGGAGGCCTCATACAACTTACAATCATTGCTGAAGGCGAAAGAGAAGTAAGTACCTTTTTCACAAGGCAGCCGGAGAGACAGAGAGCAAAGGAGGAGATGCGCCTTATAAATCATTAGATCTCGTGAGAACTCAGTCACTATCACGAGAAAAGCATGGAGGAAACCGCCTCCATGATCCAATCACCTCCTACCATGTCCCTCCCTTCACACGTGGGGACATAGAGCGGAGCCAAACCATCACCTCATTAAAGCAATGTTAAGCTTACTTTGAGGGCTAAGGCTGCCCAGAGAAAATTTTCACAAATATGCAGATTAGGGCAGAAATCAACACTCCTAGAAATTCATTTATAGTTCTAAACTATACCACAAAGAGCAATGAGGAACTTTAGAAAAGCCACTGACAGATGGAGCAGCGTCAGCGGCTACTTCCAAATGAAATCCCTCTGGGGATCACCTCTGCTCTTCTTTCATTAGCCTAGCGGCCAGAATCCACGTGTTCTTCCCTGCACCTCCTGAAGGGCTCTGTCTTCCAGTGCTAAGTGCGCTAAAGGACACTAAAGGCTCCGTAGGCTTCCCAGGGCTCTCTTTAAACCTCCCTTTCACATCTCCTGTCTCCGTATACAACTTAGGCTTTTTTTCTCAAGGAAAACCAAGGTTGGAAGAGGAAAAAACAGTAAACCTCTTTTGAAGGAATTCACCGACTTCTTCTTCTTTTTCAGTTTGTCCCCAAATAGCTCCAAGCCAAACACATCTGTCACTAAAACAACAACAAATAAGTAACTTTAAGAATTTAAAAATCAAATTCACCATGACTGATTTTTGTTAAATCTCTTATATAACTCCGGGATGATTTTAAGTGAAAAAACCACAAGGAAGAATATAATAATTGTTTGTCTTCATGCCAAGACAATATTGGCCTATTTTGATTCTCTTTCTGATTCGGTTCTTTCTTCAAGAACAAAAATGTGTACTAATTTAGGCAGGGAATTTGATCTGTGGAGGAAATGCATAAGGATGCTGAGGGAAAAATGAGCCAGGCACTTGGATTAGCAAAATCTAGAAAATCTGTAGTGTGGGAAAACTAACAAGCAAAGAAAAACACATGCTCCAAATATTTTGCAAGTTTAAGAGCCAATTGTTGACTGTGAAGAAATTCAGTCCTGGTAAATCTCCAAGCTTCTCTGCTTTCCATTTCTTCAGACCAAAAACAAACAAAACAAAACAAAAAACAAAAAACCCAAAACCCACAAAACAAAGAGGCAATTGGCAAACGTAAAACTCTAACACTATGTTTTTTTTCTATAATCTACTATGATAATAGACATATTATTAAGAATGTATAGTCTCTTTGGTGCATTTTACTGTATCATAGATTGTTCATTTCCCTGAATCTTTCTAAGATTATAAATTGAAGGTAGGTTTATCGTTTTCATAGTCGTAGGAATAATTCTCATTCTTCACAGAGCTAATTATTTATTTCTGTTGTCTAGAAATCTGACCGATCCCATAAGTTTTACTTGGATGGAGGAAATTCTCTTTACATAGGAGAGAGGAAAAGAGCACAGGCCCCCTGTGGCATTAAACCATGTCTCCATTGTGCTGCATCTTCCATTTGTCCCTGCAGATTCACTCTGCATTCTTCTCCTTCTGCTCTGAATGGAGTACATCAAAGGATCCTTTGCCTTCTGACTTCAACCTAGTTTGAATGGAGAACAACAACAACAACAAAAGAAAAAAAAAAGAATAAAGGAAGGAAGGAGTGTGGGATCAGGTATTTAATGTCACTTTTCTTCTGCTGGAGGATCATCTGGAGAATCCTGGATGATATAGATTGACTAAATCCTTCAACCAAAGGGATCATAGCTAATGTCAGGCCACCATCTTAACACAAATCAATAAATATCTCTTTCTCCTCCACTTTCCCTCCCACTTCCTCCATTTCTCTCTCTCTCTCTCTCTCTCTCTCTCTCTCTGTCTCTCTCTAATGATCATAAATCTTTTTTTTTTTTTGAGACGGAGTCTGGCTCTGTCGCCCAGGCTGGAGTGCAGTGGCCGGATCTCAGCTCACTGCAAGCTCTGCCTCCCGGGTTTACGCCATTCCCCTGCCTCAGCCTCCCGAGTAGCTGGGACTACAGGCGCCAGCCACCACGCCCGGCTAGTTTTTTGTATTTTTTTAGTAGAGACGGGGTTTCACCGTGTTAGCCAGGATGGTCTCGATCTCCTGACCTTGTGATCTGCCCGTCTCGGCCTCCCAAAGTGCTGGGATTACAGGCTTGAGCCACCGCGCCCGGCCATGACCATAAATCTTAATAGCCTTGGGGTCTGATATGGTTTGGCTGTGTCTCCATCCAAATCTCACCTTGAATTGTAGCTCCTATAATTCCCACATGTGATAGGACAGACCCCGTGAGACGTAACTGAATCATGGGGGTGGGTCTTTCCTGTGCTGTTCTCATGATAAGTGAATAAATCTCATGAGAGTTGGTGGTTTTATAAAGGGGAGTTCCCCTGTATACACTCTCTTGCCTGCCGCCATGTAAGACATGTCTTTGCTTCTCATTTGCCTTCTGCCATGATTGTGAGGCCTCCCAAGCCATGTGGAACTTTGACTCCATTAAACCTCTTTCCTTTATAAATTACGCAGTCTCAGGTATGTCCTTATAGCAGTGTGAGAATGGACTAATACAGGGTCCTTGCATGGCCTGCCTTTCACCTAATTTATACCTTTAAAAGTTGTCTTTTACTGAACTTGCCTCTAATTATTCAATTTGAGTTTGCCATCTCCTCCCTGCCAGGACCCTAAATGATACATTCACCTCTCTTCCAATTATCTCTTCCTTAACTCCCCAATTATTACTGCTTTCTTAGTTCTAGCAATCAATATGAGCAATGTATTTATTGAAAAAGTAATCTACCCGGTTTATCTACAAGTCCTCACTACCTGTCACTCCACTGACCCTGCTGTCACTCACTGAAGCCACTGATAGGCACAATGCCAAATCCCTTACAAATAGCCTTCCTTACACTGCTGGTGCCCTTCAAAGCACAGGAGACTCACTGAATATTTTCGGTTCAGCTTCTATGCCATTTACTGCTTCTGTTTCTGTAAAAGCTCTTTTTGGTACTCCTGACTGAAATGATGTTGTTCTTCAAGTTTCTGTATTCAGTGTTCTAACTGTATGCAATTTCAGCACTAAGTATGGCTTTAACTGACATTTACAGACTGAAGCTTCCTAAATGTACAATTCCAGATCTCTCTGTGAATTTGTGGTCCCTATATCTAATACATTTATTATCAACTCTAATGTGTTAATCAAATCAAACATGTCCATTTATTAACACATCTTTATTAACACATCTGTCTCTTCTTCTGAGCCCTTCTGTTTTAATGCATGTTAAAATCACCAACCTGAACACAGAAGACAAGAACAGTGTGTTCTGGGCTGTGCCAGCTGAATCCCACCCCTAAGACTGAGGCCTGCATTTCGCCTGCTGCTACAGGAATGCTGACAACTCATTGATGTGTACTTCCCCAGGAAGTGCCTTTAGCTAAAGGCATCTCTTTTACTCAAGCTTGTATCCCCTTCCTGGGGTAGCCCACATCCAGTGATTACTAAATATGGAGAAAAAAGGCTCACCCTCCTTGTCTCTACTTGGGACAAGTCTGACGGGCCACTGCACCTCCAGAGCTCCATGTAGCCTCCACTGCCACCACATCACACTTCCACATCTCCCTTTGCCCAATTCCACTTCCTCACCCTCTTAAAAAATCTCTGCCGCCGTATCTTCTTCCTGGGAGACCCAACCTCAGCTAGTGGGAACTTAGGGTCATTCTGGATGACTCCATCTTCCTCATCTCCTTCCTCCAATGGGTCACCCAGCCTGTGAATTCTCTCTTCTAAATAATCACCCTTTCTTTAAATCTCCACAGTCACTACCTTAATTCTGGTCTCCATTTAGTATCAAGATTATGACAATTATCTGCTAATGGTCTGCCTCACTCTGACTTTTCTTTCCTCCATCTTATCAGAATTCTGCTACTACAATGATCTTTGCAAATACATTCCATCACATCATTCTCCCATTAAATTCCATCAGAACTTTGACAATGACCTTCAACTCTTCATAATGGAATTCTTGCCCATGTCTCTGGCGTCTCTTACCATGATGACTCCTGCTGCCACTATTCCTACTATCGTTAATTCTGCCGCCGGCTGCCACTATTCCTACTATCGTTAATTCTGCCGCCGGCTGCCACTATTCCTACTATCGTTAATTCTGCCGCCGCTGCTGCTACCACTCACAACAGGCACTTACTAGGATGTGTGAAGAGAAAAAGAGACCTCCAGCTACAATTTTCCTAATAGTTCATGCTTATTTATGTTTATGTTCATGCTTATTTATTATGTTCCATCTACACATCACACGTATTCCCTCTAGATCATCAATTCAATTTTCTTTTTTTTTTTTTCTTTTTCTTTTGCGAAGGAGTCTCTCGCTGTCACCCAGGCTGGACTGTACCACAGTGGCATGATGTCGGCTCACTGCAACCTCTACCTCCCGGGTTAAAGCGATTCTACTTGCCTCAGCCTCCCATGTAGCTGGGATTACAGGCGCCTGCCATGTCTGGCTAACTTTTTGTATTTTTAATAGAGACAGGGTTTCACTCTATTGGCCAGGCTGGTCTCAAACTCCTGACCTCATGATCTGCCCGCCTTGGCCTCCCAAAATGCTGGGATTATAGGCGAGAGCCCCCATGCCAGGCCATCGATTCTCAAACTATAACGTGGGGATCTTGTTAAAATGCAGGCTTTGATTTAGGAGAGCTGGGGCTGCAAAGCTGAAGCTGTTAGTCCGGGGACGACACTTGTCACATCAAGGCTCAAGTTACCTCCTATATAGTTGTCAGAAAAGAGATATGGAGAGTATTAGTCTTTATAGCGACATCTGAGTAGGGGGTGTTTACCCCTGCTACAATGTCTTACTGGATACTGTTTGCATTCTATTTGCCCAGTAACACAGAACTTACCCAGCCAGCGGGAAATATATCCAGGGTCTGGGAGGTACTTCATGATAGCCGGTAATAGTTACTATTCTCCCAGATGGCAATCCCACTCACTGTTAATTATTTTAAAGTGGCAGTGGTCCCTAAGAGATCATCCATCCTGTCTAACAAAAAACCAAATAAATACACTAGGAAAATAAACACAGAATTAAGAATATCCCAGGCTAGAGGAGAGAAATGTGTTTACTGCTTTCTTAAGTTGAGAAAGCAGTAAGTATATTTCTTGCTTATGTTTACTGCTTGTCAGAGTTAAGCAACTTGTCAGAGCTAAGACATAGTAGTTATAAGAGATATTGTGCCACATCTCTTCCAGGAATTAATGACCATTATCTGTAATTGATTGAGTCTTACTAATATACCATCAGGCAAGCCAGTGAAATTCATATTACAGATTTAAGGTCCTTTGATACAGTACAAATAACCCCTATATACTTATCTTATTAAAACCATTATATATATTTGTCATTGAGGCCTTTATAATAGTTCTTCTGCATAAAAGAAAAAAGATAAGGAAAAGAATAAATCAAGAATATTATAATTATCATCAAAGATAAAAATAATAAAAGGTCTTATCAAAAATAGTAACTACATTATAGTGAAATAAATAATTCATCTGAATATGAGAAAAATTTGAATCTGTATGTACCTCAAAATATGTATCTACAATATATGAAATAGAAATGTATATACCCATCACGAGAAATTCAGAAATTGATTGTTATAGGACAAGTATTAATGAAGCAAATGTGGGAATGACAAACACTAACTTCCAAATAATGTTTACTTGGGGAAAAAAATGGAAAAATGTATTTTAAAAAATATTTCTTTAAAAATGCAAAGACATCTATTGCAAATAGTACATGTTGGCATCTGCTTAATCTCAATGAGAGGTAAAGTAGATTTCTGTGATCTCGTTTTTGAATGCTTAAAATGTTTTATTAATTTTTGGAAGGAATGTATGTAAGGTGATTTTGAATGGTAATGTTAAAGCATTAGCATTGCTGACTGTGTTTAGATTATCATTATCTTGATAGGACATCACACCCAGTCTTAGAATCTGTAAATATAGTAAGGCAATATCATTTGGTAGTTAGTTGAGAATATTAGCAAGCTCTTGTAATTTATTTTAAGTCAGAGATGGGTGTCAGTATCTTTGAGCCATGCCTGATTAAATTCCCCTCTTTTGTTGACACTATAGTGATGTGACAATTGGTCAGCTTTGATTACAGAATCCCACGGCCCCTGGAGTGAGTCTGCCTGTTAGTGGTAGCCCTAAAGAGTTAGTTTTTCTAGGTCGATGTTTTGAATAAAATCATCTGTAACTTCAGCTGGGGCCCCGCTGTGTGCATTTGGACTTCTGCCTCTTAATATAACCATTTAATGTTTTTCCAGTTTATTTTTGGTTAACTTATTCCCTGGTTTTGACTGGACTTTGTCTTTTTTATTTTTTTTTTTAAATCCAAAGCCTGTCTTTTTTAGAGTGTCTTAAAGAATAATTGCTAAGGAATGGATAGAGCAGATTGCTTTACAAATAATGGTTTCCTCTGCTTCCTGGGTGGGACTCTGGGGTTCAGAGGCTGCAACTAACTGAGGCCTTGATATTCTGTCTTTCCTTAAGCTTCTGTCAAATTAAGGGATCAGTGAAAAGTGTCCTTCCTACAGGATGCTCTTGGTTCCTGTCCCACTACTCTCATCAACTCTACCGTAAGGCCCGAGACAGACCCCTGACAGGTTTCCAGTGAAGACGAAGCTTCTTGTGGAGTAAGGGAACATCTGCCCACGCTCCTCTTTATATTCATACCACCCTGCTCCATAAGAATCATCAGTGTTCCTGTTAAAAATTTCAGGGCACTCTCCCTTGAGTAAAGCTGCACTCATATTTTTATTGGAGATTCCACAACTACTACTGCTTACATGGTCTTTGTATATCACCACTCTATACTTTTCTCTATCACACTAAGCCAGGGATGTGGATTTTTAGTCCTAATTCTGTCATTAACTATTTAGAAAGCATTGATTCTGTTAATTTTTTCCTCCATGGCTCAGTTACTGCTCAGTTACTACTTAGGAATATAAATAAAAACATCAGATTAGACTTTCGTATGGTTCATTTTACTACCTGCATCTTTTTGAGAAAAAAGCTATAAAATAGTTCTGACATATTTCTGTGGTTCATTTCATTATCTGTATCTTTTGAGATAAAAAGCTATGAATAGTTTTAACATACAAAAATGCATAAATAATAGCATTATTAACAACTGGGTGTGCAACACCCAATGTTACAAATATGGTTGAAACCTCGCATAGTCTATTCTCTCTATATAGTAGTAAGAACCTGAGGGCAAATTGATTATGTTGTTCCTATGTTTGTTCTCTTGATTCCAGAAATCCTGCTAGATTTACTAATTTTGTTGAGGTTGAATTTCTTTTTAATTCTGAAGATTTCTACATAATTTCTTCTATACCTGTAAATTTGCCTGAGAACTTCTTAGAACACCTAAACAGGTGTGTTTATTACCCATCTATCTCCATTTCTAATTACCACAACAAAAGAAGGTAGATTAGTTCAGTTGACATGGGGGAAGAAGGGAGACCCCTCAGATATCAAGACAAATCTTAGAGTTAATGGATTTATAAGGAGATGAGAAAGAAGGTGGATTTTGTCTCAGTAATTAAGTGAAAAGAGTCTTGGTGAAATTTTTCTGCTCCTGAAGGTTTCATTCTCTCTGCTGGATATTGTCTAATGTATAAAATGATAGGTGGTTACTACGGACACCACCTGATACGTACAAACCTATAACAGATAAATTTTCTCATTTATCTGGAGGCCATACTGTCCCCTCTTTGGAATTTTGACCTCTGCCTTGACAGGTGGATTTTAGTTAAACAGTTTGCCAACACCCCCCACTAATATATTGAAGCCCCACAAGGTTGAATATTTGTAGCTAATGCACTCTTCTGTCATCAACTTAAAAAAATCTGTGTGTGCAAACACAGACACAGTTTTCACTAATATGTGTCATCTAATTCATACATGCCCAGTACCTAACATGAACAACAAAAATATGTGTACAGCTCTTCTGAACTGAACGTCAACTGTTTAATTCCATGGGTAAAAAGATTTTCCCCCAAACTGTTCTATCATTGGCAAAGGGAAACAATATATCAGAATCAGCCAGTGGCCATTTTCAATCAGGCAATTTCCCTCTGGGAACTTGAATATATCACGCTTGCCTTTACCCAGGTTTATAAAATTACGGTCATTTGAGCAACTTTTACTGACAAATCTTTTTATTGACTATGTCAGGATAGAAAAAAAGCTGATCTATTTTCTGATTCTGATACCGTAAGCAGTCAATTAAACTTCCTTCAGAATCAATTTTCCTAAGTGCAAAAGAGACTAAACAATCTCATTCTCTAACATTCCTTAGTAATAGGAAATATTAAATCAGCAGAGTTAGAGTCAGATCCATGGTTTTTCGTCCTAATTCTGTGGTTTTTCATCCTAATTCTGTCATTAACTAGATAGCAATGATTAAATTATTTTCTCTCCCCAGGACTCAGTTACTGCTCAATAAATAAATAAATAAATAAATAAATACATGAAACATAGGTTTCTCATTCCTATACATTTCATTGTCCTTTACTACATGTGTTTGTATCTTAAAGTATATGTAGTACACTCCTTCATGCCATTAAATGCTCCCTAAATTATGGCATTCTGGAAAATTCATGGACAATTTGCTCTTTCCTTCTCAACATAGTATTTGTGAGATTCATCCAAGGCTATATACTAATGCTTGATGACTAATTTTTTATTCATATTTGTATTACTTTTGGTGGATATGCCCCAGTTTATCCACTCATTCTCCTATTGAAAACATTTCATTATCCAGTTATTTGTTATAACACACAATGCTATTATAATCATTCTTGTACATGCCTTCTTAATCTGTATGATATATGTTTAGGAGTGGAATTGCTGGGACAAAATTTATACACAACTCATATATGCCAGATTTTAACAAACTGTTTTCCAGTATGATTAAAACAATTTGCATTTCCTCATCAGTGACAAGAAGTCCTGTTTGCTGCTCCATATCCTCACCTGCATTTGCGAGTGTTGGACGGTTTATATTTTTCTCTATTTTAGGGCTAAAACATTGTACCTGTTTGTGATTATAATTTGCATTTCACTGTTTTCCAGAGCAGTTGGACATTTTTTCCTGTGTTTATTGGCCATTTGTGTTTCCTATTCTGTGAATTGCCTTTTTATATATTTTTTCCATTTTTCTACCGAGTTTTCTTTTTTTTGATTTATAGTTTGGAACCTCTATTTGGAACACTGACTTCATTACTTTTTCACATTCCAAATATTCTTCTGTAGACTATCCTAGGTTTTTGTTTTGTTTACATTTTATAGTCTTTTGCTGCACAGGCATTTGGAGTTATCACACAGTCAATTTTGTCAATCATTTTCTTTAGCCTTTGTTCTTTATTTCTCTTGTTTAAGAAATTCTTCCTCTTATCTGCAATATTTAAATACTCTCTTAATACTCTTTTATCTTATTCTGAATAACCTAAACGTTTTACTTTTTTAAAAGATTTGTCTTCGCTTATCTGAAAAGCCAACAGTGTTATTTGTTAACTTTCTGTAGGTCTATGAGTCTATTCTTGGACTCATTTATTTACTGTTGTTCTATTTGTCTGTCTCTTGTTCCACAGTGTCTTCTTAAAATAAAGCTTTGTAAGTCTTAACATCTGGTAGGACGAGCACACCTACCCGACTTTTCTCATTCAAAATTATCTCACTTCTTTAGGGCTCTTTGATCTTTTCTGTGCATTTTTAGAATCATATCAAATACTGATTAAACCCTAACAAGATTTTTATTAAAATTGCATTACGTTTATGGATAGATTAGATTTTAAAAATTGACAGTATTGTTTTATTGATATTTCTTTTGCGTGAACATAAAACATGTCTCTGTTAATTTTAAGTTTTTATAAGTTAATTTTCTGTAATATCTTTTAGTAAAATATACTTTTTTCAAATACTTTCTCGGCACCTTATGATTTATTCCTAGGTATTTTATATTTTTGTTGCTATTATGAATAGTATATTTTGAAGTTTATACTTTCAAAATATTTTTACTGGGCTGTAGTAAATTAAATTATTTTTAGATTTTTTTTTTCTTTGGAGATGGAATTTCACTCTCGTCCCCCTGGCTAGGGTGGCAGTGGCGCGAACTCGGCTCACTGCAACCTCCACTTCCTGGGTTCAAGCGATTCTCCTGCCTCAGCCTCCTGTGTAGCTGGGTTACAGGCGCCCGCCACCACGTCTGGCTAATTTTTTTGTATTTTTAGTAGAAACGGGGTTTCGTTGGGCAGGTTGGTCTCGAACACCTGACCTCAGGTGATTCGCCTGCCTCAGCCTCCCAAAGTGTATTTTTAGATTTTGTACAAATCTGATGAACTTTTTATTTCTAGTAATATGGCTACAGGTTCTCTGACAAATACGGTGGACAGATAAGTTTATTTCTTCTTTCCATGATCTATTCTTATATCCTCTTTTTGTATTTTACTTACTAAAATCCTTAGTAAAATCTTACATTGGAGCAATAGTAGCAGACATTCTTGGTGGAAATGATTTCAAATGAAGTGATTTCAATATTTCATCATCAAGCATGATATTTGCATTAGGTTTTGCTAAATAGGCCTTAGGTTAAGAAGTTAAGAAAGTTTCTTATTTTATTCTAGTTTGCTAAGATCTGTTGATCATAAATATATATTATATATATACACATTATATATAATATAGATATGTAATGAATATCATATCACTAATTAGATTTCTTTTTATTTCTGATATTAGTTACTTATTCATTTTCTTCCTTTTTTTTCCTTGGAAAACCTTCCAGAATTGACTACTGTATTAGTATTTTCAAAGAACCAACTCTGGCTTTGCTGCTTTTCTCTATTGTAACTTTGTATCCTATTTCATTAATTTCACACTTATTTTTTCTTATTATATTTTTTCTCTATGGTCTTCAGTTCTATTTTGTTTCTTCTTATAACTTGCTGGCTTAAATTTTTATGTCATTACTTTTCAGATTTCCTTTTTAATATTTGCACTTTATGGAAAGGTATTCTTCTAGTTATTACTCTATTTAATGTGCCATTTTTATTATTATTTAATAATTATATTTTATAAATAAATGCAGTTGCATCATTATATTTTATTGGTAAATTGCTTAGGAAATTGTGCCTTTCCTTCCTAGATAAGATAAACTTATTAATTATGCTGTTCAAATCTTCTTTATGAGTTTTTACTTGTAGTCTATTGACTAATGAGCGATGGATATTAAAATTTATCCCATAAAGAGGAAGTTTTTCAGTTTGTCCTTAGAGTTCCAGTGATTTTTGCTCATAAACATTTGGTATATGATAGATACATTCTAGTTCAGAATTGTTACATCTTCTTGTGGAGGTTAAACCTTTTATCATTATTCAGTAACCCTTTTAATATCCATTTTTTTGGTACTCAAGTCCATTTTGTGTACTAACACAGTCATTCCAGTTTTCATTTGTAAGTATTTGCCTGATTTATTACTATCCTTTTACTGTTAACTGGTCTTCCTTCAGTTCCAGATGTGTCTTGAGCTTGTAATGCACCTTTTGTAGTCAACCCAACAATCTCTATCTCATAACCAACAAATTTAGTCCATTTATATTTATGAAGATTGTTGATTTTTTGGATGTATTTATACTACCATTACTTCTGGCCTAGATTTTTTTCTCTGATCTCCTTTATCTTTCTTGGCATATTTTCTGTTGTTTGGGTTTTCTTATTTCAGTTTTCTCTATTTATTTAGAAGTTATGTTCCATGTCTTTGCTCTAGGGCACTCCTCCTTTAGGCTTTTAAACATTACCCGCTTTATAGCTCCTAGAGATTTGTCTTACTTTTTCTGTGTGAAATCAGTTTTGCATTTAACTTTTTAATTTTCTATTTTATTTATCGTATATGTTGTTTTCTCCACATTGGGAGGGATGTTTCTCTTTACCAATTCATAATATTTACAGAAATAAAAATCTCCACTATGTACTCCCCTTTCTTGTTCACTTCCCCTTCAAACTGATTAGCAAGAACAATGAAGATACCTTCCACTGAGGGATAATGGAAATGTGTAATTATTACTAAGATACAGAAAGGAGAGACCCATCCTTTTCTTCTTTCTGACTGTAAGTACTGATTTGATAAAGTTTATGTGAAGTATTTGTCTAAAATGTGTTCTACTCAGCTTCTACTGATTAAGTCAGTCATAGTACCTTCTTGTAGACCTCAATTCTCAATGGTCAATAAAGATTTGTCGCATATTACTTTAAAAAGTTGCCAACCTCTCAATCATATTAAGCTGAAACAGAAAGTAGAATAATTGTATGTATTTTTCTGAGAAATCATCCTTAAAAACCATCGCTAGACTCCAGGTCATAGGTAGATGGCATTTTCTCTACTTTGCTCCCACCTGCTATATGCTGACCTTCCCATTCTTCCTTCTCAGCTGTCATTCTAACAGTTTAGAACCATGCTTAGAGGGCTGATTAGGGTGGCAGAGGCAGTTTACCACTAAAGTTTTAAGTTTCTCTTCCATAGTGTATGATCACTTCATCATTGAGCAACTGGGGATGACATACCCGAATACCCTCTCCTTTGCTTGCAGGTTGGGACCATAGGTTAATTTCTTGACAGTGGAAAATGAGTGTAAGTGATACACATCCACTTCTTGGCTAAAGGAGTTAAGTACCAAGTGTCTGAGGTTCCACACTCACTGAGGCAGGGTTTATCTTGAAACTCCAAGATGGCAGGCTCAAAAGAGGGAAATGGCCTGGAATTCTGTGTCGTTGGTTGGAAGAGCACTAGCTAACTCTCTCTAGACTGTGATATGAGCAAAAAGCATATTTTTTTTACTCTTAATTCGCTGAGATTTGGGAGTTGTTTATAATATCCGTTGCCTTGTCTAGCTTATCCAGTGGCACTCCTTTTCAACAGACATGTTGTAGCTTAATTCTCTAAAATTTATTGTCATTAACGATTGCTTTTATGGTAAATATCTTTATGCGGTACTTTTAATAGCGGAGATGTGTTCTCTATTATTTATTTTATATTATTTTGGCTTTTTAATTTTTATTCTTCTGGTGAACTCTACTCAAGTTAGACACTTAATTATGAATATACATTTTGTTAGAGGAAGCTGTGTTCAGCGTTGGACATATTTTGTAGTGTGTTTGTCAGGAGAATAAATTAGTTATTTGCATTAACATTTACACTAGTCATCAATAGAATGAATTAAATTATGTTTCAACCCAGCGGTAAATAGAGCCAATTTCATTATTTTAAGTGGTACTTAAAATGCTTTTAAGTCTTCAATAATTTATTATATTAAGGCATTAGATGAAAAATTTGTTAGCTCCTCTTTTTCCTGTGTAAATTTTTATAAAAGTGAAGGAAAACTGTAAAAAAAAATCAACTGGCCTAATTAATCGTAACTTTCTTCCTAAAAGCTAGATAAAAATTAACTTCACCTTTAAGGAAACACTTCAAAATGTATACAGTTATCTCATGTCCAATCCATAATCAGAATTTTATCTAATTGGAAAAAAAAGACAATTTCAGGATCTAGAAAAAATATGGGGAACATCACACACCGAAGCCTGTTAGGAGGTGGGGGACTGGGGGAGGGATAGCATTAGGAGAAGTACCTAATGTAAATGACGAGTTGATGGGTGCAGCAAACCAACATGGCACATGTATACCTATGTAACAAACCTGCATGTTGTACACATGTACCCTAGAACTTAAAGTGTGATAAAAATAAATAAATAAATTTTAAAAGGAAAACAAAAAATAACAAAAAATATATTTCTGTTTTTTTTAAAAAAAAAAAAGGTAATTTAGTCCAGTAAGTTACTGATGTAAACATTTCCTCAGGAAGTACTTGATATTCTCTAAAAAGGGACACATGAGCTTTTCTTCTCCAGTCCTGGGTGAAATGAGGTTGCAAGTTACATCACAGAGTACTCAAAATGAAACTGTTTACTTTTCTAGCAGTGTCATGATTAGATGCTATAATTTTCTACCAAATCTGTGCTCTGTTTTACAATGGCAGGATAAATCTCTGTAGCGCTTAATCCAGTGATACTTTGTAAGTGAACCTGCAAAGAAGGAGCATGTGACAGTTGCTTAAAAATAGTACTTTTGGTAGCAAACAAGTAGTATACAGTCAGGCTAGTAATACACCGGATTGTTAACCTCGTCTAAGTGATGATTCATCTGTAAAAAATCCATACATTTCCTAGATGGAACAGGTTCACCCTTAGAAACATGTGAGAACATAGGTTTTTGTTATAATAAAGTGGATATATTAGGGCCTATATTATGATATTTGCTACCATTTATTTAGGCTGTTGGTATGTACCAAAAATTGTGATAAGTACTTTCTATGCATAATCTCATTTAATGTTCACAGCATTCTGCAAGTTGCAATCCTATTTTATTTAAGTAAACGGAGTCTCTAAAAGGATAAATAAATCCCCCAAGTTAACATAGCTACTTAATGGCAGAACTCAAATTTAAATACCGCTTCTAAAACAGGTGCATTTTCCACAGAAACTTACTGCCTGGTTTGCTACCTATTTGATAGATTTCTACTGTAAATGGCATATTATATCTTTTATTTACACATAATTTAAGTACTTTTTGTGAATGCAGTGATCCTATTCCAAACCAGTGGAAAAGAAAAATACCATTATTGTTATTGTTGTTTCAGGAGCTGGAGGCTCTGGTTTTCTGGGAAGATTATACATTAAACTACCACAAGAAAAAAGCAAATCTGCCTCTGAGCAGAAAGAATCCTAAGCAAGGAGTCCTATCTGGTGTGACAGACCTTGACACTGGCTATTGCTGATTCAACAATAGCCTACCTCCTTCCCTGCTCACAACACCTTCGGCAGAGATTCTTTATTCTTGAAGATAGAAATGAATAGTAACCTTCCTCCAGGAGATGACTCATGAGAAGTATGAACCAATTCTAGCAACGTCTTTCCCCTTTCACAAGTGGTTGGAGCTAAGCCAGGTCTTCTGGATGGGGCTTTTAGAAAGCCTTTAGCTTTCCTAATGCAGATGTGATTTTCTGAGATGCTCCAGTCTTACTACGGGTGTGAGGATGAAAGAAAACGTGCTAAGGATGTGTATGCACAGAGGGTTAATAAAAAACAACTTTTAAAGCTGCTTGTTTAAATTTTTCAGTTCCAGTTTTCTAGTAAATAGGTTAAAAAATGTAATACTGGATTATCTTAAATGTACAGACATCATATATGCCTAGGGCTCTTTAGGAGATAAAATCAGAAAATGCATAGACTAGCATATTCAGAGTTATGCAATGCACATTTTATAGGTTTATTTTTCATTATTCATTCAAAATTTCAAACAAAATGTCCTTTGTATTGGTTTAATTTTCATTATTCTTTTGATGCCTCAAACAAAAAAACCGTAAAATTAAACAAGATTTCCCTGTGCCTTTTTAGAATACTAGGATTAAAAGCAAAATTTTGCATTCATTCTTCTTGCTTGGGGCTTTCCAAATAGGTCCCTCTAGGGCCTTGATAAATTGACTTTAGGTTATTTTCACACATAATGGCTACATTCTATTGTCATTTGTCCCCTCTCTTCCATACCCATCTTTGCCCCCTCTACCTGGGGAGGCCACACAAGCATTAAAAATTAAATGATGAGTAGACAATGAGTAAAGAGAGAGGGATTTTTAACACAGAGAGAATAGAAACTGAGGTAAGAAAAATACTTTTAACATGCAGTTAACTCTTTAAATCCAATATATTTTTAAGTCATTAATCCTGCAGCTTAATCTGGAAGGGGCACAGAAGACCATTAGAGTAATAGGCTTTATTCCAACCTTTGGGCATAGGGGGCTTCCAGCAAACCCAGCACCATTTGCAAATGCTCTGATGTTCTATCTCATGAATAAAAGCCAAAGACGCAATAACGTGTTTATGAATTTGGATTTGGAGCTCTTTAGAATAAAGACGCCACAAAATACTAATTGCCATTTCTAATTTCATAGTGCTCAGAGAAAAGGGCTGGACTTCAGACTTCCAGAAAATGTTTATTTGCCAAATATAAAGTGAGCCTTTTTCCAGGTGTATAAATGACAGGGATTTCTTCTGGGGCTCTGTTTTGTTTCTGAAGTACTCTTTTCTTTCCTACCACTCTGCATATTGCTTCATAAATTAGAATGACAGCTGCTAACCATGCAGAAAGGTTTTCCATTTTCAAGGAAAAAGGATTATTTTAATCCACCTCCAAAATGGAATAACATAATTTCATTAACATCTAACTATACCTTGTCCACTAATGGTAATGGATATCATGCTCCTTAACCAGGGTAAGCACAGAAAATGCTGCTGCCAGATTAAATCTCCCTAAAGGAGCAATGAGAAAAAATATATATCTAATCCATTTATATGAGGAAAAATGACCTGGGGCAGTAATGTTATTTTCTATTAAGGTAATCTGGAAAGTGGATGGAAACCAGTTAGACAGTAATTTAATATAACCACAACACAGAACTCAGAAATGAACAAATTTATTCCCATACTGAGAACAGTTAAATGGTATCTTAAGCTTGTATTTGATCTCAGAAAATGATTTTCAAATCCTGGAATATAGTGATCTTATAAACACCACTTCAAAGGTTATTTGGAAATACTTTCCAAAACAAAAATAAGGGAGATAGTTCTTTCTTAGTAATTCTAAAAGTCTTTAGAATGCCATCTCCTTAACTTCTAAATTTACAGTACAATAAAAGACCAAGTAAGTTTTTAAAACTTTACTTCTTCAATGAAATATTTGTACATCATATAAGTAACATTTTAGATCTCAAAATAGAAAGTTTCCCAACAGACTTTTTATATATTTACGTTTTTATATTATTACATATTTATATTTAATCATTTTTTAGAAAACAAATGTGTTGTCCTCATAAAGGTGATTTTAAAAAGATGCATACATCTATTTATAAAACTTGTGTTATTGGTGGTGTTTTGTTCATGTTCAAAGGTCCTAGATCTATTGTTTATACAGGAGTTGTTCTCACTCTAAGGGTCATTTCTCTGCGCCCCGGGTAAGTTTCTTCATTTGCAACTCAGAAAGGACTGAAGAAGCAACAACCACAGCATGAGCTGGGCAGTAAAATGGACAAGAAAACTAGTCAACTTCCAGCTAAGAATGTTTTAAGAGTGCTTTATAGGTATTCAAGATTTCACCTGCAAAGCCCCAAATATTCCAATATTGAGTCCTTATCATGAGGGAAGTAAAACATTCTTTAAAATATTTATTGGCCAGCCGCAGTGGCTCACGCCTGTAATCACAGCACTTTGGGAGGCCAAGGCAGGCAGATCACGAGGTCAGGAGTTCGAGACCAGCCTGGCCAACATGGTGAAACCTTGTCTCTACTAAAAATAAAAAAAATTAGCTGTGCATGGTGACGGGCACCTGTAATCCCAGCTACTTGGGAGGCTGAGGCAGGAAAATCCTTTGAACCTGGGAGGTGGAGGTTGCAGTAAGCCGAGATCATGCCACTGCACTCCAGCCTGGGCGACAGGGCAAGACTCCGTCTCAAGAAAAAAAAAGAAAAAAGTACACATTGTTGCAATTGGAAGACAACTTCAGTAAGTGTAAAATACATTTTTAATAAGCTCTTTAAAAGAGAAAAAGAAGCATATTACATATGCATTTTAACCAATCAAAAATAGCTTATAATTGCATTTCATCCATTTTAGTAATTCAAAGTATTCTTCAGTATCAGAATGGACGTTTGCATACAGGTCTTCTCCAAATCCAGAGACTAGACTTGTCCAAATTGCTTTCATTCTTTAGCAGCTATACCTGGCTGCAAAATTACATCTTGCTCTATTGACAAGCTTTGCTCGTGATCTTGACCTCTTGAGCATACAGTGCTCCCTACTTATCCACAGTTTCACTTTCCATGGTTCTAGTCACTTGTGGTCAATCGTGGTCCAAAAATATTAAATGGAAAATCCAAGAAATAAACAATTCATAAGTTATAAATGGCACACCATTCTGAGTAGCATGATGAAATCTCTCCCTGCCCTGCTACAAATCATCTGGAATCAATAATCATCTTTTTCTAGCATGTCTACACTGTAGATACTCCCTGCTCTTTAGTCACTTAGTTGCCATCTTGATTATTAGATCAACATTTGCAGTACCTCAGTGCTTGTGTTCAAATAATCCTTATTTTACTTCATAACAGTATCAAAGCACAAGAGTACTGTGCCATATTTGTACATTTATCATACATTTGTCATAGGTGTATATACAGGAAAAAACATAGTATGTATAGAGTTTGGTACTATCCCAGGTTTCAGGCATTTGCTAGGAGTCTTAGAATATATTCTCAGCAAATAAAGGGGGACTACTGAGAGATTTTCCAATGCTTCCTATGGCTAAACTCATGGTTTTACCTTTTCTTTAATTAATGTATGGACTTCCAAAAATTAAACAACCTTCATTAGTAAGCTTATTAATAAACTTTTGATATGGAAATATTAAGTGTTTGTTTGACAGTTAATAAGGATGCATCAATTTGCCACATCAACCTTTTCTCTTTTCTGGAAAATAGGATGATGTATTCTAATCGACTTAGCAATTCCTGCTTTAAAATTATTAAATTATTTAATTTCATAAACATAAGTGCCTTGTCATCATACAGGATTCAAATAACGAAGGTATTTTTATAGCAAAATGTGATACTACTCTACCACCCAACAATTGTATTTTACTCCTCTATCTACTTGGTGATTTCTACTGTTTGTCTCTACTTCCTTTCTTGCTAGTATAATAGGAGATTTCTACATACACATTAACTTCTTATGGCAGTGCTGAGTTCTATAATTTTCCTTCAAAGAAAACTGAAGCTACAACTATGAATCCACGTTTAAGTTAAAACTGTATGATATTAACATCTGGGAGGTAAAACTAAATTTGCACACGCCCCAGTTGTGAAAACTCTACCTAACAGGTGATCCATCTGTCTGTTGGGTGGCAAGTTTCTCCTGAGAGCAAGGATAAGATATTTCACAGTTCCATTATAATGTCAACACAAAACATTGGGTCTCTATTTTATTGAGGTTATTTTCGAATTGAGGAAAGTAAGGTTACTTACTAAGCCCTCATAAATAGGTGGCATTATTGCCATTTTATGCTTTAACTTTGGAATACAACTTTGGAATTCAAGCAACACATGCATGATCTGACAGTAAGCACCAGAGCTGGAATTTGAACTATGTTGTTGTCTAATTGCAAATTACATTTTCTTTCTACTGTTTGAAGCTATCTTATGGCAGTGGACAAAGTGTCTCATAATTTTACCTTTATTTGATGTTTTGCCTTATTTCCTTCCCCTCTAGTTTGACCAAGTTTACATCTCTTTCCTCCACAGTAATTGCTGGTATTCTCTCCCAGATCAAATAACCCTGAGGTCCTGTCCTAGCGTGTTCATTTTTGACCTCTTGGAATCAATCCACTTTCCACATGATCCCTGAAAGGCGCATCCATTTAATCATTGTTCAAACAGGAGCTGGGTTGTGCCACAGAAATAAACATGATGCAACTTGCTCTCAGGGTGCTCACAGTGACTTATGAAGAGGTTTAAAATAAAGATGGAAGAATGCTAAATGCACAAAAGTTACCCAACTAAACTTGAGTAATTCAATTGCTTACCAAATAGGTAACTCTTATGTTGAGCCCTAATGAAAGAATAAGAGTTAGCTAGGAAACCTAGGTGAGATTATCAGTATTCTTGTTTAATGTTTTATTGGTGATACCATAAAAATTCCTTCAGGAGCTTTTTTCTCCATCTCCTTAATTTGAGAGGAACAAGATATTTGGAGAATGGCAACAGTTGAAGTTAGTGAAGGCAGGAATGAGATCTTCAGGATCTTGTATGACATGTAAAGGAATTTTCATGTTAGAAGTAGCAAACATTTTATACGTTGAAAGATAATGCATTGAATTATTATATTCCCACAAATAAAAAAATACGTTGGAGTTCTAAGCCCCTATACCTCAGAATGTGACTCCATTTGGAGATAGAGTCTTTACAGAAGTAATCAAGTTTAAGTGAGATCATTAGGGCAAGCTTTAATCCACTGTGACTGGTGTCTTCATAAAAAGAGAAAATTTGGAGACAGACATGGACACAGGGAGAACATCATGTGAAGGTGGGGCAGAGATACTGGTGATGTACCCAAAGCCAAGGAACACGAAAGATTCCCAGCAGAGCAGCAGAAGGTGAGAGAGAGAGGCCTAGAACCAATTCTCCCTCAGAGACCTCAGAAGAAAGCAACCCTCTGACACCTTCATGTCAGTCTTCCAGCCTCCAGAACTGTGAGACAATACATTCATATGATTTAAGCCATCTATTTTGTGGTACTTTGTTCCAGCAGCCCTAGTAAACTCACGCAAATGCTAAGCAGAAACGTGAGATAATTGGAATTGGCTTTTAAGAAATATCTAACTATAGCTACTGAGTGGAGAATGGACTTGAGAGGTGAAAAATTAGAGGCAAGGCTGTAATAGTCAATCTTTAGCACATCACTGCTGAATGCCTGATTTAGCAGAGTAAATCATAGAGGATATGGGGTGGGGGCAGACAAAGAATAAGAGAGAATGAAGACAAGACAGATTTAGGAAGTAAAATTAACCCCTCCAGTTTTAGCAGTGACTTACAGCTTATAAAATCAATATGAAGTACAGTCCTTGCTGATAAATAGTAAAGGAAGGAGTCTCAGATCCAAAACCTCAAATGGTACTGAGAAAAGTGAATGGAAAGAAACAAAATAAGCAATTTGGAAACATACTTGAGTTATATATTGTTAAATGAATTCCCATGCTGCAGAGTTTTCATGCCAATATGTGGTGATTGTCCTCAAGTTTTGTTTTCAAATATTGGGAAATGAAGTATGCAGTATTTCCCAATATTGTTGATAATAAAACCTTATTTTTTATTACATGACTCTCTCCAAGAACTAGCACTGTAAAGAACAACAATGCAGAATGAATTATCCAGTGAGAAAAGATTTGTGATTGAGAGGTCATTTGTGGCCTAAAGAGAGGACTTTCCAGGAATGGAAAGTAGAAGATTTACCACGTTGGGTTAGAAGTCCATCAGAAAAGAAGACAGTACAGATAACTTGCACTATAACAAAACAGTGATCTGAAGTCGGGGGAAGAGAATGGGGATAGTGATTGACATTTGTGCAGAGATATTAGAGTTATACGTCAAAGTGGAGGGCTATGTTGAATGGGGATTATTTGTTCATTTGTTTTAAAAAGGGAAATACATGTTTGACAACAGGAAAGTGAGATAGAATAGAACCCAGTGCTCAAGTAATGTTAAGTACAGAGAACTTCCTTCTATGTGATAGCGTGATTTATCTCAATGTGTTTGAAGTTTATGTTGACAACACTTTCTCCTGGAATTTAGACCTTGTCTCAATATGATGAGTGGGTTCTAAGTACTGGTAAGTTTGTCAATATTGAGTATTTCAGAAGTGCACACCTTAGTTATGAAAGGTTTCATAGATAAAAGAAAAATGAAAATAGGACTCATATTTCATTTCCTGGTCTTCATCTAATAGATACACACACACACACACACACACACACACAAAATTTATTTATTTATCATAAATCAGTGTTTGCTGCTATCAGATCACAACTATTGCAATGACTATTATGCCTTCATAGGCAATTTAAAGGCATTCCAGTCTATTTATAAATAATCCTGCACTGATATTTAATAAAACAATTCAGCTACAAGGACTAATGAAAACTACCAAATGCTTTAATAAACTACATTAGAATTTTCTTCTTCATTTCTTTTTCTTAATTGTGAAACAACCAGACCCTATTTTGGAGTTTGTATTACCTATACTACTTATTCACTACTTAAATTGATTTGACCGTATTTATCATTTGACAGTTTCTGCCAGGTTTCCCAACAGAACTGAAGATATTTTGAGGGTGAGTGCATGTTTATATCTATAAATATCATCACCAGTAGCTCCCACTAAATTTGGCAAAGAACAATAAAAATTTATTCAAGAAATTATCATTAAGAGATATCTGAAACCAAAGCTTTATGAAGGTTAAGGGATATAGCAATGAACAAAATGGGTCTTTTTGTGAGGAATTCTTTATCTAGTTTAGGGATTTCAAATTTACCATGCACAAGAGTTATACGGGGACCTTGTTAAAAGTGAAGATTTCCTATCCTTATCCCAAAAGAACAATCTAGTAGCCAAAACAGGAAAGCACCACAGGAAATAACCTCATGTAATATAATAAGGGCTTCAAGAGTGGTATGAGCAAAGTTCAAATGGAGCAGAGAAGAGCAATTTATTTCCAAATGATAGCGAGATTTCTTTATTCTTCTGAAACCTCTGTATTGATTTTAGTAGTCAGCTACCTTCTATGCATTTACTGTAATAATAAAAATAATAACACAAAGATAGCAATATGAAATTGGTAGAGTTGACTATTTCCCTTCTATTACACGCCCTTCATCAGCCAAATTAGAAAGTAAAATCTGACAGGTCAGCCAAAAAGGTTTGAATTTTTTTGAAACATGAGCTTTTAATCACTAATGTTCATAAGCAACCTTTCTCTGAGAGTTATTGTGGCTCAAAATATTATACAGACACTATAATTTTTGATTCAACTTTATTTTACCTTTGAAATTTGTTTATGTGTGTAACTTAAAAATATGAAACTTAAATAATGTAACCAGCCATAATGTTTGTTAGATACGTTAAATATCCAAACGCTTCACTGCCAATTCATCATTAGCTACTGCCTCAAGCCCCCTGAGTGCCCTGGTGCAGCCCAGTACCTACCTGTGACTTCATTTCCCTGTAATCCAACAAATAAAACTAATGCTTGGCAAAGTAAGGAGCTCCAGAACTCTGTGTAAAGGCTTATGGCCAATGTTCATTCAAACTGGTTATTTCTCCAGCTAAACCTGCTATTAAATGTTCTGTTTATATAAGTATGATGAAATATAAATGGAGGTTGGACAGATAGATGGATGATGGATAGCCGGATGGATGGATGGATGGATGGATGGATGGATGGATGGATAAATAAAGATACGGAGACAAACAGATTAATCTTGCTAGAATCCTAATAATATGCAACCAAAAACAAATGAGAACTGTTTTCAAACAATTAGGACCTTGGTACTGTTCACTCTTTGATTAGATTACTGCGTTTATAGTTATTTCAATGTACTTGCAGATATATATGTTTACTTTTTAAAAGTCAGCTTAATAAAACATTTAAACATTTCAGCCATTCTTAAACTATCCCAGTCCTATATATACAACATCCCCTGCATTTGAACACAATAACTCTCATATCGCTTCCCATATCTTAAACCTATGACTTCCCAGAACCTTTAAAACTTTTAAAAATTGACTGAGGTCAAAAAGTGGGCAAAGGATAGGAACAGACACTTCTCAAAAGAAGACATTTATATGGCCAACAAACATATGAAATGAAGCTCATGATCACTGGTCATTAGAGAAATGCAAATCAAAACCACAATGTGATACCATCTCATGCCAGTTAGAATGGCAAGTATTAAAAAGTCAGGAAACAACAGATGCTAGTGAGGCTGTCTAGAAATAGGAACGCTTTTACATTCTTGGTGGGAGTGTAAATTAGTTCAATCGTTGTGGAAGACAGTGTGGTGACTCCTCAAGGATCTAGAACCAGCAATATCATTTGACCCAGCAATCCCGTTACTCGGTATATACCCAAAGGATTATAAACCATTCTAGTATCAAGACTCATGCACATGTATGTTTATTGCAGCATTACTTACAATAGCAAAGACTTGGAACCAACCCACATGCCCATCAATGATAAATTGGATAAAGAAAACATGGCACATAAACACCATGGAATACTACACACCCACAAAAGAGAATGAGTTCATGTCCATTGCAGGGACATGGATGAAGTTGGAAGCCATCATTACCAGCAAACTAACACAGGATCAGAAAACCAAACACCGCATGTTCTCACTCAGAAGTGGGAGTTGAACAATGAGAACACATGGACACAGGGAGGGAAACATCACACACAGGGGCCTGTCAGGGGGCCATAAGGAACAAGGGGAGGGAGAGTATTAGGAGAAATACTTAAAGCATGCAGGACTTAAAACCTAGATGGTGGGTTGATAGGTGCAGCAAACTACCATGGCACATGTTTAGCTATGTAACAAACCCGCACGTTCTGCTCATGTGTCTCAGAACTTAAAAAGATAGAGGTCTTGGAAAAATGAGTTATGTATTGGTTTTACCATTTTCCCTCCCATCATCTGGAAATAACCATCGGCTTTAACTAGATATGGAATTGAAAAGTGAAGTCTTGCTTTCAATAGAGGCAAAGACTTTTTTGTGCCTGTCATTTCATTAAACTGACACTTCCTTTAAGACTTTTGCTTTTAATAGAGATGCAGAAGTTTTGTTGAAATGAACAGGGAGATAAAATTTTATAGCGAAAGAGATATAAATTAAGACCTGTAGGAAATTGGTGCTTCAGAGAAAGTTTGGCATATTTTAAGGAAGAAAACAGAGGGTTATTCAGAGTCTTTCAGAAACTTCTAAGAGATTACTTGAGGAAGTAAACTAGTTTTTATGCAGAGTATATTTTCTTATAATAAGGGTAATTAAGCCAATTGAATGGGTATAAATGGAGATCAAGAAAAAAAATGCCCATAAGGTCAATGCATTCTAGGATGGTAATAGACAGTTAATCATGGTGAATGTTAGAGATCTTCAAGCTTTAGGATTTAAAATTAATTATGCTAATTAATGCAGTCAATAAGCCATTGTTAGAATAGACTGATGCTTCTTTTCCATTAGATAGACTGATACTTCCATCCATTAGATAGGCTGATACTTCTATCCATTAGATAGACTAATACTTCTTTTCCATTAGATTGGACTGATACTTCTTTCCATTAGACTGATACTTCTATTCCATTAGATTCTGTTGGTTAGAATAGTCTATAAAATGGGGAAGGAAAGTAAAGCTTAAGCTTAATTAGTCATTCATTTAAAAAGTATTTATTGAATACCTATTCATCACAAAGCCCTGTCCTGGGTGTTAACGTAAATCAGCAAATAAAGTCTCCTTTCTCATGGAGTTTCCATACTATTGGTGAGATAAATAATAAGCAAATAAACACTTAGATAAATAAATGCTGTAACAACATAAAGCAAAGTAAGGAGAGTGTGGTAAAGAGGACATCTGTTATTTCTACAAGTAGTGAAGATCCCACAGTTGAGCTGACATTTGAACAGAGATCTAAATGCAAGAAATCCATTCATAGAAGAGTATTTCAGGAAAGTAATCTGCAGGTCCAACTTTCTGAGGCAACCTTGAGGAATGGTAGGAGGACCCATGTACCTGGAGCGCAGAGAGGATGGAGTTAAGTGGAGGGAGGAAAAGTAAGTGTTAATTAAAGTTAGAGAGCTGGGGTGAGGGGCCAGCTATAGTAGGGAATTATAATTCTGCATTAGGTTATTAGGGAATTTTTGAGATCACTTTGAGGATGGATCTTATTGGAAGATTGGAATAATGACATGAGCTGACTTGTGTTTTAATAGAATCAGCCAGGCTGCCTTATGTAGTATGGACTACAGGGCAGTGGTGATGAGGACGGGAGGTTGATTAGGAGGATGAGCTGCAGATCTGTTACGCCAAGGTAGTGGTGTTCATAGTGGTGCAAAGTTGTTGTATTTCAGTTATATACTTAACACAGATGGACAGAATTGAGTGAGGAATGTGTCTAAACAAGTAAGGAGAAGTGTTCAGAGGAAAAATATCCTTCTGGAAAATGTAAGTTTTAGACAAATAATCAAACAAAACTATCTGATTTGTAATACAGAGATGAAATGTACAAGTTTATATACAATTTGGGGGAAAATACAATGCAGGGATAACCATAAGATAAAGAGATGGCTAACAGGTAACACTGTCTGTCCTGCATTGAATAAAGTGACTCCAAGAATTGTGAGCTCCACTCCCATCATCCAGATTTCCAAGGCAGAGGCTCCATTATCCATCTTCCTTCAGAGGACTTCCCTGTTTCATCAGGTAGGGGACTGTACTGCTTAGAGTTAAGCCTTTTTCTGATTTTCATCCGAATCGGGGGAAAAAATTAAAAGGAATAAACACATGGTGGAAAAACTTCAAAGCAATTAAAGATCAATCTTGTTTTCATGTAATCCTTGTTTCAAAATATTCTTCATACCATAAACCTCAGTGAAATACATGGCAATTCCTTCCCTGAGGCATGAATACACCCACAGCTGATTGTAAACACAAAACTAGGGTCAACAAATGGAGAATGGTTTCATTGTCTGGAATCCCATTCTCTGATTGGAAATAGTCCCTTGGGAATTCATTACTGAGAACAAGTCCCACCCCTTGAAATTGCTGCTGAGCTCACCCATGATTATCAGACAAGACATTGGCAGTGAGTTCATCTGCTCTACTCTGCTTTAGAACAACACATGTGATTAACCAGGTAAAACTCTTTTCCTTCTCCTTTATACTTTGTATCATATATAACAATCTAGTATGTGTATTATTATGTTGGTAGTTTGCAAGTTAAAGTCTTTCTAAAAATATCGTCACAATATTTTATTCATGAAATGAAGTTACAGAAGGAAAGAAAAATGTCTGTGACTACACATAAAAGAAGTTGAGATGCTCAGTGTCACTGTCTGACATTGATTGAAACTATATTCATCCAAAAATGTGTAATGCTTTCTCATGGAAATATGACATATTAACAATAATTCATCATTGTAATGCTCTGTCACATAATTTTTTGGAAAGATGATTTCTGCTACATTGTTCAAAGTGAAAATATTTGTTGAATTTAAAGCAGATGATAAAATTTTGGGGTTTGCAATTTTACTTTTGTTTCTACCTCTATTATTTTATTGAATAATTTAAGCATATCATAAGATTATCATTGCACTTTGGAATAATTTTATGTATGTTTACAGTGACATTGATTAGAAAAAAATATTTTTATGTTTTCCTTGCAAACTTTTTCATAGAGTTTGATCAAAACCTATTAAGTACATCATTTATCTTTTCTGACAATTAGCTAATGTACCAAACAGACTCAAGCAATCCAAGAGAAACCTATGACCGAGGTTATATTCTCAAAAGGCATAGCTTTTTAAAAATTCAGAGCTGCTTAATCAACAAGGTTACAAATGAAACGATTGGTTGCCTTCAAGGTTGGGAGTTAATTGAATGAACAGACAGCATGGCTTTCCTTATAGCAACCTATAACACTAATGGATAAGCTAATTTTTTCTTCCCTAAAGTAATTGCACAGTCATCTTTAATTTAAAATCACTTGCATTTACTCACTTAGTTGGTTCCTAACAGGGCAAAGGTCTTGAACATTTATACTGGGGAGATTTAAATTGTCAACATGATGTAGAGAGTGAAGACATTTTAGTATAAGTAATTAAAATTTAACATGCACCTTTTTTGTTATATTGAATACATTATTAGAATTTGCAAGGAAGGTAATATTGGCACGACATTAATCTTATAATACCCTAATTTTAAAATTATTACATTTCTGGTGATTCAGGGACTACTGTTTCCATATCAGCTAGGAAATTCTAAATAAAATACTAAAGTAAAAAATTAGTGATTCCCATTAATCAAACTCTGTCTACATCAGTGAATTGTGTGTAAGAATTACCATTTTAATATTACCAAGACTCGTAATGAATGATGATGTTAACATAATGAATATTATGTTAGAATATACTCAGAATGAACTGCTATCAATCACAGTTAATGATGTCTAACATCGTGATGTTAGAAACACTACATAGAAATGGATGACAGTAAAACCCAGCGTTATTATTCTGTGTGACTTCAGTGTTTTTTATTTTCAGAAAAAGATAATATTCTAAATTTTATTAAACAAAATAGAATGTTTGTGAACAATTTATTTATATCTTGATTATTTTTGTCATATCAACAGTTGGGTTATCTAAGGTATTGCCACCTAAAATCCCTAAAGAATTTTATTATCTGACATCTAAAATAAGTTTTCAACCCAGCAGAAAGACCTGTCCCTTAAAATTCAATTATTTTATCACTGCATGTTGAAAATTGACGACAAATAGAAATGTATTATCTGAAGAGACTTTTATCTCAATAAATTCTTTTTAAGTGACAGGGAATAAAAAGTCTTTTCCTTAAAATCTTCACAAAATTGGAAAATACAAAAAGCTAAAATTCTGGGAAACACAATTTTGAAAAAAATTATGTCATTTTATTTTGTTTTGTTTTAGCAACTTGGGAAAAAATTATCTTGCCAAAACTTTTTAAGATACATAAAGAATCTGAACATATACAAAAATGTACAGAGCAGTATAGTGAACTTCTAGGTACTCAGGACTAAGTTTTGAGGACTAACACATAGAGTCAGTCTTGTTTCATACACAGCCTCTTCAACTTGTCCTAATTTCCATGTATTTTGATGTAAACCCTAGACATCATGTCATTGTATTTGTAAACATTTTAGTATTTACAAATTGATATTGTATACATCTCTAAAAGATAAGCTCTCTTCTTTAAATTACTGGGATGCAATGATCAAAGTTGAAAAAATAAATATCCTCAATATCATAAAAATAGTAAGTGTATAAACCATCTTATAGTTTCCTGTGTGGGTTTTTTTTTTTGGTATTTATTTAAATCAGCATCCAAATAAGATCTACACATGGCAGTTGATTGATTCTTTTTTTTTTAATTATTATTATACTTTAAGTTCTAGGGTACATGTGCACAACATGCAGGTTTGTTACATATGTATACTTGTGCCATGTTAAGATTCTTTTAGTCCAAAAGTACTTCTTCTATCCCTTTTCCTTCACACATTGTTGAAAATAACCTAAATTTTTGTCTTATACACTTTTTCTTCCTGGATTTTGCTGATTGCAATACCATGGTATTGTTTAAGATGTTCCTCTGATTTCCCTGTTTTTGTAAACTGCTATTTGAGGCTAGAGAATTGCTCAGATTCATGTTTTATTTTTGGCTGCGTACTTTATAACTGGCCTTGTGTTTACCCATGAGGAGGCACTTAATATGTACTTGTTTTCCTTTTTGTATGTCAGTAACCACTGGAGCTCAATGCCATATATTTTATTTGGAAATGTGAAAGCGTAGAATTAATTCTGAAAAATACTGGACACATCAAAACTTATGGAAAAATGACTCAAAATGAAAGATAAATATTGCATCTGGGTTACATAGCTAGCAAAATCACCAATGCAGTGTGTTTTGTTGTTGTCGTTATATATGACAGCATTTTCTAGTATTTGAAATTATATATAGTAAAAACTAAGTGTCTCGGGTTTTTTAGAAAATGCACACTCCAGTTTTCTCCCACCCCTTTCTTTCTTCTATTTCCTTTTTGTTTGTTTGTTTGTTTGTTGTTTATTGTCTTGGCTCTTTACTGGACTCTTTGACAAGTTGGCCAAGTTACCATCTTATATCCCAGCTTCATACTGTAAGTCGAATTACTCTAACAAGTGCTTTCCAATGAAGAGTAATGCGATGACAGCAATGATGCTTCCAGAAACCAAAAGTAAGGCACATAGTTTGAAAAGTCCATGTTGTCCCATCTCTAACAATCTGGGAAATATTACTTGCATGCTATAATACTGGCATTTCTTTAGAAGTTCTATTATTTATGGGACCAAATGGGTAGACTACTTTAAATCACAATTTTCTCAGACAGGGCCCTATGCACTGAAGTATAAGATAGCATCTGTTTACTGGAAGACTGGAATTTGAGCTCAAGAGCTAGTCAGAAATTTGATTATGGAAACTAAAATATCACAGACAAGACCTAGAGAAAAGCTAATTTATTGGTGAGCTGACTGAGCATTATTGTATTACAACTGCTTGACACTGCAGACTGAATATTATGTTAGAACTGCTTTGACACTGCCACACCTAAAATAATATTAATGGGGACGAAGGTGTGTCTTTGGCAGGGCTTTCTATGACTTTACGAGACTGGATCAAAGTAGATGCCCATTTTTAAAAAGTTTATGAGGCTCAAGTGAGTACGCATGTGTTAAGAAGTACTGAATAAACAAATAAAATATAAATTAAATTGGGAAAATATGATTTGGTAAAATGAATACTACATATACAATAAGTATATGCCATTTGAAGTAGTAAATGACGCTACATTACAAATATGCAAATATATACAAATAAATGCCCTGATCAGTTATGCTTATAAATCTGTATTTGTATATTTATGAAAATAAAACTAATAAGAAGGAATTTCACTGTGGATAAGGTTCATGAAAATGTCATTGCTTTATGCTAAAAAAATAAAATTTACTTTAAATAAAAATTAATTCTTCAAATACTAAGATTTTGAAAGGCATCAAAACAAAATAAAATATTTTTATAAGAAAGAAAATAGTCATGCACAGGAGTACAATGATCTATTTTTACATTGCTACTTTTTCTTTATTTCAACTGCATCTGTACTACATTGTGATTTGGGTGAATATGACTGCTGGAGAATCGTGCTAGTAGCTGACAGAAAATGCAAAATGTCTTTGATGTCATATTATTTTAAAGTTTCCTTGGACAATCTTCGGTTGTAGCTAATTTTCTGGGGTCCAATTAACATGAATAACCATACATTTCTTTTAATGGAAATAACTAAAATAACAGCCTTACTGAGATATTTTAATTACTTCAGGTCTGAATTTCCCCCAGAAATTCATTAATTGGTTGCATCTTACTTAAAGTTTTGATCATTGAATTCTAATAAAGTCCATGCCTTGGGATAATTTATAAGTAAAAGGTTATCTGAGAAACAGGTATGTCTCTCCATAGCGCACTAGCTTAAATCAAGACTTGCAAGGAAATAATTGAGAATTACATAATTTTGGGCCCCTTATACTCAGAATTTTTGGTATAACTCCTAAAAGAAGGGAACCATGTTTCCTATTGCTTTCTAACGACACAGTTTAGGGTTCTTGAGATACCTCCATTCATGTCAACTTCTCCAACTAATGAAAGTAAGTAGTGTTTCTGATTTCAGGCAAGGCTCATTTGATAATGATGAAAGTGGTGAAGATGCTAAACCTGAATGATACTGTTCAATAGATCCATACCTCATACGAACTGATACATAACATAGTAAGTTTGAGATATTTTTTCCCTTCTCAACTACACATTTAAGTTATCATATAAAAATCTGTATAATGTTTTTTCTTTCTTAAGAAGTGCCTTGGCTACTAAAGGACCTTTGCATTTCCCTATTGAGAATCAACTTGTTCATTCCACACCAATGAGAAGTTTATATATGCATTTGGATAGAGTTGACATCATTACAATATTGAGTTTTCCAATCCATATGCAAGGTGTATGTGGCCATTTATTTAGACCTGTGTTAATGTCCCTCATTGTTTTATAATTTTCTTGATAAATGACTTCTCCAACTTCCGTAGTTTATTTCTAGATATTTAGGATCTTGGTTTGTTCTTTGTTCATGCCTTCTTCATTAGGATTTGGAATAAACTTATCAAATAAATTAGGGCACTCTGCCTTTTTATTCATCTGGAATATTTTAGCTAACACAAAAATGTTAAAAAGAACCACTTCATCCTAACATCCACTTTAATGATAAATCACTCATTAAAAATTTCCCATAGATATTGATTTGTACAGGTTTTCTTCTTTTATTAAAATAACTTTTAATAATTTACTATTGTTCTATGGCACATGCATTTTATCCGAATGTACATTATTGACATGAGGCTGGCATAATGATCTTTATAATTCTTTAATATCTTCTGTAATTATGAATATATTTGCTTTATAAATTCTAAAATCATGTTTTTTTCTTTCCTTTGTCTTATTCACATGTCAGGGGTATATTTTTATTCTGTGTCTTTCCATATAAGCAGATTTTTTCCAATCAGAATGCTTGTTTGTTTTATAATTCATAATTTTCAGATTTTATCTGTGTTAATTTACTTCTGAACTTCCTTTTGCCTTCTTCTTTGGTACCTTACTCAAATGTCTAAGTTACAGAAACATCTAATGCCATTATTTTTCTCAGAGAATAACTATAGGTTATTTTAAATTGTATATTATATCTAAAATTTCATTTTTATTTAGAATAATGAAAATATTAGTTTTGAAATTTTAACATGCCTCAACAGCCCAAAAAAAGTTTTAAAATTATTTTTCAGAATTTTAGTTCATTCATGGAATGAGGCAGAGTTGGTGTAACAATATGTGCTAGGCAGTTGACTTGGAGTTGCTTTGTCACATTCTAAGACCAATGCATAAATTGATTAA
>NW_012114488.1:5462208-5468775 GCF_000951035.1 Colobus angolensis palliatus
GCTCTCATTCAAAGCACAAGCACTCTTTAAAAAACTACTACTACTAATACTCTGCTAATTTCTTAAAGAGTTAAAGAACTATCTTTTCCATGAAATCATCAGTTATCTTTAAGAAAGGCCTCTAAGGAAACTGATTTTCAAAATTCACGAACAGGACTGGAAAAGTTCCATAGACCCTCTATGGAAGAACCTAAAATAAAACACTTGAGGCTGAAGGCTCTTTCTTCAAGATGTTTAGAATCACAGCACTGAGGGCCTCTGCCAAGAAAAGCTACTTTTCCCTCCTTAAACTGTCTCCAACCTCACCATCCTATTAATTCCTTCCAGAAGACAATACAATAATAAAATGGAAAGTCATTTTTAAAGGTTCCTAACATCTTTCTATAAAGGACAAAATTTTGTGCTAAGACAGGCACCCAACAATTGACTATAGGATGTGATACCATTGAGATTAATATATTTAGCATTTTAAATCTCTCTACATCACTTTTATCATTTTCATCTCAAAAGAACAAATCCAACTGAAACTTACTTAGTTTAAAACTTATTTAATTCACAGAATTATTTAACTCATCATATGAACGTGTAGAAGACATATGTATATATGTTTGTGGGGACTGCATGTATGAAAGATTTCCTAGTAAGTTATTTTGTATAGATTGCTTTTATGTGATATATTTAGAAATGAAAATTCCAATGTGGTAATGTGCAATTATCATAGGCTGCCTACAAGAGTTATTGAAAACATTTTATTTAGGTTGATAACATTTGTGACTCTACAAGAAAAAATAATGTACTGTTCTATTTAAAGATGTTCTTTAAGATAATGCAATGCAATAAACCCCAGGCGATTTTTGGCATTGGGTTAAAAATACATACTTTCACAATTAGTAATCTTTCTCTATTTGAGAGAATGTTTATGTTTAAATATGTATCTCTAGTAGTTACCAGCATATCTTTCACCCAGATTTCTTTAACTCAATAAGAGTCAAAGCTGTTCAACATATTTAGCATATGTTCCTTACTTTTGCCCTTAATCATAAAGACCTCAAGATTAAAGACACATTTTAACATTTATCTGGTATTTATCTCATTAATGGCAAGAATATTCAAAACACCACACATCGGGCACATTGTCAAATTTCTTTTTATCCAAAATTCTGAACACAAAATCACTTTTAAACACTGAAAGATATAATTTCTGTTTGCATAACTGTTATTTCCATCATGCAAATATGCTGTACCCACTGATGTTGGTAAGATGGTTCACATATTTTCATGAAAATGAACACATTTATAATAGCACAGTCGGAAGAATTGTCACCTGACATCTGAAACACTACTGTCTTTCAAAAATAATATCCTTGTGATTTTTGTTGGTAAAAAAATTAAATGTGCCTTTCATTTGGGAACAGGGGTGAGGGCCGTTGCTGCCGTTATTTTTAGTAATCTTAATGCTTGTGACTGTAGTAAACAATAATTATTATAATTTCACAAGAGATCATTGGTCATTGCATTAGGATTCTCTGGTGATCTGAAGAGAAAACTGTGGTCTGTGATCCAGGTTATTCCACTTCTTTTTTCTCACAACAAGTGAAGAAGTCTGTACAGAAATATATAGAAATTCACAAGAAAATAGGAATCAAAATTGAGAGTCAATCAATAGTCACATTGAACATGAACTTCCACAATCTCCAAAACCTGAAAGGGATGGTGAAATAAATTGTTAACTTACACATGCCTTACATAAAATTAAAAATAAAATAAAAGCACCCTGAAATTAGATAATTTCTTCTAATTTGCTTGAAAGAAACCTCTGCAACGATCTCCATATTGTAAGTATGGGTTTTACAGGCGTTCAGTTGCTCTGCCTACGAAGTAGCCATTCTTTTGTTTCTTTACTTCTCTAATAAATTTGCTTTCCCTTTAAAAAAGGAAAAAAGGCTTTCAGGATATTGTCTTGAAAAGACAGTAAAGTTAGGAAGTTTAGGAGGAAAAGAAATGTAAAATGCAAAATTAAAATGAGGGTTACAGACGTGAAGGAGAAGACTTATGCAGAAAATCGAAGAATTGATACAAAGCCCAGACTTGTGGTATTGTCTCAGAATGCAGAGGAAGGCAAAGAGACGAAAGTAATGTGGGAGAATCAGATAAAATGAGGATAGACAGTAGTAATAGAAGCTAAGAATTACGTTGCCTCTGAAAAATCAATCAAAACAACGGCCATAGAAACAACAATTACAGAAACCTCTTCTGAACGGATACAGAGCTAAGTAGGCTGCATTGAAAAGTCTTTCATTGTCTCAGGCAAAATTAATAAAGAGGCCTATACTTCAGAAGGTCATGAGGTTTTCTGTTTGTTGGAATCAGACAGTCTTATATGTGTTTATTCTTATTCAGGTTTTATCATTACCATATAAAAAAAGGATCTTTTTTCCTTCTTTTGAGACCAGGTCTCACTCCATCACCCAGGCTGGAGTAGAGTTACACGATCATGACTCATTGCAGCCTCAACTTCCTGGACTCAAGTGATCCTCCCACCTCAGGCCCCCTGAGTAGCTATGACCACAGGCGTGCACCACCACGTACAGCTAACTTTTTTTTTTTTGTAGAAACAGGGTCTCACTATATTGCCCAGGCTAGTCTTGAGAGGATCTTTGCATTAGTATTTTCTTTCCTTTTTCTTGGCCTGTGCTTTGTCACAGTATTCTAATTTTACCTTGATGTTCAACAATGCAGCTAGCATGAGAACATCCACATAGATGAAGTCTTTACCCACACCACCTAAGGATATGCAAAATTGAATTCCTAATTTCCTAATTACTTTTCATTGTTTCACTTCTGAGTATAACTAATAACCATATGTCTTTTGTTTTCAAAATAAGTTTTCAAATCAGGTTGTTTCCATAGTAACCCACTTTCAGGCACCAATTCTGTATGAATTGGGTGGGGCTCCATTGCAGTCTAATAATGAACAATCTTTTAAGGTAAGTGACTCAATACAACAAAGGTTCCTTTGTCATTCAAGGAACACATCTCTTCACTCTTTCACGTTAGCCTGTCTTTGGCATCCAGGCTTTCTAGAACTGGCAGGTTGCTGAGTCAGAGTTAGTGAAGCGTGAATTGAATCTTAAGTTTTCATTTAGAATTAACACATATAACTTCCACTCAACATTTCACTGATCAGTGCAAATTGAATGGTTACACTCAGTTTGAGAACAGCAAGGAATTGCAATCCTACTTTGTGCCGAGAAGAACTGGAAATACTTGCTGGACAGAACCAATGGCTACCACATATTCCCAGTGGAACTGAAGCAGTTAATTTCTCTGACACTCCTAAAATTGGTATGCTGATAAAGAAACCAAAGGATCCAGGCATTTGGATTTAGGGATGCTAGATTTTTTCTCCAAAACACCTTCTCATGGCCTGCTGCTAATAAAATGGGTGATGGCTCTTATTAAAATTCTCAACTGGAACATAGATTGGGTGGTGTGAGGTGAGGACTGTTGCAGTGTAACTTCAGAAGGAATTTGAACAGCCTCGCTACTTTAGACTATAATATCATATTCCCATGCTAAAGCTAAATTCCTTAAACAGAAACCAGAGAAATAGCACTCAGGTTTGGAAATATTTGGAAGAAAAAAGGAAAGAGGGATATAGGATGTGAACCTGTTTGAAGAGCATGAGTCAATAAGATTTCTGGGATTAATTATAAGTAATAGAATCAAATAGAATAATTGGGAAACTAACATGGCAAAATGTGGTTAACAGAGATAAATCATTGCTTAGCCACAAAACAAAACAAAACAAAATCCTAGGGCTCTATAAACTGCACCAGGAAGAAACTGTTGGCTTGGCCAGTAATGTCCTCTGCTGAACACTGCTCCCAATGCCTCCCTTAAGAGCAGGACTCAAAATGCCAAACACTGGAAATCCTCTTAGTGGGGAAACCTTGGCAGGCACCAGATTAGCTATCCAAGACTTACTCTATAGTTTCAACAAATGGCTGCTCAGTTACCAAAACACATTTTGCATTAATTAAAGAGCTAAGGGTTTTTAAATAAGGAATTTCTAAAATAGAAATATATTGGTCAATGTTAGGTTTTGGATGGACAAGAATACTTAAAGCAAAAGGTAAGTTAATAAGCTATATAGAACATTAAAAGATCAATCTGTTTGCTACAAAAAATGGGAGAAATATAAAAATATAAATGAAACAAATAAAGGACAAATATAAAACTATAAATGAAACAAAATACAAATTAAAATTTTATAACACAGAGGCTATGTCACTGATGTATGGTAAGATCTTATAGTTCAATAAAAAATCAAATATCTCACTAGAAAATATAAGGGAAGGAGGCAGAATACTTGAATCGGAAATTTCTAGAAGACATTCCAAAAGTTGATAAATATAAGACCTTTTACCCTTTATCCAATAAAGCTACTCTTCTTCTATTTGCTCAGGCCCCTTGCTCTGTTTAAATTCTAAACGCTGGACTATCCTGGGGCCCTATGTTTGAACTCTTTCTCTATCCACAGGCTTTCCCTACGACTTTACCCAGTTCCAAGCCTTTAATCATATGCCAGTGAATTCACATCTGATTGCAACCTCCAAACTCCAGATACTTGTAACCAAGTGATGATTTTAAACCTCCACAAGAATATCCAAGGTACACTGAACTTGACAAGGTCAAACAAAACCATTGGTTTCTCTCTCCATTCCCTACATCTAATCTTAGTTTAATTTCCTCCATCTCAGTGTATTTCAATACAATTTGTTCCAAGTTATTGAAGTCAAAATCTATTTATCACTGTGGATCCACTTTCTCTCAAATTTCATATCCAACATATCTATGAATTCTATCAGTTCTACCTCTAAAATATATCCCAAATATGTCCAATATTTCTACTTTTACTGTTACCAATAAGTCCAAGCCAACATCATTGTTTGTCTAGATTCCAAAAAA
Organism: Colobus angolensis palliatus; assembly: GCF_000951035.1. Classification (NCBI taxonomy): domain Eukaryota; kingdom Metazoa; phylum Chordata; class Mammalia; order Primates; family Cercopithecidae; genus Colobus; species Colobus angolensis. The sequence goes on from NW_012114488.1 coordinate 5,467,180, forward strand.
AAAAAAACCTTCTAATGGTTATCCCACTGTATTAGTCCCATTGGGTATCAGAAATACCCAAGACTGCATAATTTATGAAGAAAAGAGGTTTAACTGACTCACAGTTCTGCATGTCTGGGGAGGCCTCAGGAAACTTACAATCATGTTGGAAGGGGAAGCAAACATGTCCTTCTTTGCAAGGCGGCAGGAGAGAGAAGGAGTGCCAGCAGAGGAAATGCCAGACACTTGTAAAACCATCAGATCTCGTGATAAGTCACTCACTATCACAAGAACAGCATGAGGGAAACTGCCCCTGTGATTTAATTACCTCCCACTGGGTCCGTGCCATGATATGTAGGCATTATGGGATTACAATTCAAGATGAGATCTGGGTGAGGACACAGAGCCAAACCATATCACCTTCCTTGCAATAAAAAATGAGTGTGATAATCATTTTTCTTTAAGTACTTAAGATTGTTTCCATTCTATTTTTAATATCTCCCTAAAATTTCTCATCACAGTTTGAGGAAAAATTTACCTCCTCACCATGACTTAGAAACCCCACACTCTGTGACCTGTTTCTTTTTCTCTAATCTCATCTCACATAAATTTCCTTCATCCATAATGTTCATTGTTAATTTAAAGTACCTCCATTTTATTGCTGCCTGGGGACTATAATGAAGAAAATATTGGCCAAATTTCTAAAAGCATCAAAAATATAAAATATTTTGATTTTGTCATTCTTTTTCTCAGAGTATCCTTTTTAGAAAAAGAAAGGTAAACAGATTTCTATTTGTGCTTAAGTAGTAAATGCAGCATTTTTAATTATATTGATAGAAAACAAACTAAATATTCTACGAACTGCATAGAGTAAATAAATTATGGAAATTTTAAATAATGGCCTAATAGGCATGAAGCTATTTAAAATTCCTGCTACAATGAAATAGAGAAAACAAATATAAACTGCAAATTATTGGACAACGCAAATACAGAGCCCACTCTGATTATTTTGTTACTAAAGAATATTTTGAAGCTCCCAGGGTATTTTAGAAGGCTAGTAAAGCAAAATTCTGGAACTAAACAACAAAATCCATTGGCCAAGCATATTATGAGGGATTTTCTATTGAAAACACTGGTGTCTTCCTCTCAGCACCCAAAGATGCTCAGAACTGGATATCCACCATTGAAGTGTCCAAAGAACTAGCTGTTTTCATGACCATAATTATTAGAATATTGATTTCTGCATATATGACCACCTTCTCACTCTGCTCACTTCTAAATACAATATTCCTTCCAAAGATTCCACTTGGTGGAACCTATGTGATATATCTGTACAACAGCTGCAAAAGAAACTGGGGATGTGGGTTTTATGGCTTCTATCTTAGAAAGGCAGGACTCATAATGAGGGAAATCACTAGAATGTTGGAAAGATATTCAAAGATGTTGAGAGACCACAAAAGAAATATGTCCTTAATACTGTAAATATAGGATTGGTGCCAATCCAAACATATATGGAAAAATATATGCATAGGAAAATAAACTTCAGGGGAAAATAAAACAAAATGAAAGCGTGTGTGTGGACATATATTTAATGTATTATAATATTTTATATTATAT
>NW_012114488.1:5468825-5479367 GCF_000951035.1 Colobus angolensis palliatus
TATATATATATATATATATATGCATGTTGAGTTTCTCCTAAACTTTGGTAAGTTTTCCATAACATTTTAAAAGAATGCATGTTCACTTTTGAAATTTTGAAAATAACATAGATATACAAAGAAGAAAAAATAATCCTATAACACACAGATAGCAGCTGTGAACATACTTGGTGCAGTTTCTTTGCATTTTTTTCCAAAACAGTATGTTTAGACATATATTTTTAGAATTTAGATGAGTATATACTTCTTTTGTCTTGATTATTAAAATATTAAAATATCTCCTTTTACCATTTATATTTTAATACTCTTTAAATAAAAAAAAATTACACAATCTCTGTTTGAAAAAAGATAACTGTTCCCACTGGTATATGAAAGCTTCCGAAATCTGTAAGAAAAAATAGAGTATTCCATATAGAACTGGGCAGAAAGGATGAACATGACAATTCACCAAATAAGAAATGTGTAAATAGCTAATCAAGATGAAAAAAAATCCTCAAAGTCATTAAATAAGCTAATTGAAAATTAAAGCTGATTCTCTATGATGTCATAGCTGAATTTTCAGTGGATTCTGCACTGCAAAATGAACTAAACACAAGCCAACATTCCCCTGAATGTCACTTGCAGAGGGCTCATGTGATCTATCCACAAAGCGCCTATATCAAAGCTGTCAGAAAGGTCTACTAGAATTTTCTCAGAAGAAATAGAGAGTCATTGTGCCTTGCTATTGTAACAGTGAATGTTCCTTTAGTTTTTGCAAACATTCTCAGAAAGCTTTTATTTTGTTTTTCTAATAACAGTTTCAATAATTATCTAAAATAGAAAGATCTCAATTCTATTACAACAGTAAAGAAGCATACGTAAGCATCTCTGGGCTAAGAATGGTTAAGCTGTATAAACTGATGACAGCCTGCTGTTTGGACAGATGAAGTATAGCCTAATGAAGAATATGGATCTTGTGGTTAAAATACAAAGAAAAACTTGGCAAGAACTGGCTTTGGTATTTGACTTCTCACTGTGCACTAGCAACCCATAATTATTATCAGATTCTGTTTTATGTTGAATGGATATGGTCCAGAACTGTGAAAAATACCTTCTCTTATAGGAATGTGAGGGCAATCTGACTCCATCTGTCACCCATTTGACTGTCTTGGGGTAATCTAGCTTGTTAAACAGGTGACCCTCTCCCTCCTCACTTATCCCAAAACTATGTGCTTTGTTACAAAACAAAAGAACTCCCATAAACATACAGCAGAAGAGTAACCATGACCTCTCCCAGCCCCCATGCTTCTCCTAGTCTAATAAATATCACTTAACCATGCATCCCAAGTCTATATCTTTAGTCTTTGAGAAAACAGCTGCTGAGATAGTCAAGTAGCCATAATTTCTGAATTGTCTTATATTGAGCCAAAAGTTCGAGGTAAATTGTACCAAGATTTTTATTTGAACTTTCATTTAAGACTATTTTCTGTCACTTTTATGGAATATACTTTAATTTTATTGCTGTATTATCCAGTAAAATTGGGAGTTTTAAATATGCTCTACCCCCAGGTTGTAATTCTTGCAGTGGAATGAATTTATATTCAGTGTTGGATGAGCATGGCAATGATAATATTCTGCCGCCTCCTAACTTTTTATTGGTGCCTCTGCTGTCATTCTTTGGCTCCCAACTACTGGGAAATGAATATATTCACCTAAATGTCATATACCAAATTCAAAATAATGACTTCCTCCTCATTCTGACAAACCTCTCCCTTTCCTGGATTCTCCCTCTTCGGTAATCCACCCAGTAGGCTAAGGTAGGTATCATGCTTCCTACCACTTTCTCTCTTCTAATCAACTGGGCACCAAGGTTTGTCTGTTTCTTTTAACTCCATTTTTTTTCCATTGTTCATCTGTTTTCTCTGCCATTATGTAATTTCAGGCCCTCAAAAGTAATCGGTTGAGCTAGAATCATGAATCCTTGTAGACTGTACTTACATTTGGAAGAACTGGGTTTGGAACTGAAGACTGTCTGACTTTTAAAACCTGGGCTCTTAACCTCTGGTGTAAGCTGAAATAGGGCCTATATAATAAAGGTCAAGGATTTTGGAATTTGATCTGTATACAATGGGAGTGATGTTATCCAAGAAGTTTTAAATGTTTAACCTATAACTTTCATATAGGATGTCTTGCTGTAAAATCATACTGCCATGAGGGGAAGGGTGAGAAAGTTATAGTAATTGGGGCATGACATGATACAGGAGAAATTTAGAGAAAAGTGTGACTCCGAGAGTAGAGTGCTGATAGAAACTTGAAAGACTGACTAGCACATTATTTTAGTTCTCTGATTGTTCTATTCAAATATCACATATAATAAAAGACTTTGTTTATACTACCCAGGTAAACAGAACTTATGGATTAAAGAGCCAATATTGAGGTTAACTATATATATATAGTTAACATATATATATTTGTGTGTGTGTGTATATATATATTTGTATATAGTGTCACATTTGTGCTGTTCAAATGTTTATTTTTATGTTTGGAAAACACACCAGCAGTTCAGATTCTATAAAGCTCTTCAAACAAAAAGAGAATCATACATGTAATGCATGTCTCCTCTACATTTATCATTTTGTCCAACAGAGGTTTGTTTGGAAAATGTCTGTGATATCCAAAAACAAAGTTCCAGATGGAGGAGGTGCAAATAGACATATGTTCCAGCTGTTTTCAATCTCTCTCTCTCTCTTTTTTTCTTGGCTATGCTTACACTAAAAGCACACCCTTTAAAAAACAGAATCATCACTCTCTTCAAATGTGAGGGGTTCGTCTAATGGCCACTCACAAAATTTTATCTCTTCTAATACAATTTTCATCTATACACGTACAAGCTTCTGGTGTATATGTGCCGCCATCTGTGGGTATGCATATGCATGAGTGTGTGTGTGTATGTGTGTGTGTGTGTGTGTGTGTAAATTATTTTCCCAAGTAGAGCCTGTTTTGCAGGTGAAATAGCTACCTATGTATATTTCCAACTCCCTACTAGACATGTATTGCATAAAACCCTAAGTTTAAAAAAATCCTCGATATCCATGTATTATTATATTGAGCCCCCTGATACAGGTGGGTCTTACTTAGTTGCTGAAGATTTCTGGTACCTTAGAGTGATCAAAACTAGGTGAAGAACATGTCTTAGAGAATGCCACCATAACAAGTCTTGCTTGAGTACTATCTACAGGCACTTCAAATTCCATATATCCTTGTGGTGATGGAACTGTTCTGTAACTTGACTGGATTGATGTCAACATTTTGGTTGTGATATTGTATTATGTAGGTTTGAAAGACGTTGCCTTTCAAGAAACTAGATAAGGTTCCAGGGGGTCTCTCTGTATTATTTCTTACATGTATTATTTTACATGCAGATGCAAGTGTGCATATGAATTATTCTCTAATTTTTTAAATGTCTAATTAAAAAAAACATAAATTCATTCAGTTACTAAGCTCTCCCCCAAAAGAAATTACTATGCCCTCCCGCAAGAGAACACATTCCTTTTATCTTTCACATCTGTTGATGACGCCACCATGTACCAAATGAGAACATATGAGCCATCTTTGACTCTTCCCTACTCCCCTCCACCATGCAATCAGTCATCACGTCCTACTGATTTACTTTCTGTTTCCAGAAATCATCTATCTCCTCTTCTTCTTTCCTACTGCTGATGGCCAAGTTTCATAGCCTCATTCTCTCTTTTCTTAGATAATGAAACAATATTCAAATCGCCCTTCCTGCCTCAAGCCTTAGCACCTTAAAACAGTCATCATAAATGCAGCTGCATATTACAATCACTTGAGCTTTTATAAAACAATACTGCCAAAATCTCTATCCTAGGACAATTAGCAGAGGATATCTATGAGTAGGACCTAGCCATCGGTATATTTTCAAAGTTTCCAAGATAATTATAACATGCAACCATGGTTGAGAATCATCCCCTTGAATACCTGTTTTCAACTAAGACTCTACAATGATTTCACTAAAAATGAAAGGCTAAGCATTATATTTCTCTGCTTTATCCTCTCTCTCTCTTACAGTTTGAATTATATCCCTCCAAAATTAATACATTGAAGTCCTAACCCCAAAGTACTTCAGAATGTGACTGTATTTTGAGACAGGATGTTTACAGGGGTAAGCAAGTTATTTAATATGATCAGTGTCCTTATAAAGAGGGAAAATTTGGATAGGGACATGAATATAGGTAGAACAAAACACGAATGTGAAAGAAGAAATCAGGGTGATGTTCCTACAAGCCAAGGAGCAACAAAAATTGCCAGAAAACCACCAGAAACTAGGTGAGAGGCATGGAACAGATTCTCCCTTACAGCCCTAAGAAGAAACAAACCCTGCTGATACCTTGATTTTGGACTTCCAGCCTTCGGAACTCAGAGATAAAATATGTATGTTGTTTTGACATCCAGATGGTGGCACTTTGTTACAGCAGCCCTAGCAAACTAACGCAACCTTACAAATTACAAAGCACAATTTAAGCTCACAAGGTTGCTACCCCATGGTTTGCTCTATAGCCATGTGTCTGCTTTTAATTTCTTCATTCCTTTTTTTTTCTACATTTTTAAGTTTTTTTATAGAGATGAGAGTCTTGCTGAGTTTCCTAGGCTAGTCTCGATCTTCTATCCTCAAGCAATCCTTTGGCCTCAGCCTCTCAAAATACTGGGATTACAGGTGTAAGCCACCATGCCAGGCATATTTCTTCATTCTTTATACTCCAGAAACACATCCATGAAGACTTTGCTCAGAGGTCATCTTGTCTTGAATAAATTCTCCTCTATCTGCCAAGATCTCTGATTATATGCTGAATATTTTTGTTACTATACTCACTACATTGTATTACACATATTTGATAAATATTTTTGCAATCTAAGAAGACGCTAAGTTCATTGAAGGCAGTGCCATGTCTTAGTAATTAAATTCCTAGTATTTAGACTTCCAGGAATTCCTCAAGAATATCTTTACTGAGTGAATAAATGAATTATTTTACACAATGTACTGCATAGTTTGGGTACACCAAAATGCAGAAGCTAAAATGAGATTGGAGGTGCAAGAGATTTATTAAGAGGGGAGAAAATAATAGACAGTAGGGAAAGGCTTCAGATTACAATGTGGTTTTGAGGCCAATTGCAGAAGAAAGAAAAGGGAGGGTTGGGTAGGAAGAGCCTTGGTGTGTGCACAGTTCCAAGAAAGTTTCTGTTGAACCAATGAAAAGTTTTTGAGCCAAAGTTGCCCTTTGGAATATTCCTACATCACATCCGAATGTGCCTACCTCTGCACTCCAGTTAAGCTATGGTATATACACCTGCAATAATTGCAGTTCTTGCATCAGGAATCTTGCACTCATAAAGCATTACTTCTGCCAGCTTGAAGGGTAAATCTTTGTTCCATGCTGTTTTGCAATGTGTTTTTATTGTGCCCGGTATATATCCCAGAATGTCTCAGAGGAAAACAAGTGCCAAATTCTACAGTCGAATGATACCATCATGACAATTACAAAATGTGGTCAGTATAACTTTTTCATTGATACTTTTCAAGAAATGATCAACACTGCCATAGATGAGGGGCAGCTGCACCAATCTGGGCCTCCTGCGTAGTCCATCCAGTACTATTTCATCCTGATTCAGTAACCCACGCTTGTCCAGGCCCACAGGCAGCAGCAAGACTAGCAAGACTACCGTCTCCATGACCACCATCTAGCTCAGGCAGATCTTCACAGTGCAGCCTCTGGAGGGCCAGACAACATACTTGGGAAGCTGCAGGTTGGATAAGATCAGCAGTTCACACTGTCCAGATCCAGCCACAGGAGTGAATCCAGCAGACCCACAGCGACCCTGGACAGAACATACAGCTGATGCAGTAGAACAGTACCAATACAGCAAAGAACCTACTGAGGCAAGACACCCGCTTGTCCCTGCTGGTATCAGGCACTTAGACGCTTTCTACCAATGCTCAGTAGAACATACAGACAGAAGTCCAACCAGAACAGCAGTCATTCAGCCAGCTCCTAGATGAAAGGCAGCTCTCCTGGACCCTGTGAGTGACCGTGATAGCTGACCAGGATGTCATCCAGTGCGTGTTTATCCAATAAGCCAACCAATTTTGCCAGGGTAAGCTCCTCAGGTGAGTGGTTACTGAGGGCCTGTGCTAAAAACACTCAAGGCAATTTTTATCACACAGCCTCACTGAGCACAGTCTCCATCTCCAAAGGCCTTGAACTCAGAGCCACTGACTCTCTAACAGAAAGATGCAACAGTTTTTGTTTCTTTTTTAATCAATATTTTGCTAAAGAATTAACAGGTTTGTCTTTGTCGTCAATCCTCTGATATGAAAATATTAAATAAAAGCATACCTTGTTTTATAGTGCTTCACTTTATTGTGCCTCACAGATATTGCATTTCTTTACGTATTGGAAGAAGTTGATTCCAATTAAAAGTGGAACTTATAATTCCACTTTTAAGAGGGAACTCCCCTCTTAATAAATCTCTTGTACCTCCAATCTCATTTTAGCTTCTGCATTTTGGTGTACCCAAACTATGCAGTACACTGTGTAAAATAATTCATTTATTCACTCAATAAAGATATTCTTGAGGAATTCCTGGAAGTCTAAATACTAGGAATTTAAGTACTAAGACATGGCACTGCCTTCAACGAACTGAGCATCTTCTTAGATTGCAAAAATATTTAGCAAATATGTGTAATACAATGTGGCGAGTATAGTAACAAAAATGTTCAGCGTAAAATCAGAGATCTTGGCAGGTAGAGGAGAATTTATTCAAGACAAGATGACCTCTGAGCATTATCTTGAGATGAAATCTACACCTGATGAAGATGCTGTGAAAATTGTTGTGATGACACCAATGGATTTGGAACATTCCATAAACTTAGTTGATAAACAGCTGCACAGTTTGAGAGAACTGACTCCAATTTTGAAAGAAGTTCCCCTTTGGGTAAAAATGCTATCAAACAGCATCACATGCTACAGGGAAATCTTCCATAAAAGGAAGTTTCAATTATTGATGCAGCAAATTTCACTGTTGTCTTATTTTAAGACATTGTCACAGCCACCTCAACTTTCAGCCACCACCACCCTGATCAGTCAGCAGCCATCAGCATCAAGGCAGGACCCTCCACAGGCAAAAAGATTACAGCTCACTGAAGATGTAGACGATCCTTCGCATTTTTCAGCAATAAAGTATTTTTAATTAAGGTATGTACCTTTTTAGACATAATGCTTTATACCATGTCTATAGACCACAGTATAATGTAAACATAACTCTTATATGCACTGGGAAACAAAAAAAAATTGTATGACTCACTTTATTGAGATGTTAGCATTACTGAAGTATTATAGAACCAAATCCACAAAATCTGTGAGTTCCTGTACTGTATTAGTTAGGGTTCTCTAGAGGGACAGAATTAATGGAAAAAAACATATGTATATGTATATATATATTTACATAGATATAAAGGGAAGTTTATTAAGTATTAACTCGCACAATCACAAGATCCTACAATAGGCCGTCTGTAGGCTAAAGAGCAAGGAGAGCCAGTTCAAGTTCTAAAACTGATGAACTTGGAGTCTGATGGTCAAGGGTAGAAAGCACCCAGCTTGGGAGAAATATGTAGGCTGGGAGGCTAGACCAGTCTAACCTCTTCATGTTTTTCTGCCTGCTTTATATTCACTGGCAGCTGATTAAAGGGTGCCCATCCAGATTACGATTGGGTCTGCCTTCCCAGCCCACTGACTCAAATGTTCATCTCCTTTAGCCACACCCTCACAGACACACCCAGGATTAACACTTTGCATCCTTCAATCCAATTAAGTTGACACTCAGTATTAACCATCACAGGTACCTATACCATATTAGTGGTGTTTTCTTGAAGAGAGTTTTTGCAAAATGTTTCATTTTGTTTTGTTTTTTCTCACTGCCACTTGCTTAAAAGAGAAAATCTCGGCAGGGGTGTGCATTACCATATCCTGACCCTTGGAAAAAGAGCTTAGAAGCTCTTTTTGATGACCTCCAGAGGCTATAGAAAAAATTGCATTTAAGAGATGAATTTATTATTCTCTAGGGAAAGTAGACTTTGTTTTTTCTCCAATCCTTTCTCCTTCAGAGATCCCATAAGACTAGAACTTTGTGTATCCATCCTACCCTCTTCACACACACACACACACACTCACTCACACACAGTTTTTCTAAAATTTTTTAAGTACATTAAATTTTTTTCTAGCTGCCTTTGATGTGTGGACTTCAGATTCCATGAACTACAGTAAGTCTTTTTTTAGATAGGAAAACAAAACTGAAAACATGAGAGTGAGGATGAAGTGAGGGAGAGAGAAGAAGGCAGAGGACAAATCACAGAGGACCTTGCAAGGCCTGATAAGGAGTTTGGATGTTATTCTATGGGAAGCGATAGAATAGATTTTGCCCAATAATCTGATTCATATCTTTGAAAGATTACCCTACCTTCATTATGTAGACTGGATTGCAGGGTGATGAACAGAAGCGGGAAAACCAGTTAGACATGTAACGCGATAGTTTAAGCCTGAACTAAGGTGGGTGACAGTGGATATAAAGACCCTTAAATGGATCGGATTAGATAAATCTTGGATGAAGAAAATATAGGGTTAGCTGTTGGATTGGACATGGGACATCAGAGAAAGGAAAGCAGTGAAATTTAGTACCAAGATTGTTGCCTTGACTAAATGAGTGGATACATATTAGTTCTATTTACTGAAATGGAGAAGGCTGGACCAGAGACTGGATTGGGGAAACAGCAAGAGTTTTGTTTGGGACAGACTAACTTTAAGGTGCCTATTTAGAAGCAAACGATTCAGTTTTTTTCCTCTGAATGATGTCATTTATATATGTATGTTTATTCTAAGTGCACTGATACTGAACAAATGGAAATTTAAGGAAAAAATGTGTGGTTAGCTGAGAGCAATTATGAGCTAGAACTGAAAGTGAAGGATAAAATTGGACCCTGACTGAATGAGATCTCCCAGGCATGCAGATGTCTTAATTCATTGCAAAGAGTTGAGAGATTAGTAAATACTTTGTAACAGAGTGAGACTCCATTTTTGTTGTTTGACTACTGACAGCTTTAAAGTTCCACCACTTTCTCTTCTCCTGCCCTACATGGGGGAAAGCTGATAAGACAGCCGCGGTGCCCCTTGTTTCAGCACTGGTGGGAAGAAAAACTCAGAGCATGCTGGGGAGCCCTCACCCATCCTCACTCCCTCATCACAATAGAAAACAATGAATTATCTTCCTATTTTTAGAGCCTGTCCTGCTTTTTCTCAGAAAGCCTGATTGTGTGCGTAGTAAACCTTTTCATACTGGTGTGTGGGGGCTTCCATCTCTACTCTCCAGTTAAAATAGTTAATACTGCCTAATGTAAATTAAAACAGGGTCTTAAAAGTTGGAAACCCATTATGCAAGATCTATTGAGAGAAGAGACGTTTATCCTTTCTGCTCTTCCTTGAGTGTGAATCACCAGTTTTGTCATCTCAACTATATTTTGCATGAGAGTCCATCTCACCTCTGCAAGATGACGTCAGGGATGGGCACAGTGAGCAGAAGTCCAGGCAATGACCACCATGACTGAGGACTCTTGCTCTGCCTGCGCCCCCTTCTGGCAAGCTTGTGCTTTCAACTGTGCTGCTTTGTGTAAGCTTCAGTTAAAAATGTAACCAACCTGCTGGACGCAGGCGCGGTAGCTGCAGCTGCCTGTAATCCCAGCACTTTGGGAGCCTGAGGCGGGCGGATCATGAGGTCAGGAGTTCAAGACCATCCTGGCTAACATGGTGAAACCCCTTCTCTACTAAAAATACAAAAATTAGCTGGGTCTGGTGGCGGGCACCTGTAGTCCCAGCTGCTCGGGAGGCTGAGGCAGGAGAATGGCGTGAACCCGGGAGGCAGAGCTTGCAGTGAGCCGAGATTGTGCACTCCAGCCTGGGCCACAGAGCGAGACTCCATCTCAAAAAAAAAAAAAAAAAAAGTAACCAACCTTAATTAGAAGCTGATAATTGGCATATGGGAATATGGGATTGGGGCCCTCCTTAAAGGATCCTGGGTCATGTGTCTCAGCCTAGACCATGCGTCTGAGATTAACTCATGTGTCTGGAGCCTAGCATTTTCCATGGCTGATACTAGGCTCAGAGGAATAACTCCTGCCCTGTCACCATTGTTGTTTGTCTCAACCTGGCAATGGCCACCGTTCTAGGGAGTGCTTAGGGAATCACTGATACAACATGTAATATATGGGCATACCCGGAGCATTCGCAATGAGCTACGCAGAGTGCCACACTTCTAAAAGCAGTGGGCTTACTAGGACACTACAACACGTTTTTGCTGCTGCTGCTACCTATGCCACTACTGCCCCAAAATAATCTCTAATATTGTGATAATAAGATACATAAATATACATACATACATACATATGTGTATGTGTATATATTTTATATATTAAATATATTATAAATACATAATCTAAAA
>NW_012114488.1:5479462-5499661 GCF_000951035.1 Colobus angolensis palliatus
ATAAAGTGTATATATATACTCCCAGTTCCTCAAATAGAGCTCCTTGCACCTTTTATGTGGTGGTGATAGGAGACTCTTTTGTTCTAATATTTGTTCTTTGACTCTTGGTTTCTGGCACAAAGCTCCTAAGACCGCTGTAATTTAATGAGTGATAGAAGAGTCTAGCACAGAGCTCCTAAATCCCTTAAAATTTCCTAGGTGATAGGAGTCTCTTTTGTTCTAGTGAGGTGACTCTTGGTGGGCTTCTGGATAGCCTCTGAATGGGAGCTGATTGCCAGAGGAACCAGCCTGTAATAAAAGGTTGGAACTTTCAGCTCCACTGCCTCAACCTCTGGGGAGGGGGGTAGGGCCGAAGGTTGAGTCAGTCACCAATGGCCAGTGATTTACTTAATCATGCCTACGTGATGAAGTCTCCACAGAAAATTTAAAGGACAGGGGTTTGGGGGGCTTCTGGGTTGTTGAATACATGGGGGTGCCTGGAGGGTGGTGCACCTGGAGAGGACATGGAAGCTGCACACTTCTTCCCCCACACCTTGCCCTATGCATCTCTTCATGTGTATCCTTTGTAATATCCTTTATAATAAGCCAGCAAATGTGTTTCCCTAAGCTCTGTGAGCTGCTCTACCAAATTAATTGAACCTGAGGAGAGGGTCCTGAAAACCCTGGATTTACAGCAGATCAATCAGAAGTGTAGGTGACAACATATTAATATTACCTGCTATGGGCATCTGCAGTCGGGGGGCAGCCTTGTAGGACTGAGCTCTTAACCTGTGGGATCTGACCTTAACTCCAGGTAGATATGTCAGAATTGAATGAATTCTAGGACACCCAGTTTGTATCCACTGCAGAATAGCTTGGTGTAGTGGGGAAAACCCCACACGTATGGTGTCATAAGTGTTGAGTGACTGTGTAAGAGAGTAGGAAAACGCAGTTTGTTTTTTCCTTCAGAATTGGTGTCAGTGAAGTGAGATTTGCTGGAATGGCTCTGACTCACTGAAACATGTGGCTTGGGATGAAAAAGGATAGCTTTTGATTAGAGAAAGGAGAAGCCCTTGATTCCTGGGTGGCCACGTGGTCATCCTCGCTACGGAGCAGCAGCTGTGCTGAGTTACTGAAGGTCAAAGTTACCAACGAATTTGAGAGACAGAGCCAGCTCCCAGGGAGTTGGTTCCCTGGATGCACAAAGAAATGCAAACTAATTTTTAAAAAATAAAATGTTGAGTGTATGAGAGTAGGAATTACACTTTTTTTTCCTGTTTCTATAGAACCTGATCCTCAGTGTTATAGGAATAAACATTCATGCTTCCATCCCTATGTCCCCACCTCCTGTGGCACAACCAAGGAATTAATTTCAATCAACTGGCATCCTTGAATCCAATAAAGCAACAATTGTCATGGGTGAAGCCCCTAACCTTAAAAATAATAATTTGAGACTCTCTACAGGAAGAAACTTAAAAACATGAGCAGGGTAAATATAACTCTCTCCCAACAAGTGATATCCTATAACCACATACACACACATATACATCCTAGATACAAAGGAGGAAACAAAAGTTCAAAACAGTGGTTATAATTTGACTCAATCAGAAACGAAAAATTTATTCAAATAATTTATATACCAAAAACATAAAATATTTGTTTTTCCCCTATACAGTGTAGGTTCTAAATTAAGTTAGCATCTACTGAGATGGAACAATTGGCAAAATTTTACGACACAAATTAATACTGAATTCAAATTACGGTTATAGTCAAGGATCCCATTAAATTTAACTAAGATATACCTAAAATCTGAAGAGAATTATTGAACATGAAAGAGAAATGCCTCACCTTAACCACTGCAAAAAATACATTGCCTAAATTCTTCATAATCATAGAACCCATTACTCTAAAATATGCTCTGTGGACATGGACACTGATCCCATGCATAATAAGCTATAATTACATGTGGTCCTTGTCATGTATAATAGGCTTGGTAAGTTGGGGCTCTATAGACCTCCCTCCCTACTGTTCAGCTAAAATAGTTAATACAAACTGATATAAATTAAAGGACAGTCTTCAAGGAGTTTCACTTCAAGGAGTGAAACCTATTATAAAGTCCAATGTTGGGAGGTGTTTATCCCCACTCTTTCTCCAGTAACAGCTCAGTTTGGACTGTTCTTAAACCTAGAAAGAATTAATGGTGCCTTATGATGGATTATCACAACCTTAATGCACCCATGAAGGCCCCTAAGCCCAATATAGAGTCAGTAGATTCCATCCAATCAGCAAGTGGTAAGCACTTTGCAGTCAGAGATATCACTAATGTGTTCCTCTGTTCAGTGCATTTTTCAACAGCCACAGGTGGCCTTCACCTTCAAAAGGACACAGTATGTGTTTTCCAAGCTACTCAGAGGGCACTTGTGCAGCTCTATCATTGTACACAGTCTTTGCAGCCTAGGCTTTAACCACATCCAACTTTCTCCAGCAACACAGACACAGCACTGTACTGATCATACCCTCCTCTGGGGAGATTCATTTGACACACTCACTGAAGACATGCAAGTGCTCCCGAAAAGAAGATAGGCACTTCTCTGCACATAGCACAAGGCCCTGCACACCAGTTAAATTCATGAAAATTATTGGGTAAGCTGAGGACTTCTGTATCTGTAAGAAATAGCACTCAACTCTCTCAGAAACCACAATGTTAAAAGAAGTTCAACTTTTAGAACTTTTCAGGATCTGGAGGCAACATATTTCTATGTTTACATGTTTCATATATTTCAATGTTTACATTCTCATTATAAATTTTACTGATGCCTATTTATGCTGTTGCAACTTGTTCCCTCTGGAATTGTGTCCTCTAAAACAAAGAACTCTAGAATCTGGTCAAATTGCAATACAATAGGCACTCCCATTGATGATCCCTCTCCCCTCCCCAGAAAATTCCTTCACTGTAGAGGCTTTAGCAACCTCTTCTCAAACCTTCAAACCCCTTAACTACCTGGGAATCCCTTGGGATTTAACGAATGAACAGCAATGGGGGTTTCTACACTTTACGTAGAGTATGAAAACTATACATGATGTGTCTGACAGAGGAACTGCTGCTTTTCATCCCTTAATCCAGCCATCCTTGATAAAGAGTGGGATCCAAGGGCCAGTATATTTAGCTGAACTTCAGGCAGGCAATTTGGGCTACAATTGGCTCCATCTATGCACTTTTACAGGCTATTGCCAATGGTCCAGCCCTCTGATTCTGCCAATGGTAGCAACAACAACTAGTTATCCAAGATTTGCTCCTTTGAGGAAAATAACTATGGGAATCTCTTGCCACATAGATACTCAAAATATGTTAAGGTTACACATGTCTCAGTGCATACTAAAACCACAATACAAAGTCTTCCTTTATACCCTTCAGAATTCCAGATATTATTCATAATGACCAAGGCACTCATTTTACTTCTCAAAATACACAATGCTGGCCTCTCAAACAAGGTGTTCAGTGAACTTTCGCTGCCCTTACCAGTTTCAGGTGACAGGCCTGAGAGAGCACTGTTATGGTACACTGAAGCTAAAATTTAATTAAATGAAACATGATGTATTTCAGCCATCAGTCAAGCATCAGCGATAAAGTGTAATAAAAATTAGGACTCCATCTTTTTCATGTTTAACAGCTGAAAGCTTTCAAGCCTCACTCTTCTGCCCTGTATCTGTGCTAGCTGATAAGAAAGCCCATATGCTCCCTTATTTGGTGTAGCAGGACATTCAAAATACCCAAGCCCCAGTCCAGACGTGAGAATCCTCCCCTAAGCCCCACACCCTAATTATAATAGCAGTCATGCTAGTCTCTTTCCTCACTTTTGAGCCATTTTCAGATCTGCTTGAGAGCTTGCCCCGCCTACCTCCCTCCCAAGCCTCATTACATGAGTAAATAAACCTTCACACTCTCTCGGTGCATATGTGGCACAATTAGTCCTGACATCCAGAGCAAATTTTGAGTGGGAGGACTACAATAAATTTTCTCCTAAACGTCAATTAATACCTCAACACACAGTGGGCTCATCAAAATTAGGCCTCATGATTGCATTAGACACTTTGATGGAAGTTTGCAGTTTTCACTGTAATTTGAGTTGACTGCAAGTTGGAAAATTTCTGAATTCTCCATTCCAAAGCGTAATTATCAACTGATAATAGAAGTTCAACTATGTTTTCGTTTAATGTTTCTCAAATTAACTAGTTGTGTATTTATTTTTTATCTGTCACTTTCAGGCAAAGTTGAGGGAGAGCTCACACACAGTCACAATCCCTACTTCTTTTCAACCTGTTTACTATGTTGCTGCAGAATGAGCTAAATTACTATACTAGGCTTCATCATGAAACAAACTAACATGCTTACAATTGGAGGTATTCTAAGCTGGGTGTCCCAAACATGCCTAAACAGTTCTGAGACTGGAATTTGAAGGACTCAGATGTTCAGGATTGAGCTTACTTTTCTCTCAGTCTGGCATCATCACTTACTTCTGTTTCAAGAGTTCCATTACTATAATGCTGTTTAACAAACAGATTTGTTTCTAGACACAGAATTTTAGTTTATTTGGTAATAAACCTATATGACAAAATATTAAATAAATATTTGTATGATTTGTATATTATAATCATATAAATTATACATTTGTATAATTATGTACTAAGTGGCTAGACACATTTTTAGTGTTGTGGAAACAATTACAAAAATACGTGGTTTCTTAGCACCTCATCTGATGAACTTTCCGTTTCACCTGTATTAGAATCTCTTGAGTGCAACTTTAAAGTATTTGGAGAGAAGATATCCAACCCCTTTGAATATATTCAGGGGCAAAATATATATGTTAGGTTTGAGCATTAAGAATTTTTATCCTCTTTCAAAATTTTAGAAAGTCATCAAATATGTCTAAAATTAATAATAGATAACTTTCTACTTGAAACTGTGTATTGCCCAGAAATATCTTTTTATATTAATTGTTTAAAATGAAAAATGCATTAATTAGCTACACAATAGCCAAAAAGTGGAAGCAATGCAAGTGTCCCTCAGCAGATGAATGAATACACATACATGTTACACATACACATTACATATACATACAATGGAATATCACTCAGCTATAAACATGAGGTTCTGATACGTGCTACAATTTGGATGAACCTTGACACCAAGCCAGACACGAAATGACAAGGACTGCATGATTTCACTGATACGAAGTATCTCAAATAAGCAAATTTATAGCAATAGAAAGTACATTTGAGGTGACCACATACCGGAGGGAGGGGAGAATGGGGAGTTATTGCTGAACGGGTCCAGAGTCTCTGTTTGAGGTGATAAAAAATTCTGAAAACAGTGGTAATGGTTGCACAGCATTATGGATGTCATGCTACTGAATGGTACTATTAAAAATGGCTCAAGTGGCAAATTTCTGTAATGCAGATTTTACCCCAAGAAAAACAAAAGGAAAAAAAACAAGGTTCTGAAGAGAGCGTATAATAAACAATCTTTGGTGTTTGTATTTGCATAAAACAGCACTGGAAGAATACATAAGAAATTAAAGTAAGTCGTTATTTATAGGTATATCATTATTCATCCCCCATCCAAAGATAAGGTTGTATTGGTTAAAGTACAGAAATACTTCTGGTGGGTAAATGTCCACTCCCTGATTCCGTGAATTCTCTCCTCCTGTGCTCTCATCCCAAGATACCTGTCTGCACGATGGTCCAGCAAGTAGAGAGTTAACCCTGGCAGGACAGGAGTCTGGTAGGTTAGTCTAGAATGAGGTTGGATAGTTACAGGGTAGAGGGGAGACTCTGCAAACTAAACTTTCTAATATTCTTTCAACTTTTGATCATAAAAATAGGACAATACAATTTGAGAGCTGAAGGAAGATGATGAAGAAGAGGGAGAGTATGCCAGGAGAAAAGGGAAGTTAAGAGAATTTCGGTGAAACAAATGTGCACGTAGAAATCACAGTGACACAAAACAACTCAGGGAAGTACTGTAGAGAGGACTGAATATATGAGGGAGGGATTATATGAGAATAGAAAGGTAAAGTTGGGCCAGATGTTAAAGAACCACTATGTAATCTTAATTCCTCTGAAATATTTCCATAGCAGAGATAAACGACTTAGAGTTTTGTTTTGTTTTAAATCAAGAGAATTACTTGAACAGATTTGTGTGTTAGAAAAATAATTCTGGGCTGCTGGGCACGGTGGCTCACGCCTGCAATCCCAGCACTTGGGAAGGCTGAGGCAGGTGGACTGCTTGAGCTCAGGAGTTCCAGACCAGTCTGGGCAACATCGCAAAGCAAAGCTTCTTTACTGAAAATACAAATGTAAAAATGTAGCCGGGGGGGTAACATGCACCTGTAGTCCCAGCTGCTGGGGAGACTGAGGTGAGAGGATCACCTGAATCCTAGACAGCGAGGCTGCAGTGAGCAGCAACTGCACCACTGCACTGCAGCCTGGGTGATAGAGCCAGACTCTGTGTCAATAATAAGTAAATAACAAATATAAAAAATAATAATTCTGAGAACTGTATGCTGACATTTAGGAACTGTATGCTGAAAGTCTTACTGAAAAATAGTTAACTTGGGGTTGAGTTGAAAAAAAAGGAAGAACAAAAGATGACTCAGATTTCTAGCTTGGTTGACTGAAAGGGTGGAGCATGACCTTTAATGGGGGAATTCTAAAGGGAAAATTATTCAGAATTTTGTTTCTGTAAAACATGAATATACTGAGATGTCAAAGACAAAGCATGACATAATATGGATTTCAAATAAAAGGTTATTATGAAAATGGTAATAGTTATTTTCCATTTAGAATGACTAAGAGGAAATATGTTAAATTTTATGGGAAAAATTAGTATCTTTATACACAAGTGAAAGTCCTCAAGAGTAATACTGAAGTACAATACAAAAACTTTTCTATGCTGATTTTTGCAAAAACAATTTGGTTTTTCACCGAGATAATTCAGGTGTTAGACACATAGAAAAGCGACCTCCAGGTAATGCCACTAATCCTATGGTTTTATATTTTTATACAGGAAATAGATAATAAATGACTTCTCAGAATGCCATCTAACATTTTTCCCCATAAATGTGTTTCCAAAATGCCATGGTATTCCTTGGGAAATAATACTGTTTCCTCATTACATATATTTGGATGAACAACAGAAGTTTCACAAAATCTTCATGACCAAAATGGCTGTCTAGATAATTTATTTAAGCATTCTTCCCTCAAAACTCAACACCTGCCCCCCAGCTTTATTTCATTTTCCCCCTATAGCTAAATTTTGCAAGGGGTACTCTATATCCCTTCATTATTTACTTACATTTTTCCTCAATCTACTTTGCCTATCCCATTTCTATAAGTGAAATGGCTTTTGCTAAGGTCAACAGTGCCCAATACATGACTAAATCACCTTTACATGGCCTCTCTGTTGATTGATATGGTTAGATAATTATCCTTCTTTAAATATTCATTGTTTAGCATCTATGACACTATACATTCCTGATTTCCTTGATCCCCTTGATAATTTTTTCACAACCTTCACTGCAGGTTTATTTTCCTCTACTTGGCCATTAATTGACATTTCTCAAGAGTTGGCATCAACCCTGCTTCTCTTCTTACTCTAGTCACTTCCAAAAAAGTTTGAGAATCCATTGCTTCAATTTCCAGCTATATTCCATTGATCCCCACCCTTCCCCCAGCCCTTGCCAATTTATTTTGCACCTCTAGGCTATATCTTTCCTCTTAAGTGCAAAAATAAATAATCAAATGTCTCCTCAAACTGTCAATGTGCATGTCCCGACTGCACCTTATATGTCCAAATAATCATACTCTTCATCACTCCCATCAAACACAGTCCTCTTCTGGTGTTCCTATCTTAATGAAATTAATGATCATTCATCTAGGCACACAAGTCAGAGACTTAACAACATTTCAAACATCTATTTATTAATTCCCCATAGCCATTTGATCACCAAAGACAGTTATTACTTCTTAAGTTTCTCTTACATCCCCATACTACTTTGCTTCTGTACCATCAACACCCTAGCCCAAACCACCAACATAGCTCTCTTGGATTTTTGTAAAAGTTTTTGTAACTATTCCAACTACAACAGTGCCTTCTATAATCAGAAAAAAAAGAGAAAGTTCTTAGTCCTCAAATCTCTGAAGGAAGCATAGTAAAGTCTTAAGTTAGTTTCCCAAGTGACTGTAGAAATCATGGTAATTACTCAAATACACAACAAAGACATCTACCCACATTACACATTATCATTAACAATCACCAGCTCTGGTTTGGTTAGAGTAAGTGGCTTGAGAAGTGGCAGAGAAAAGGGTAAATGACAAGCACTATTTCCATCTCACTGCATCTTCTGCTCTGTATCTGATCTTTCAAAACCAGAGTATCTGATATGACTTTTCCCAGTCAGTCTTTCCCAGATTATTCTGGGGTCATCTGAAAGCCTAGGAAAGTCTTGATGTGCTTCTCCAATACGGGTGAGAAAGTCTTTGGTATGAAGATGTTCATCTATTTTCTCTTGAAGTAAAAATGACTCCAGTAAAGTCTTCTTTTGTTTCAGAAAGGCAGACAGGGCCAGCTCTGCTCTTTTCCTGTTACAATCGGGACACTGAGAAGATATGTGTTGCTTAGCTGCTGCCTTCTGTTTTGGCGTTGTCCTCAAGTTTTTAAAGTAGATTCTGTTCAAAAGTTCATCGGGTACAGTACCACTTAAGGCATCTCTCTCTGAAGCCTCTGCATCCAATCCAACATGCAGCTTTTTATGTCTGGCGCTCGTCTTCTTCTTAGAATCGCCTCTATGATGAATCAAATTTATCTTCATGGTGCAATAAGACTGCAGGGCATTCAATTCTTCATCGGATACCTGAGTGATTTCTGTTTGAAGTTTGGTGTCTGGTTGGTGCCCTTCAAAGTTAGAGTCTTTGCGCTTGAGGTGGTTGATCCATTTTTTACTCAACTTCTTTTCATAATTTTTGAAGTCCAGAAGCTCAGATTGTTTGTCTCCTTGTTCCAAGCTTGGAGTCTGCTTTTCCCTCTCCAGTTTGCTCCCAGAGGTCCGGGGCGATGACTGCCGTCCTCCAGAGGAGCTGAATGAACTGGAAGTCTGTACCTCATCAGTAAAGCTCTTCAAAGTCTCAGTCTCATCAGAAAGGTTTGCCATAGCACTTTTGTCCGTTTGGGCCAATTTTGGGCAGATGGCCATCACAATGCATCAGGCTCGGCTCCTCATTTCCTTTGCCCAGGTTAAGACTGGCTCAGGAACCCGTCAGGAGCGGACCCCTCCAGGAATGGCTCTCAATGCCGTCAGCTCTGCTGAGCTCGTCTTCCGGTAGACGCCGCCTTCCCAGCTGCCATGGCAACGCGGGCCGCTCATGCGCAGTGACTGGCCACCCTGCAGCGTCCCGCCTTTTCCTCCGCGCTCTCTAGCACCCAGTTCGCCTGCGCTGCTGACACTGGTTTGGCGATTTCGCCCTTTCTTCCGCACTCCCGCTTCTCTTTGGTGCTAAAGTCGAGTAGTCAAGGGGAAAAGCTTGCAAACTCTGTTTCCCAGGGGTCAGACAGGTGGCACACGTGTGTGAGACGAATACGTAGGTGGCCTGTGACAAATCTGAACGTGTACGCCCGCCTAAATGCATCTAGATTTAAAAATCAAGCAAAACGCGCTGGACAAGATGCACAAGCAAAAACTTGTCTGCAGGGTTTATAGCCAAGAGACCTCCTGGTAGACCATGTCTTTGGAGAAAAGCCAAAATACAGAAACCATTCTGTAAGAAGTAGTGTTCTGTGCTTCGGCATTCTGACGACCTTGAAGTTTGGGGGGAGGGGAGCGGGGGGAGCACCTGAATTTTCCAAATCAGTTTATCTGGTCTTTTGTCCATACAGGTCACCCCTGGCTGGCATATCCACGCCCGTCCTCACTCTTAATATGGTTAATTTATCCTCCTCCTCGGAGTCTTATCTCCTCATGAAGGGCTTTAATACCCTCCCCTGTCTTAAACTCTTTCCAGCCTTTTTTTTTTTTTTTTTAAATAGTGTCCAACTATGTGATTGTATGAGTATCTGATTATGAAAGCTGAAGGCAGAAATCATCTCGGTGTTGCCGACTGGTATGTGTTCAGCAATCAGCAGACACATAGCAGGTGTTCAAGAAATCTCTGTTGAGTGAATGGCTGTGGAACAAATAAATATTACCTTACACAGGTCCAGAGGATTTGGGGAAATAAGTACTATCAGCTCAGGGAAATCTAACCTTTTTTCTAATTGAATTCCCAAACTTGGGCTATTCCTCAGGATATGTTTTTTATTAATGGGCTTATTTAAAAAACACAGTAGAGTTTAATTAATTATTGTGAGAAATTATGAAATGTTAACTGTACAGATGGACTTTTCCTAGGCCGTAATAGTTCTTGAGTCTAAGTCTTAGTCAATGTGTAGGATAATTTTAAGAGCCCAGACAACCTTCTTTCTCAGTTTTGTCTCTTTCTCTTTCTTCCTGTGTTTGCTGGGGATTGGGGGGGTATTATTCAGGTCTAGCCAGATATATTCCCCAAATGTTCATTTTGGCAAAGACTGAAAGTTACATATTCAAAAAGCATCTCTCAAGTGTATGAGCCAACTTCCTATTGAAGATAAGGAGACTCCAACTTCATTTATTCAACCCAAATTGTATTTTGTCATATAATGGTAATCTTTACAAAAGAGGTGGCATGTAATTTGTGAATAATTCCAAGTAATTTCCAGTAGGGCTCAATATTTTCATTATTTATTTTTATTTCAAATCTCTGCCTCATTTTCTAAATATTTACATTCATATTTACACACTATTCATGTTTTATCTATATCTTATCCATAACACTGAACAAGGAGGCTATACTTTAAATAAAATCTATCTGTGTCTTCTAACATGCCAAATGTCTGGGCTAATCTGTCTTTTTTATAAAAGTGTCTTAAATTTCTCTCGATTTTTAAAAATAACTTTATCCTAGAAGGAGATAAAGGTGGGTGGGAAATTGTATAATTTATTTCTTTGTAATATTCAGCGTGACCCAGTGGACAGTTTTACATTCTAGTAAGTGTGTTATCTAAGGAATAAAATATCTCAACAGTGCTATACTTGTCAAATAAGATTCATGAAAACACAGGTCAAAGTTTGAATTTAAACAAATATGAAGAGTAATAGTTTTCCTTTGGAAATCCCAAGCTTCTTGCCATCTCTCAGGGGCTGCTGAGAATGTCAAAATCCTTTATGCACCAAGCTGTGGCTGCTTGTGGTGGGGATTGAGAGACAGGAAGAATAGAAGAGAAACAGTCCAATCAGGCTCTCTTGGCCTAACCTTGCTATGCCCCTCCTATTACTGTTCTGCAGCTACTTTCTCTTCTTCGTAGTTCCTATCAGAGAGCAGGGCCAAGGCTTTTCTTCTAGCTTTTTCCTTCATGATCAAGAATGCTTTGCAGCTGTAAGGCCAACCCCAGAAAGAAGAAGTCAAAACAAATTCGTGATTCCCCTTCTCTCTTGCTTTCCTTTCCTATGGAGGGAGAAAAGCAAGCCTTCAGCATCTGTCACTCTGGCAAGCAATTCTCCTCCCAGATATCACAACCGTTTC
This sequence comes from Colobus angolensis palliatus, assembly GCF_000951035.1. Taxonomy (NCBI): domain Eukaryota; kingdom Metazoa; phylum Chordata; class Mammalia; order Primates; family Cercopithecidae; genus Colobus; species Colobus angolensis. The sequence goes on from NW_012114488.1 coordinate 5,491,094, forward strand.
CTTGATGAGTTGGCATTTGGCAGTGACCTCTTCCGAGTGGTGTGCAGGTTACAAAGTGGGAATCTAGTTTTAATAAGAGACACTACGTTGACAGAGCCTTCAAAAATATTCTACTCTTTACATGAGCTTCTCAAGTAACGCTGTGCTTGGTTCCGTGGATCCAGCAAGATGAAATGTTTAGCTGTTCTCCTAGGGGTTAAGTTGAATATGACAAGAATCTCACTGCAAGGGCCATTTTTGTGAAGAAAAGAATCTTATATCACTCATGATGAAAAATAATTTTATTTATAGTTGTTCAATATGTTTTTTGTGGTTCACCAGTTGTTCTTTATCTTAGTTTAAAAAGTTTTTACCTCACAAATATCTCGATCTTTGTATTCTGTTTTCTGCATCTTTGTTTTTATTTTTTTTCTGAAATTGGTCAATTGCCTTATGACTAGCTGTCTTCTACTTTAACAGCTATTTTTTTTTGCAAAAGTAATAATATAGGTTTACTGCAGATTTTTTTAAAAAAGAAAATGACAAACCACAAATACTGATTTTAAGCAGAAGCTGCCTATATTCTGACTTCCCAAAGATAATTACTATAAACATTGATAAGTATTGTAATGTTCTTTCTTGAATTTCTTAATTAAAATGTAGATTATATTGAATTTTGGTTTTATTAACAGTTTTTTCCAGTCATTAATAAAATGAACCTTTGCATTCATTGTAAAAATTATTTTCAACATAATTTTAAAGGTGGTTTTGCATTATTTGATTCATTTAACAACCACTTTCAGATACAAGGTATTTCTAGTTTTTTCTTGCTATGAAAAATTATTCCTTTAGCTAAATCTTTATATACATTTGTAGCTATATGTTTGGGATAAATTCCAGAAATCATAATTCCTGGGTCAAAATTTATGCACATTTTAATGCTTTTGAGATCTGTTTCTCCTATATAGATTAAATTGACAGAACCTTCAAAAATATTCTACCCTTTACACCAATTTTTGCAAGTGCCACTGTGCAAGATTCTGTGAATCAAGCAAGATGAAATGTTTAGCTCTTCTCCTAAGAGACTAAGTTAAAGATGCCAGGAATCTCGCTGTGAGGAGCTGTTTCTGTGGAGAAAAGAATCTTACATCACTCATGATTTTTTTAAAATTAATTTAGAGTTTCTATACATCATTTTTTCTAGGATATAATATTATTTTGTCCATAAATACTTCATTTTGTTTCTCTTACAAGTTAGGCCTTTTTAAAAACAACCACATATGACCACATCTAGCACATAATGATAAATCCTTAATATCATCTAATAATTAATTTGTGCTCAAATTTATCTGACTGCCTCAAAAATGGCTTTTTGCAAGCTGAAGTGTCAGAATCAGGATCCAAAGAAGGTCCACTGACTGCATTTGGCTAATGTAGTCCTCAAGGGTTTTACTTCCTAACTGTTCCAAAGTACAAATACTTTTTATAACTGAAAAAGTGAAAAGGAACAGGAAGAGAAGTTTAGTTTTATTCTCCATTCTCGCTATTATGTTCCCTATAGATAATCATAATTTTAGAGTTTTTGATTTATCTTTCAAAATAATTTTTTGAAAATGTAAATACGTCTCTCATACCTATGTGGTCCCCTCTTCTTATAAAAACAAATTGACATACTCTACACATTGCCTTATAGCTATTTTTCTGGGGTTTTTTTCCTAAAAATATATTCTAGATACTGCTTTACAACAGCATATAAACATCATTCTAATTTATTTCTATGATTGCATCGTATTTCATTGTAGGAATGTAGTGTATTTTATCCACACAGTTTGATGGGTATTTTGCTATTATAAGAAATCAAAATTCGCTTTGTATCTGTGGAGGTATATTATCAAGATGAATTTTAGGCGTGAGATTACTATATCAAAAGATGAAAACATATGTAGTTTTCTACTTACTTCCAAATCCCCCTCCACAGGCAGTACACATATTACATTTCTGCCAACAACGTATGGAAGCATCTGTTCCCAAAAGCCTGGCCAGCAGGGTATGTTCTCAAATGTATGGATTCTTGCCAGTCTAAAGGATAAGAAATGATATCTCAGCGTAATTTTAAATTGAATTCCTCTCATTAGCAGTAAGAATGAACACCATTTCATGTGTGTAAAGGCCATTTACATTTCTTTTTATGTGTACTGTATATTCTTTTACCTATTTTTATAGAAATTTTGTTTTTTTCTTCTCAATACTCAAGAATGATTTCATATTTTGGAAATACTATTCATTTGTCTGTGACTTGGTTCCAAATGGCTCTTCTCAGTTTGTCTATTTGTCTATGCTGTGTTTTGCCATGTAAAAGTTTGATTTTTCTCTCATATATCAAATTTATCAATCTTTTTCCTACTTGCCCTTGGATTGTTTACACTAGCTTTTATTTTATTTTGTTAAAGTTATCTTTTATTTAAATTGACTCAATTCTTTCTTTTAGTGTACCACTCTGTGAATTTTAACACATATATAGGTTCTGTAACCACCACCAAAATCAAGGTGCAGAATCCCCTATTCTATCCCCTTTGTTGGCACACCCTCAACCTACCTGTAACTCCTGTCTCTAGTAGTTTTTCCACTGATTTTTTTCTTGCGGTTTTCCAAATATATAATCATCTTATATATAAGTTAAGATAGACTCTTCCTTTTTAATTTTTATGTCTGCAATTGCTTTGTCTTCGATATCTAATTTCTTTGACTAACACCTCCAACACATTTTTTTGTTTTTTTGTTGTTTTTTTTGTTTGTTTTTGTTTTTGTTTTTGATAGCTCTTAAAAAAAAAAAAAAAAAAAAAAAAGGCAAAAGTTTGTATTACATCAGAAGTTCCCTATGTGGTCTTCAAAGCTGATTTATTGCAGTTAAAAGCACCCAGAAGAAGCAGGCACGCCATGATTTCGAAGCTCCATTTTTGTTCTATTATTCAGCTGCAGTCAACTTCCAACCATTATCCCACTCTTTAGAAGTACAGTTAATAACCTTACCCATTTTTAAAATTGGATATTTATATTTGTCTTGGATTTATGAAACTTATATAAAATTTATCATAGTTCTGAAATGTTGTGAACTTAAAAATCCCAGCAGTCAGTATTACCTGCATGATATATAGTTGTCCTGTAAAATGCTATTATTGCAAAGCTCTGGTAGATAGTAAGTAGGTGGATGAATAGACAGATGAATAAATAACTACTAAAGAATGAGCTCTCCAATTAAAGATTTTAAATAAATTTGCCATCTATTTTCCTTCAATATTGCCAGAATATTATTCACTTTACCCAGTTTTGCATTTAAAAAAATTAAAGTAAAATTAAATCTTTCACATGTAGTGACTTTTCATTTTTAAATAATTTCTACTTTAGGAGGATGAAGCAGGAAGATCCTTTAAGAACAGGAGTTCAAGACCAGCCTGGGCAACACAGCGAGACCTCTCCCCAACCTTGTTTCCACAAAATGAAAAACTTAGTCAGGTGTGGCTGTAGTTGCTTAGCCAGGTGTGCACCTCTAGTCCTAGCTACTGAGGAGGCTGAGGCAGGAGGATTGCTGGAGCTCAGAAGTACAAGGCTGCAGTGAGCTATGATTGCACCAGTGTACTCTAGCCTGTGTGACAGAGCAATATTCTGTCTCAAAAAAAAAAAAAAAAAAAGGAGAACACTTTAAATATACAATATTTATCTGAATTTTTTCTAAATAATTGTAGACAAACTGATTTTGTCAATTTGTAAAATGAACTGTCATAATATGAACTAGCACAAGAAGTTTGAGCCTAGACATTGCAAACACCCCCATTTTAATCAACAATTTTTTTGAATTAAAAAAAAACACATAATCTCGCTGACATTTTTTTGTAAAGAATATTATCACTGAAATCAAGGCATCAGGCATCAGTAGGGTTTGTTCCTTCTGAGGATTGTGAGGGGAGGATCTGTTCCAGGCCTCTCTCCTTGACCGGTGGATGGCTGTCTTCATGTTCTCATGATGCTCTCCCTCCATGCCTCTCTCTGTGCCCATTTTTTTTTTTTTTCACGAGGACACTAGCCACGTTAGATTAATGCCCATACAAATGGCCTCATTTCAACCTGATTTTCTCTTTAAAGACTCTATCTCTAAATAAGGTCACATTCTCCGACACTGGAGGTTAGGACTTCAACCTGAGAATGGTGGGGGAGGAGGAGTACAATGTAACCCATGATGTGTAGTTTATGCGAAAACCAGATTAAAGGCTAATTACACAATCTGCTTTCGGGGTCGACTTTTCGTATAAAAACTTGGCGATTTTCTAACTGAGATAAACAAATTGTTAAATATAGGAAGCTACCTGTTCATTAAGAAGTCTCTTTATTTTAGGTGCATGTCTGTGGGGGCCTTGTGAGGACAAGCTATACTCTGACCCCATCACAAACTTGTCTAGCCAGCCTACAGAGTGATTGCTCACATCTCATGTTTAAGTAAGAAATTATCTTAAGACAGTATTATTTTTATTTGAAAATAAGTGAAAGTTACTTTTTCAGTTCTTTTCAGATTGGTATATTTCAGGATTTTTAATGTTTTTAAGCATTAGGCAATGATTTCCTACTATTCCATCTGAGTATCCAGTAAAATTCAAAACAAAGGCAGGTCCTACATGACTCAGCTATATTAGAAATAAATATGGCTGATCTATTTAAGGACAGCAATGCAACTTAACAAATAATATTAAATATGAATTTGAATTGTATGATCTCTTTTGCTACTTTGTCTTGGAAATTCTATGATAACAACATAATGTCTAGGTTTTCTGACACTAGCCCAATAGATAGCTGCCTTGTTTACATTCTCTTTATTGTAGTTCAATTTCAGAATGGTTCTGGGCATCTTTATGCAATTTTATAAAGTTAAGTCCCTCAGCCTTTGGGCAATACTATTGAACACTGACCTTGGAATCTAGGAAATGAATATAAATGAGATTCTAAATATAATGTGTTTCCTTTCATAGCACAGATGATGTGTAAAATGAACACAGAAATGTGCCATTTATTTGAATCTGAGTTATATACTTTTGTGTTTTCCTTGGGTAGAGGGTCTGTGATTACAGATGACAGAATTGGAATTCACAATGATTTTCCTGAAAACTACTAAATAGAATTATTTTTCCATTACTCAGTATCTTTGCGAAGCATTTTACTGTAATTTTTCTACTTAGAATGTAAGCTTTCACTGTAAAATGAATATTAATATAATTACATAGTGTTGAATGACATGGAAATTGCAAATCATTTTATTTGAGATGAATCTTTCAGTAAAACTATCTTATTAAAGCATTCAAAGTAAGCATAAAAATATCACCCCACCCTGGTAAGACAGCTAATGTAATAAATGGAGCTCACAGGCTAAACTCATTTTATCTCCTTATTTTAGATAAGCATTTTCCAAAAACAAACTATATCACTGAAGAATTCAAGACTGTTTCTTTAGAACCTTCCATGCTTAACTTGAAAGCTGTCAACCCAGGAGGCTGAAACAGAGCAAGATTATGAATCCTGAGTGAAAGGCTCATTCTTTGCACCCATGCTTTTGCTGCATGCTGCCATGTGGTACAAGGCTGAGAGGTATGCACTATGATAGCTAATGAAGCACTTCCTTTATGTCACACTGACCAGAACTCTTATTTGAAGCCCGTATCTTATGCCACTGAAATCTCACAATGTTAGCTTTTGTTCTGGCTAGCAGAGGCAGTTGCTTGTCCTTTCTGTAGTTAAATTTCATGCACCAAAGTTGTTAGACCCTTTACTAATATGTGTAGCTCTAAGTCATAAAATCAGCTTCTGCTATGTTTGCAAGAATGTTTTGTTTTGTCTGCCTTTTTAATGACAGCATCGCCTAAAGCCAATCATTTGTGACTCTGAGGCCACTGAGAGATAAAAGGCTTGAAGTAAAAGTCATTGGCCCCCCTGAAGTTACTCATCTATGTCAAATATAGTGATACAATTAACATTTTAAGAACAGAGGTTGAGAAGAAACTTAATTTAGGATGAAAAGAATGGCATCAGATGGACCAAAATTAATTATACTGTGTAATCCTTAGTGTACTGAGAAATATTCAATGTGACTCATTTGTTGTATTTAAACATATTATTCTTATAAGGTATTATGTGATTAGGGCCTCCTTTCCTGGACTATGGTTAGACTTTGTGTCTCAATGCATGCTTTGAGAAAGTGACCTAAAGAACAATACATACCGATTGTCATAACAATCTATGAAATATAGGCTTCAATTAACCTAAATGCAAATAAGAAATATTTAAGAGTTCCTCAAAGCTTATAAATTTTTAAATGAAGAAATTATGAACCACCTTCTCAAACCTGAGGTGTATCAAGTCCTTCAGGGAGTCTTCCATGGTTCCTTCCTCTCCGTCATTGACCACATCCCATCAGTCACAAAATACCATAACTACACATCCCAAAACCAGCGGCTTCTCTTCAATCCCTTCTCCAAGCCCTTTGTATAAGTAGCCACCATTTTTCATTGTGTGAAAGTTGATTGTACAAATTGGATCATTCTTGTAATATTCAGCTAAATCAGAATAGAAGAACCAGGGAGAAAGCACTCAGGACATATAGCACCTGCTCCAAGAATTAAATCTTCCACAAGCCCAGCTGCTGAAACTGCCTACTGGAACCTGAAACCAGTTTTTCTCTCATAGCTACTGAAACAACCTGCTGTGAGTCTAAGGCCAGTTTTACCCACCACTGTCACTCATCAATGAGAGCTTGCCAGCTCCCCAGAATTTTACTAGTGCCAATGAACTTTCTGGAAAAACAATACGTAACATTTTTCCTTTTTAGAAAACCTCCAACCTTCTCCTTTTCTTTGGACACTGGTTTGTGTGTATGCCCTGAGTTGCAATTCTTGCTTCCCTAATAAAATTTAGAGATTCGTCTCTTAAATTGCATTTGACTTAGACACCTGGATCTAACACCTGTTATTTTATCCTGTTTTCACACTGCTATAAAGAAATACCCAAGGCTGGGTAATTTTAAAGGAAAGAGACTTAACTGACTCACAGTTCCACCTGGCTGGGGAGACCTCAGGAAACTTTCCATCATGGCGGAAGGAAAAGGGGAAGCCAGCACCTTCTTCACAAGGTGACAGGAGGGAGTGAGTGCGAGAATAAGGAAGTGCCACACTTTAAAACCATCAGGTCTCCTGAGAACTCACTCACTATCATAAGAAAAGCAAGGGGAAAACCACCCCATGTCTACCTGGAACCTCCCTTGACACATGGGGATTACAATTCAAGATGAGATTTAGGTGGGGACAAAGAGCCAGACCATATCACTTGCCTCTGGGCTGGCCTCACAACCTCCAGACTCTTCTCACATTCTTTACTTCCTTTCTTCCACTCAAACTGTTTTCCAAATAATTACCCAGACTGTACCACAGTGAAGCACAGCTGAGACAGTGGCCCTCACTTGTTCCGTGTGTGTTGCTGCATCTCACCATTTGGTCTTGTTAGAAACAATTAACTAGTGCGAGTTGGCTTTCTCAGTCTAAAAATAATTTTTAAAAAGCGAAATATTCAGGATAATACAGTTACTAAAGGTTTTATGTAAAAGCGCTTGAGGAAGACGGAGAGACGAAATCATTTAAGTCACGGAAACTCCCTAAAAATAGAATAACATTCAGAGTTCCCCAGCAGCTTTCCCCTGTCTCATACGCAGTTATCCTCGCTGACTTCTCACCCTTCTGGTCTAAGCTTATCTGTTGTTTCTTCAGAAAGTACTTTCTCTCAGACTCCTGAATACACATATGACAATTACTACATTATAAATAAATTCACAATTGTATAATAAATTGCTTACTGTCTGTCATAACTGATAGACTTTCAGCCCCACCAGGGCCGGAAAAAAGTCTGTCTTCTCCACTAAGCTATGTGTCTTGCACGTATCAGACTGTCAGTAAATTGTGAAAATAATAAATGAATTAAATGACGGATTTGATAGTCTAGCAACAGATCTGGCCACTTAGCAGCATCTCTGAGAGCATCCACTTTAGAAATAGGCATAATTCCCACTTTCGCATTGTGTATCACTGTGATGCAGGTCCTTAAAGCAATTGACCAGCTAGGTCTCATTCAGAAAAGGGCAGTCCTGTCAGGTGCCCAGCCTATATCTGTATTAGATCTCACTACCTGGTACATAGTCTGTCCTGAGAAGCAGCATCACTTGGTCCCTTCTTGTGACCTCTGCCCAAAGTCTCTTCAAAAGGAGACTGCAGGAAGCAGGTATCATGAAGGAGTCCTCAGAAGCGGCAGTGTACCAGGAAGGTACCTGGCCTGGACTCCCTGCAGGGGTATTCAAATTTTGCTACACATTAGAATCACTTTTCAAAATCCCAGTGGCCAGATGAATCCCAATATGTATTAAATCAGAATTTTTGGAAGTCAGACGCAGACATCAATATTTTCTAGGATTTCCAGGTGATTCCAACATGTAGCCAAGTTACAGATGCCACACTCTAGGGTTTTGTGACCAGTGTACCAGGAAGGTACCTGGCCTGGACTCCC
>NW_012114488.1:5502052-5503854 GCF_000951035.1 Colobus angolensis palliatus
CAAAAAGTGACGAGCATATAGCCATGGGAGGAAATGACAAGAGAAGTGTTTACAGATTATTAGAACAAGAAGTCCCGCATACTAATGTCAAGGGGGCAGGGAAGTTAGAAAGATCCAGCCAAGGGCACAAAGAATAGCAAGGGAGACACAAGAAAAATATTTTGAAGAGAAGGAAGTATTCAAACATATCAAATGTCCTCAAGTAAGATAAGGGCTAAGAATTAACTGTTAGATTTATTAATGTGAAGGACTTGGGTGACCTTGACAAGAATAGTTTTCAAGGTGTAGGGATCAAAGACTGATGGGCATTTGTTCTAAAGAGAATCAGAAGAGAGAAAATGGAGACAATAAGTGTAGAGAACTCTTAAAAATTTTGCCACGAAGGGGGACAGAAAAATGGAGAGGCTGGGAGCAGTGGCTCATGCCTGTAATCCCAGCACTTTGGGAGGCTGAGGGGAGAGGATTGTCAGAGCCCACGAGTTTGAGATCAGCTTGGGCAACATAGTGAGACTCTGTCTCTGCAATTTTGTTTTTAATTTAAAAATTAAAAACCGGGAAGGAAGTGGAAAAATAGCTGGAGAAGCAAGTGTAATCAACAGAGGATTGTGTTTAATATAAGAAAAAACACTATGTGTGTATGCTGATGAGAAACTCAATGAAATGAAGATGAAATAGGATGAAAAATACAGAAGTGACACTCTACAACTCATGAGACAGAAAGGGATATAGTACATGCATGGAGAAATTGGCCTTATATAGGAGCACAGAAAGTTCATCTAAAACAGTAAGAAGAAAGGTGATATATATGTACATGACAGCTGATAGATATTTACATTGTCAATATAATGACTTATAAATGTTACTTTACTGATAATTAGCAATCAATAGCACACCAGTGACTAATGCTGTCAAGGTTTAGGTGTGTTTGCAGTCTGTGTGTGTTGATAACTATTGCATTAATGAAACTAATATTTTATAAGGTGAAGTAACAAGATTTTAGTTTAATATTCCTATTCCTAATTCTGTGAGTAACCGATGAAAGCTAAATTTCTTCAAAACATACTGCTTTTCCATAAAATTAAATAATTTCTTCTAATGTACCAAATAAAAAGATTCGTTGTGAAATATATATTAATGCTCTCTAGAAAAGATTTAGTTTATGTGTTTTCTCTGTGATCATTTTCTTTCACGTAGACTTCGTACTTTCTTTTAATAAGAGAACATGACAATAAATGTTAGCTTTTCAAAAAATAAAAAATACAAAGTTCAATCTCATTGTCTTGCATTTGTAAAATATGACAAAACCTTATTTAAAAAACATTTTTCCGTAGTAATTTTGTTGTTGTTGCTTTTCTCTTATTCCACTGTTAATTATTCTCAGAAATTAACACTCTATGAACACATTTCTCATACATGGTATAGAACAGTGGTCTTTAATTAATTGTTTATATAACTGCCCAACAGAACTTTGGGAAAATATGTATTCACTCATATGTTTTTAAGTTTACAGCTGATATTTCTATCATAAGATTAAATAGTTGTGAATGATATAATTTCTAGTTTACTTTTTATTGTGTATAAGTTTTGATATATTTTCATCAAAATGCTGAATCTGAAAATTTAGCTAATTCAATTTGTTAAAACTTTGTCCATAAATATTTTAATGGCAAATCTAATCTTCATTATCAATCAGTCAGATCCAATAAACATGTTAATATTCTTCCTTTACAATTATTTCACTTCCAAGTCCTACCTTGCATATAGGTATATATATAGACAGGTACATATATACATGTATATAT
>NW_012114488.1:5505503-5523644 GCF_000951035.1 Colobus angolensis palliatus
ATATATGTTTACTATGGGGTATGAGTGAGACTCACCTTCCTTTTTACTTATAAAATTCAAATTGCCTGTAAGTAGCTCAAGCAGACCATGCAAAATTTCTATTTATACAAAGTGCTCCTGCAGAAAACCATATATATATATATATATATATGTTTACCATGGGGTATGAGTGAGACTCACCTTCCTTTTTACTTATAAAATTCAAACTGCCTGTAAGTAGCTCAAGCAGACCATGCAAAAATTCTGTATTAGTCTTCTCACATTGCGACAAAGATACTACTAAGATTGGGTAATTCATAAAGAAGAGAAGTATAATTGACTCATAATTCCTCTTGGTTGGGGAGGCCTCAGGAAACTTACAATTGTGACAGACAAAGGGGAAGCAAGGACCTTCTTCGCATGGCAGCAGGGGAGAGAAGCACAGTGTGAACAGAGAAAAAATCTGCCGTTTTTAAAACCATCAGATCTTGTGAGACTCCCTATCACAAGCACAGCATGGGGGAACTGCCCCCCATAATCCAGTCACCTCCCCTCAGGTTCCTCCCTTGACACATGAGGATTACAGTTCAAGATGAGATTCGGGTGGGGACACAGAGCCAACCCATATCAATGTCTCTCTAGTGTATTGTCAGGATAGTTTCCTGTTTCTCAGACTAGAGTGTGGGAATCTCAAGGATGAAGATACTACACTGGTTTCTTCAACTTCAGTACCTGCCTTGCACATATAAGTACAACAAATATTTCCTAAATGAATTTAACTCTTTCTGCCTATTCACATGTATTTTATAAACAAGCCAGAGAGCCACTTTTGAAAACAATGGAAAGGATAGAAATAAAGGATAACAGGTTGCTAGGCCATCTCTTTAAGTTCTAGAATTTTCAAGTGATCCTTGAAAATCCAAATGCATGACATGCCTGAGCCACTTTTGTCTTTTTTGGCAGTAATACCCTCGGAGTTCTTCTGGAGATTAGTTTAGTATGACCTTGCAATTCTGAAGCCAGGCAGGCCTATTTCAATCAACCTGTTCTTTTCCAGATGTTTTTTCTACCACATCCTTTAACAGGGTTTAAAAATTTAATTCCTCTGCTGTTTAATGTATCAGGATTTTTTGGATTTATTGTATCACATACATGAGTTATGTTATGTGTGTTAGTTACACAGCAATGTTCTGTGTCATCTCACTGCGGTATTTCATGAAAACGTGGAAGCACAGATGGTGAAAATGTAATTGGAGGGTTGAAGCAGTTAAATTTGCTTACCTCATCTAGTGCTTTATAGAGTGTTTTGAAATAATTTTCAACTCAAATGGAAGTGCTTTCTAATACAGTTTGTAGTTTTCCTTGGGATAATGAGCTCCTAAAGAAAATACTTTTTTTTTAAGTATTAAGTTTCTTTTCATACAATTGTTTTACTTGCCATTTAGTGATTTCTTCTATTACTCATGGACTTATCACCTCACTAAGACTGATTATTCAGCAGTGAATACTGCCTCCGAACTGACTTGAGAAACCTGACTCAAAGTAATTTCTACTTAAGATGTTATTTCCTTCCTGTGTTTTCACTACTAATTTTTGCCAGCCCCAGAGTAAGAAAATAAGTCATCTTTAGGTGGAGACTCATTTCCTGACTTTTAATATAGTTGGTCAGTTATAGCTAAATGTAATGGAAGGAAAAATGTTTAAAAATAAGATAAATGTCTTATATTTTATAAATTGAGGGGACAACATAAAAAAGAGAGAAGAATCCTTTCACTGAAATTCAGTCATTATAATTGATCTTCCACTGAACTCATGCCAACATATTTCTGGAGCCCAGAACAGTATTTTCTAAAAAGAGAAATTCTGTTGTTAGAAATGTAAGTGATCTTCCCCATGGCTCAGCTAAGAAATTAATCAACGATAAAACCCACCCAAATAAACTCAATTTTGTTTGTTTACTAGCTATCTTGATGTTTACTAACAGGTGGTCATAGAGATATGTCTCTATGTTATCAAAAGGAGGTGTGCTCTTAAGTTATGATGTTAATTAAAGCCGTAGAATTGCCAAATCCATATGAGAGCTGATCAGGGTAAGGATAGTGTCCTAAAGTCTATTAGAGGTACCACTTCTTCACACCATAATGGCAATTAAATTTCTGCCTAATTTTCAGAGGGTGATTTTCAAACATTCAAACGATAGCAAATTCCTTGTAGCTTTATTCATTTAATTAAAAACTATTATTGTTATTTATCATCTCCGTACCGACTTCAGTATTCCAGATCCATGGCATATCTCTCCAAGTCCCACCTCTATTTCACCTCTTGAAACTCATTCATTTATTCAGTTTAATACCGGGTGTGTAGTACACAGCAACAAACAAGATATAAACCAAAAGATAAATACTAGTCAAGTTTGTGAGTGTTACAAATGGACAATATCCAAGTACATAATGCCACGGAAACATGCAACATTTGGCTAACCTAGTGAGGTGTAGGGTCGGGTAGAGTGGGATTGTTAACAGGAAGAACTAACAATAGCAACAACAAGACGTTGAATTTTTACTATGTGCTAGAACAAACACACTAAATTCTTACCATGTTCTCGGCATTAGGCACCATATATTCCTTTAACAACATAACTCTTGCATTCAAATAACTCAGGTTTTGAAAAGAGATTCTGATAGATACAGAGATAATTACAATATTTTAAGTGCTATTTTTAAAGTCATCATGTAGAACTATAGGTGGTTGAGAAAAATTTTTAAAGGTGTTAAACTTGAAAAGAATCTTGAAGATGAAGCAATTTCATCCAGAAGACAAGGAAGTAAGCGAGATTCCAAGGAAGGAAACGCGTGAAATGGGTGCAAGATAAGTGTGTTCCAGAAAACAGAAAGTATTTCAAAATGATTCAACAAAGTCTCTGTAGAGAAAGGAGTTGGGAGAAGAGATTAGAAAGAGAGGAGGCAGATATATGAAGTTATGGATTGATAGATGAGTTCTGATAGAGGCTAAATATTTTCTTATTAGTCAAGCTAACAAATACCTAGATAAAATGATGTTGTATTTTCTAACCTTGACAAATTTGCCTTCTTAATGCATAAACTGTGTTTGTCTCTGCTGCCAACAGAGACAAAACCCATACACCTTTACAACATTGAGGGCAATAGGATATACTCACCTTTAGTTTGAGGACAGAGAACAAGAGATGTAGAGAAGCATTATCCTAGGGCCTGAAGAGCATTCCTCGAGACAGTGATATTTCTGGTTACAGACTGTGTTGGGTGAGTAACAGAGGCAGTTATTTTCTTCTTTAATAAATGTATTAAATGTGATTCATGATATGAGTGGACCTCTGTGTTTTCAGTACATTACGAGAGAGCCCCTCTTACGCAAGTCTATATGGAGGTCTTTTGATATAACAGTAAAGGCTTTGAGTTTTATGCAAAAAGCTTTGAGTTTTACGCAAAAAGCTATGAAAAGATCAATAATCGGTCAGTAATAACTACTAAAAATATTAAGAAGGTCATAAAAATTTGTTCAGTTGTTTATTATAAGTTCTAAATTGAAAATACTATTGTTTCCCAATACATTAAACTGTTCTTCATACAAGGTAATTCTTCCATTATATCATAAGCTTTGCGTCATACAGTGTGAAATTTTCCACATTTAATTCAAGCAGTCACATGCAATAAAAATAGTTGATTTATCAAAATATTTTCAGAAATTTTATATCATAGACACTTAACATATGATTGTAATTAAACTAAGTCTATGTTTTTTATACATACAACTTAATTCAAGAAGAAAGAACTTCTCCAAAGACTTCTTCACTCTAGGATATATAAAATGTCTACTTCGGGAAATGTAGGATTGTTTTAACAATATACAGCATTCTAGAGACTCTTGCCAAGTTATGACAGAAACCATGATTGATGAATAAAACACAGAAAATGGAAAGAAGTCTAAATCTGGGATATAATATTCCAGAATGATTACAGCCAATTACTAAGACACTGAGCTTGTTGCAAGCACAGCCTGTCTTCTAACGCTGGTTTTCATCATCACTCAATATGGACTGGGTAGATTCTGGAATAAATGGCCCAGGAAAGCAGAGGACCCCAGTTTTTCCTTCATTTACATAAAACTTCAATGCTGAAGCAGAATGACTTATTGGTGATTCATGGATAAACCAGTCATATTCTATAAATAAGACATCTGGAAAGTGACTTCAAGTTGCACCTAAAATACAATCTTGTAAAATTCATAAACATGTTTTTAAAAAAAATTTCTCTGTTAAGTTCAATATAAAGGATGTAATCCAATCCTGTTATGGCTTCTTAAAAGGTTCTAAAATATTTCATCATATTAAAATAGTTTTTCAAGATTGTGATTCATAAACATTTAACATTGCAACTGATTAAAAGAAAACAAATTCCTGAAATCTTGGTCTATTTTTAATGCTTGGACATTAAATTGAAGAATAATTTCAGACCATAAAATTCCATGGGTATTTAGAATTTATAGTGGTATGTGATTACTGCTGAAACAAAGATTAATGACCAATATGAGAAAACCATTATATCCAACAAACTGACCATGAGCCCTATAAATAGCATATCCCTTACAAGATTTTCAAAACTATTTTTGACTTTATAATAGATAAGAATTCCAAGACAGCATAAAAGATTGTTTCCTTAATCCACTTCCCTATTCTCTTTAACATATCCTGGAAGCCAATGCACACATCTAATAACTTGTGAATTATTCTGCTTGGCTGGTATCCCAGTGGGCTTTAAATTATTAATATGTTTAAAGCTGCAAAAATAGTTAATTTTTAATGTGTTTGATAGGGTTCTTAGCATTTTATACATCATCATAAAATATGAAAACATTGGATTCCAAATTGTTTAATTGCTATCCATAATGATATAATAATTCTAAGACTGGTTTAAACATCACAAACAAAAGATAGCCGGAAAATAGAAAGTCTTGTTTTTTTGTCAGCTATGTCATTTATCATAGCATAAATGGTTCACAGGTGTAGAATTCTAATGTTCGGATTCCAAATTCAATACTTTGTCATTAGTAGTATTATCATCTGGATAAATGTTCTCTTTACATGGTATTAAACTAGAACTGACAAAGCATATTAAACAAATAGAGTTCAACAACACCACAAATTGAATTTACAATTGACCGAGCAGAGAATAAGAAGAGTAAACCTTGTCATACAATGCATCATGATCCAATTTGGGTATGGAAAAAGCTACTCTGGGGCCCAATTTGGCCAGGAAAGAAAAGGTGAATACTGGCCGGCAAAGATGACTGAGGGGAAAAAACCTAAGTTTTCCTGCATGACATTTATGAGGTTGGAGCTTTCCAACTTCTCTTCTTTACTTTACATTATATTTAAAGTATTTTTAGTAGCATGTATATGGTATAAGATCTTTACATTATAGACCTTCCCTATTACCTTTCCATAAAATATTATGCTTTAATTTGAGCAGGACATCCATGTTTTGTTCAAATTAAAAATGAAAATCGTAAACGCAATGTTAGTTCTTTTGTGAACATAAATATTTTGTTCATAAATGTTGCAGTTTAAATTTATTTACATATGCATTTATTCACAGTTAATTTTAAAATTTTATTAAATGCCTACTATGTGCCATGTACTGTTCTGGCACTGAGGATACCGCGAAACTAGAAACAAAATCCCAGCCCCTGTGGACAGGGCTGCAGTACTGCACAGTGCTAGGGTGGGTGCTACTAAACTTGGAGTCCATGTGAATAGCGGCCCCCTGAAGTTGGCAGTGTACCCACTGTGGCTTTTAAGTGGTAACTGTTCAAGCATAGATCAAATTCTTTATTTAAGCAGCATTATAGAACAAAGAGACATTGAAGCATATTTTGGAAGTGAATTTCCCAAAAGAAATGAGGCTTATTCCCAAAATTTACAAAATATTTTTAGCTTTTTTAATGGACAGTTGTGTAAAACAGATTGTACACTTTCATGCCTTGCTAAACAGAATATACCGATCAGACTTAACTTATTCTTAATGACTACATTTCATCATCTCAAACACAGACTATTAGACTGTGCTAAAATTCTATGATCACTCTCAAGAGCATGAATCATGCACAATAGTACGCAATGGAGCAGACCCAGCTGCTACACTTTTCAGTTCTTTTGTCTGCTCTTTGTAATCTCTCCCCTCCTGCTGCAGGCTCTCAGATCCTCCCATCTCTGTGCCTCTCACTAAAGTTCATTTTCTCAGGCCAAAGTACTGTGTTTAATCTTCTATGGACAGATTAACCTAATAGCCAAATTGATCCAAACAATTATACTATGTATATATTATTTAAATTAGAGTAATAAGACCACAGATAATAAGCTATGAGAACAATCACTGATAAAATGTTTATTTTGGCTGCTCCAAGACCTTTTGGTCTCTGGGTTGCAAATTGTTGAGTTTGTCAGTTAAGTCACCAATCTAGTAAGTGACTTCCTATTCGTGTGTCTGTGTTTGGGTGTGTGTATGTGTGTGTAAGAGAGAATGACAGAGAGAGGAGAGAGAAAGAGAAAAATTATTTTATGTGCATTGTTTACTATATATGCTATACATGGGATGCAACGCTAATATAAAAATAATGAATAGTAAAACCATTATTTTTATCATTTTAAGATTATTTTCAATGAAATCATCTGTTTATTTTTATTTTTTGGAATTTTTGTATTTTTTTGTTTCAATAGCTTTTGGGATACAACTGGTTGTTGGTTACATGGATGAACTATGTAATGGTGAAGTCTGAGATTTTACTGCACCAGTCACCAGAGTAGTGTACATTATACCCAAAATGCAGTGTTTCATCCCTCACTTTCCACTCAACCTCCCCTCTTCTGAGTCTCCAAAGCCCGTTATACCACTCTGTATGCCTCTGAATACCCATAACTTGGCTCCCACTTACAGATGAGAACATACAGTATTTGATTTTCCATTCCTTAATTAGTTTCACTTAGAATAATGGCCTCCAGCTTCATCCAAGTTGCTGCAAAAGACATTATTTTATTCTTTTTTATGGCTGAGTAGTATTCTCTGATATGTATGTGTGTATACATAAATATATATACACACACATATCTATATAACATTTTCTTTACAGATATATATAATGTGATCGATATATATCACACACACATATATACATATCACATTTCCTTTATCCACTCAGTGGTTGATGGGCACTTAGACTGGTTCCATATCTCTTTAATTGTGAATTGTGTTGAAATAAACATACATGTGCAGGTGTCCATAGAACTAAAAATAGATTTACAATTTCATCCAACAATCCTACTACTGGATATCTACCCAAAGGAAAAGAAGTCATTATATCAAAAAGACACATTTTAAAATTCTTTACCTGATGACTGCACTGGCTATTAGGTCTAAACTATCTACTTCTGAACTTAAGGAAATTGACAATACAAATATCACAATTCTATCACAAGGCACTACTTCAGGAAAGACTACAAAGTCGTATTATTTTTATGGCTAACAATTTAAAAAATATATCCTACTTTGCATTATTTTTGTGAATTTGACTAAATTGAATATTTTCAATTGAATATTTATTTTAAAATAAATATGTGCTAAATACCAACCATACGCAAGGTTCACTAATCACTGGAACAAGCAAATTGATCTTTTCATAATTGATTTATAACATCATTGTCAAATACAGTTAGTCTGTATGCAAAGCTAGGTTATAATTAGAAAATAAATCAATGGGATTTATAATCATAATAAAAATAAGACAAATCATATCACAATTTCAGGAGATGCAGAAAAATATTTGCCAAAATATTGAAATAAAACTATCTTTAGTAATAGGCTACGTAATCATCTAGCTAAAAATCTCATAGGGAATCAACAAAAAAGTTATTAGAACGAATAACTGATTTAACCATGTCTCAAATTACAATATAAATATACAAAACTCAATTAGTATTTCTACATACTAACAAAAACACTTGAAATTAAGAAAAGTACCAAAAATATAAAACATTTATGGATAAATTTAACAAAAATTAGGTAAGGTCTACAAACTGAAAACTATAAAACATTGCTAAATGTTTAAAAAGATCTAAATAAATGTGGAACTATCCCATGTATATTGATCAGACTATCAATAGTGTTGAGGTGATCAATCTCGATCAAAATCCAAGACTTTCTTTCGAAGAAACTGATGAACTGTTTCTGAAATTTATATGGAAATTCAAAGGACCTAGATTAGTCACAACAATTAAAAAAAAAAAAAATTCAGACAATATACAGTTACAATAGTCAAGACATCATGGGTATGTTTGAAAAGACAGATCTATAGACCAATGGAACAGAATAGAGTGCCCAGAAATAGACCTACACAAATGGTCAATTTAATGTCAGCAAAATGCAAAGGCAATCCCATGAAGAAAGAATTGTCCTTTCAACAGTTGTTACTGAAAAATTTGTACATACATACGTATAAAAAAATCCTGGCTTTTCATACCATAGACAATCTCCAAATAGAATATAGGCCAAAATATAAGAGCTAAAGCTGTACAACTTCTGAAAGGAAACAAACAAAAAATAATGTGGTCTTGAATTAAGTAAACATTTATTAGATAGTACAGAAAAATTCCAATCCAAAAAGGACAAAAAATGTTAAATTGGACTGCAACATAATTAGAAACAGTTGCCCCTCAAAAGATATTCTTCAGAAAATGAAAGAAAAACCACAGGCTGGGAGAAAATATTTGCAAAATACGTACTAATCAAGGACTTATATCCAGTGAGTTGTAATAACTCACTGGGAAAATATAAAACTCAAGTAGAAAACTGAGTAAAATATTTGATTGACACTTTACCAAAGAATATACATAAATTTAAAATAAATCTGCTGGGCACGGTGGTTCATGCCTGTAATCCCAGCACTTTGGGAGGCGGAGGCAGGTGGATCACGAGGTCAGGGGATCGAGACCAACTTAGCTAACACAGGGAAACACCGTCTCTACTAAAAATACAAAAAGTTAGCCGGGCGTGGTGGCGGGCGCCTGCAGCCCCAGCTACTTGCAAGGCTGAGGCAGGAGAATGGCATGAACCCGGGAGGCGGAGCTTGCAGTGAGTCGAGACTGCGCCACTGCACTCCAGTCTGGGCAACAGAGAGAGACTCCGTCTCAATAAATAAATAAATAAACCCATAAAAAAGATTCCCAACATTATTAGAAAAATGACAATTAAAACCACATTTAGATAATACTACACATTTACTAGGGTGACTACAATTAAAAGTATTTTCAGTGGGTAGAGCAAGTGGATCTCTCAGAGATTGCTGCTGGGTATGAAAAATAGTTGAGCCACATTGGAACAGTTTGGCAGTGTCTTATGTAATTAAATATGCACTTATCATATAACCTGGGAATTCCATTTCTAGGTATTTACTTAAGAGAAAGAAAATATATCTTCACACAAGGACTTATTTTTTTTTTTTTGAGGCGGAGTCTCGCTCTGTCGCCCGGACTGGAGTGCAGTGGCCGGATCTCAGCTCACTGCAAGCTCCGCCTCCCAGGTTCACGCCATTCTCCTGCCTCAGCCTCCCAAGTAGCTGGGACCACAGGCGCCCGCCACCTCGCCCGGCTAGTTTTTGTATTTTTAGTAGAGACGGGGTTTCACCATATTAGCCAGGATGGTCTCGATCTCCTGACCTCGTGATCCGCCCATCTCGGCCTCCCAAAGTGCTGGGATTACAGGCTTGAGCCACCGCGCCCGGCCCACACAAAGACTTCTATGTGAATGTTCATACCAGCTTTATTTGTACTAACCAAAAATTAGAAACAATTAAAATGCCCATCAACCTGTGAGTGGATAAACAAGTTGTGGTAGACACACAATGGAATACTACTCAGCAATAAAACGTCTGAACTACTTCCATGCACAATGATCTGGACAGATGTCAAAAACAAATTGTACACTTAAAATTGGATAATTTTCTCGTATGTAAATTATAACTCAATAGAGCTAATGAAGAAATAGAATTAGCTGGTTAAACAGTTCCTATGATAGCAGAGTAGTGTGGAATATCAGCTACATGTCTCTCAAAGAGAATTGTGGTATGGCTTAACAGTCAAGAACCTGCATTTGTTATATAAAAACTAGTAGCACGAATTTTGCTCGAGTCTTGAGAAGACAATCTGAACTCCTGTTCTGGTGTCCTTCTGTGACCCTTGTCCATCCTGATGTTCAAAACCACGCTTGTATATTGTTACTTGAACAAATCCCCAGATGAGTGATCACCACGTCAAAGGTTACAGTGACTAACTGGTTGGGGTTTTTCTCTTGTCTTCACAGCCTCATCACTAATCTCAGAAATAATTAGTGTCATACTTCAGATCCAATAAGCATTTTGGTGATAACAGGAAATTCATTGATCTGAATGCATGCTTTTTGAACGATACTTGCATAGGAAACGAGATATAACCAAAGCCTACAGTTTGTGCAGACACATTTTGTAAGAGATGGCACTTGTCTGGTTTATTCAGCTCAAGGACTGGAATTCTGAGTGGGGATTTTCTCTTTAATATCGGATGTTAATAACCTCTCCTTAATAATATCTAAAGAGGTTCATTAAATCTGGAATTTCATAAAGACCACAAAACTAATCCATTAAGAAGGATTAAAATTTTACTGTGGGACAGAAAATATGAACGGTTAGTTTAAATGTAAACCCATTTTTAAACATAACATACTTTACTAAAGTTGTAGTGAAATGCTTAACTGAGACCATGGAAATGACCATAGTGAATTTTGACCAGATCTTCACCAGCCATTGCTGGTTTGTGGACCACCTATTTATTGGCTTATTTCTGATACCCATGTTTTTCAATATCCTATACTTGCCATCCCATTATAATTTCCTTTCATCAGGACTGATAGAGTATCCACACATTCTCAGAATCTATGTGATTACTTGAAATTCAGTCTTTTGCGACTAGGTTTGTAAAGCTCTATTTACTTCTATTTTGTGCTGCACACTTCTCTGTGAACTGTCTCCAGAGTTTTTAAAATATGCCTGTTTCTCAATTTTATAACATCTCCCTTTTCTTCACTGCTTCACTGAAAAGGTTTTGTAGCTTATTCTAGAATTGGTCAAGAAAAGTAAAATAATTTAATCAGCATTTCCCGCAGTGTTTTTTTCTGTCCTCCACCCATCTTTCTCAATATTTAGAAATCATTTACTCTAGAAATTTTCTCAGTGTTCAAACTATAAAATGTATACACACACACACATACACACACACACACCACACACACACACTTCTTAATGCCTCATCTTCAGGAGCAAAAACAGAATAAAAGTTACCAACATGCGCACCTGCGAAGGTTATAATCTTAACCAGAAACACTTTCCCTGGGCAACCCCTGGCATCAGTTGCTGGTGAGGGACAGAAGCTCCTGGCCTCAAGGGGTAGATTGGAAAAATGTCACTGTGCCTCCTCTTCTTAGAGGAGCTTTCAGCTTGCTGGTCTTCTCTGAGCTTTCACCAAAATACAATCGGCGGCCGGGCGCGGTGGCTCACGCCTGTAATCCCAGCACTTAGGGAGGTCAAGGTAGGTGGATAACGAGGTCAGGGGATCGAGACCATCCTGGCTAACACGATGAAACCCCATCTCTAATAATAATACAAAAAATTCGCTGGGCGTGGTGGCGGGCACCTGTAGTCCTAGCTACTCAGGAGGCTGAAGCAAGAGAATGGTGTAAACTCGGGAGGCAGAGCTTGCAGTGAGCCAAGATCATGCCACTGCACTCCAGCCTGGGCGACAGCATGAGACTTTGTCTCAAAAATAAATAAATACACAAATAAATAAACACAATTCACAGATCTACTGAAAAAAGGCAGAATTAAATATTGCCAATAATCAAGATAAAAATGGATTATAATAAAATGTGATAGAAGGATGTGAAATTATTCAAAATAATAATATTTTACAAAGATTTAAGGATTCAGTCTGACCTATGAAGATCAAAAGAATTTAAGTGACTACATAGAAAAATGATGACAGGTATTTATTCTACCAGATATTTTAAGAGTGAGAGAAAAATGCAAAGATAGAAAAAATTGTATTAGATGAACTTTTATAGGCAAAAGTAAAAAGATATTGATGACATTGCTATCTGCAGAACTGTGGGACAGTAGAGAGGACCACTTCTTCAAGCAATATTTTGCTCACATACAGTGAGGTTATTGTAAGTGAAGAGTTGGAGTCAGCAGTCTGAGCTTGAAATCTGCCTCTACCACTTATTACCTGAGTGACTCTGGGCAAGATACATAGCGACACTAAGTCCATCTGTTTCTCCATCTTTTAAACAGGAATATTCATCTCACCCCACCTACAGTGTTTCAGGAGGATTACTGGCTGAAATAAAGCCACACCCACTGATATGCCACAGGTACCCAGAAAGAGTAAACTCCTCATTTAACTGGATAAGGACTCACAACAAAAATTCTGAAGCCTAAGAGCCAAGCCACACAGAACAAGAGTAGACACAGCTTATCTCGGCATATATCCACTTGTCTTTAAAGTCCCTAGGAGGAGCACACAGCTGTTGTTGACACCATCTGTAAAGAATACAGTCTCACCAGATCTGGAATATTCAAGATGCTGTTATCTTTTTTATACTCAGTGTTTGCACCACTATTTTTGGGAGTGACTACCCAAAATAAATGTGTTCCCATTTACACGAAAGTTTATAAACATTGGATTCTCCAAGTTCTGGAGCCACACTCAATATCAGAGGGCCCCCTTACTCACCTAGAGGAAAAAAACAGCTTGAAAGCTCAGGTGGTCCTAATATTATCTCTGCTCCCACTTTCCAGTATTTAAGAATGCATATTTCTCCACAGAACCTCAGATAGTTCTTAAGAATTAAATGAGTTAATGCTGTAAAGTTTTAATACAAAGTAAATATTCAATAGTAATCATTTTTATTATTACTTCATGGAGACTTTGTGAGGTTTACATAAAGTAATTGATGTAATTTGCTTAGCCCAAAGCGTGGAACATATTAACCTCTCAAGAATTAGCTGTTGTTACTATTACCATTAGTATTCTTATCATTCTAGTTATTATCACTGTCATCAACAGTTGCTGTCACTCTGCACTGATCCTTTACCTGTGTCTCGGTCTCGTAGCCCATGTCAGCTTTTACACTGCAACCTGGACTTAAGACTTGAGATTGATTCATAGCATGAAACAACTTGTACTTTTTTGGATAAATTGTGTGGGATTCTCAGCTGCCTTTCAGACATTTTCAGTGTTTTATCATGCTACAGAAATGATGAAAGAGGGAGTGGCACCAAAATGGTCGGATAGGAACAGCTCCAGTCTGCAGATTCCAGCCTGAATGACGCAGAAGACTGGGTGATTTCTGCATTTCCAACGGAGGTACCGGGTTCATCTCACTGGGGCTTGCCAGACAAGTGGATGCAGCCCACGGAGCAGGGCGGTGCACCACCTTACCTGGGAGGCACAAGGGGTCGGGGAATTCCCTTTCCTAGCAAAGGGAAGCCATGACAGATGGCACCTGGAAAATTGGGACACTCCCACCCTAATACTGTACTTTTCCAATGGCCTTAGGGCAAACCAGGAGATTATATCCTGCCCCTGGCTTGGAGGATCCCACGCCCGGGGAACCTCGCTCACTGCTAACACAGCAGTCTGAGATCCAACTGCAAGGTGGCAGCGAGGCTGGGGAAGGGGTGTCCACCATTGCTGAGGCTTGAGTAGGTAAACAAAGCGGCCAGGAAGCTCAAATAGGGTGGAGTCCACTGCAGCTCAAGGAGGCCTGCCTGCCTCTGTAGACTCCAACTCTAGGGGCAGGGCAGAGCTGAACAAAAGGCAGCAGAAACTTCTGTAGACTTAAACATCCCTGTCTGACAGCTTTGAAGAGAGGAGTGGTTCTCCCAGCATGGAGTTTGAGATCTGAGAATGGACAGATTGCCTCCTCAAGTGGGTCCCTGACCAACGAGTAACCTAACTGGGAGGCACCTCCCAGTTAGGCACCCCTCTGAGAGAAAGCTTCCAGAGGAAGGATTAGGCAGCAGCATTTGCTGTTCTGCAGCCTCCACTGGTGATACCCAGGCAAACAGGGTCTGGAGTGGACCTCCAGCAAACTCCAACAGACCTGCAGCTGAGGGGTCCTGACTGTTAGAAGGAAAACTAACAAACAGAAAGGACAACCACACCAAAACCCCATCTGTACATCACCATCATCAAAGATGAAAGGTAGATAAAACCACAAAGATGGGGAGAAACCAGAGCAGAAAAGCTGAAAATACTAAAAGTCAGAGCACCTCTTCTCCTCCAAAGGAATGGAGCTCCTTGCCAGCAAGGGAACAAAGCTGGACAGAGAATGATTTTGACGAGTCAAGAGAAGAAGGCTTCAGATGATCGGTAATAACAAACTTCTCCGAGCTAAAGGACGATATTCTAACCCATTGCAAAGAAGCTAAAAACCTTGAAAAAGGAGTAGATGAATGGCTAACTAGAATAAACAGTGTAGAGAAGTCCTTAAATGACCTGATGGAGCTGAAAACAATGACACGAGAACTGCGTGACGCATGCACAAGCTTCAGTAGCCGATTTGATCAAATAGAAGAAAGGGTATCAGTGATTGAAGATTGAAAGAATGAAATGAAGCAAGAAGAAAAGTTTAGAGAAAAAAGAGTAAAAAGAAATGAACAAAGCCTCCAAAAAATATGGGACTATGTGAAAAGACCAAATCTGTGTCTGATTGGTGTACCTGAAAGTGACGGGGAGAATGAAACCAAGTTGGAAAACACACTTCACAATATCATCCAGGAGAACTTCCCCAACCTAGCGAGACAGGCCAACATTCAAATTCAGGAAATACAGAGAATGTCACAAAGATAAACCTTGAGAAGAGCAACTCCAAGACAAATAATTGTCAGATTCACCAAAGTTGAAGTGAAGGAAAAAATGTTAAGGGCAGCCAGAGAGAAAGGTCGGGTTACGCACAAAGGAAAGCCCATCAGACTAACAGCAGATCTCTTGGCAAAAACTCTACAAGTCAGAAGAGAGTGGAGGCCAATATTCAACATTCTTAAAGAATTTTCAACCCCGAATTTCATTTCCAGCCAAACTAAACTTCATAAGTGGTGGAGAAATAAAATACTTTACAGAAAAACAAATGCTGAGAGATTTTATCACCACCAGGCCTGCTTACAAGAGCTCCTGAAGGAAGCATTAAACATGGAAAGGAACAAACCAGTACCAGCCACTGCAAAAACATGCCAAATTGTAAACACCATCGATACTAGGAAGAAACTGCATCAACTAACGAGCAAAATAACCAACTAACATCATAACGACAGGATCAAGTTCACACATAACAATATTAACCTTAAATGGAAATGGACTAAATGGTCCAATTAAAAGACACAGTCTGGCAAACTGGATAAAGAGTCAAGACCCATCAATATGCTGTATTCAGGAGATCCATCTCACATGCAGAGACACACATAGGCTCAAAGTAAATGGATGGAGGAAGACCTACCAAGCAAATACAGAACAAAAAAAAGCAGGGGTTGCAATCCTAGTCTCTGATAAAACAGACTTTAAACCAACAAGATCAAAAGAGACAAAGAAGGTTATTACATAACGGTAAAGGGATCAATTCAACAAGAAGAGCTAACTATTCTAAATATGTATGCACCCAATACAGGAGCACCCAGAATCACAAAGCAAGTCCTTAGAGACCTACAAAGAGACTTAGACTCCCACACAATAATAATGGGAGACTTTAACACCCCACTGTCAACATCAGACAGATCAATGAGACAGAAAGTTAACAAGGATATGCAGGAATTGAACTCGGCTCTACACCAAGCAGACCTAATAGACACCGATAGAACTCTCCACTCCAAATCAACAGAATATACATTCTTCTCAGCACCACATCACACTTATTCCAAAATTGACCACATAGTTGGAAGTAAAGCACTCCTCAGCAAATGTAAAAGAACAGAAATTATAACAAACTGTCTCTCAGATCGCAGGGCAATGAAACTAGAACTCAGGATTAAGAAACTCACTCAAAACCACTCAACTACATGGAAACCAAACAACCTGCTCCCGAATGACTACTGGGTACATAACGAAATGAAGGCAGAAATGAAGATGTTCTTTGAAACCAATGAGAACAAAGATACAACATACCATAATCTCTGGGACACATTTAAAGCAGTGTGTAGAGGGAAATTTATAGCACTAAATGCCCACAAGAGAAAGCAAGAGAGATCTAAAATTTACACTCTAACATCACAATTAAAAGAACTAGAGAAACAAGAGCAAACACATTCAAAAGCTAGCAGAAGGCAAGAAATAACTAAGATCAGAGCAGAACTGAAGGAGATAGAGACACAAAAAACCCTCCAAAAAATAATGAAGCCAGAAGCTGGTTTTTTGAAAAGATCAACAAAACTGATAGACTGCTAGCAAAACTAATAAAGAAGAAAAGAGAGAAGAATCAAACAGACGCAATTAAAAATGATAAAGGGGATATCACCACTGATCCCACAGAAATAAAAACTACCATCAGAGAATACTATAAACACCTCTGCCCAAATAAACTAGAAAAATCTAGAAGAAATGGATAAATTCGTTGACACATACAACCTCCCAAGACTAAACCAGGAAGAAGTTGAATCCCTGAATAGACCAATAATAGGTTCTGAAATTGAGGTAATAATTAATAGCCTACCAACCAAAAAAAGTCCAGGACCAGATGGATTCACAGCCGAATTCTACCAGAGGTACAAAGAGGAGCTAGTACAATTCCTTCCGAAACTATTCCAACCAATAGAAAAAGAGGGAATCCTCCCTAATTCATTTTATGAGGCCAATATCATCCTGTTACCAAAGCCTGGCAGAGACACAACAAAAAAGAGAATTTTAGACCAATATCCCTGATGAACATCGATGCAAAAATTCTCAACAAAATATTGGCAAACCAAATCCAGCAGCACATCAAAAACCTTATCCACCACGATCAAGTAGGATTCATCCCTGGGATGCAAGGCTGGTTCAACATAAGCAAATCAATAAATGTAATCCATCAGAACCAAAGACAAAAATTCCACATGATTATCTCAATAGATGCAGAAAAGGCCTTTGAAAAAATTCAACAGCCTTTCATGCTAAAAACTCTCAATAAACTAGGTATTGATGGGGCGTATCTCAAAATAATAAGAACTATTTATGACAAACCCACAGCCAATATCATATTGAATGGGCAAAAAATGGAAGCATTCCCCTTGAAAACTGGCACAAGACACTCTCTCAACACTCCTATTCAACATAGTGTTGGAAGTTCTGGCCAGGGCAATCAGGCAGGAGAAAGAAATAAAGGGTATTCAATTAGGAAAAGAGGAAGTAAAATTGTCCCTGTTTGCAGATGACATGATTGTATATACAGAAAACCCCATCATCTCAGTCCAAAATCTCCTTAAGCTGATAAGCAACTTCAGCAAAGTCTCAGGATACAAAATCAATGTGCAAAAATCGCAAGCATTCCTACACACCAATAACAGACAAACAGAGAGCCAAATCATGAGTGAACTCCCATTCACAATTGCTTCAAAGAAAATAAAATACCTAGAAATCCAACTTACAAGGGATAAGAAGGACCTCTTCAAGGATAACTACAAACCACTGCTCAGCAAAATAAAAGAGGACAAAAACAAATGGAAGAACATTCCATGATCATGGATAGAAAGAATCAATATTGTGAAAATGGCCACACTGCCCAAGGTAATTTATAGATTCAATGCCATCCCCATCAAGCTACCAATGACTTTCTTCTCAGAATTGGAAAAAACTACTTTAAAGTTCATATGGAACCAAAAAAGAGCCCTCATCGTCAAGACAATTGTAAGCCAAAACAACGAAGCTGGAGGCATCACACTACTTGACTTCAAACTATACTACAAGGCTACAGTAACCAAAACAGCATGGTACTGGTACCAAAACAGAGCGATAGACCAATGGAACAGAATAGAACCCTCAGAAATAATACCACACATCTACAACCATCTGATCTTTGA
>NW_012114488.1:5524591-5584401 GCF_000951035.1 Colobus angolensis palliatus
GGAAGGGGAACATCACACACTGGGGCCTGTCAAGGGGTGGAGGGAGTGGGGAGGGATAGCATTAGG
Organism: Colobus angolensis palliatus; assembly: GCF_000951035.1. Classification (NCBI taxonomy): domain Eukaryota; kingdom Metazoa; phylum Chordata; class Mammalia; order Primates; family Cercopithecidae; genus Colobus; species Colobus angolensis. The sequence continues at coordinate 5,524,658 of NW_012114488.1, forward strand.
AAGTATACCTAACGTAAATGATGAGTTAATGGGTGCAGCACACCAACATGGCACATGTATACACATGTGACAAACCTGCATGCTGTGTGCATGTACTCTAGAACTTAAGGTTAAATAATAATAAAAAATTAGAAAGAAATGATCAAAGAACACTCAGTGAGATTCATACAATATGGGTTAGAATGATTAAGCCTAGCAAACATTCAATGTCCCACGTGATCACAGTTTACTGTGGAGGGCCTGAATGGTAGAACCTGAACACAGCTACAAAACATGATTCTTAATCTGTTTAATAGAAAGATAGAGCTTTTATCTCTTTGATTTTATTTTCCTGATCTGAGAACAAGTAAGAGTTTTCTAGCATGAATTTCTGCTAATATCATAGCAGACTAGAGTTTTTTTTTTAAATGTACTGTTACGGTTTTTTACTACATATTTAATGTGCTTAAAGACAAAGATTCAGAAATATACAACCTTATTAATTTCATCACTCCCAGTTTTTATAGATCCTAAACAGTATATTGGCTACTTAACAAGAAATACATTAATGATTTGCAGATTTTAACATAAAATTCCCTCATCTCTAACAATATGCAATAGTGATATGTTTTCCAAAAATATAGTAACTTTGGAACAGATTATCGGATGCTCTGAGATAATTTTTAAAGTGCAGATGGCCTGGTACTTCATAGTTACAAAGGATTAAAAGGAAGGAGATTGAAGATTCTCTCAATACATGTGTTATTTCAACATGTCATGTGGATATGCCATATCTCTTTTCAAAAAAACACCGTTGGCTAATGGTTCTAGATCACTACGCAAGGCTGGCCTATTAATTTGAAATCAAGAGACTGCTTGGGGAAGGTGCCTGTGACCAGGGGTGAAGTAACCCAGTTCAAATACTGCCCTGTAACTCATGAACACCCTGCCAGGGTAAAGATTATTTAACTTCTCAGAGCCTCACTCTAATCATTTCTAAAATAGGAGATGAGAGCAATTGCCTTCTTACTGACATAGTGAGAAGTTCCAATTAAATACTGAATATGAAGAAGCTTTTTTCTTAAGACTTTCATTCCTCCTGCATAGTAACCACTTCTAAAAATACACACATCTTTCACCTACCACTCTGAGCTGCATTAAACCAATGCTTTGAACTCTGTAATTCAGCTCCATGATTATAACCTTGTGATCCTTAGATTTCCCCACTCCCTTCCTCCAACTTTACCTTGTCACCTTTCATAGTGGAATCTCCTACTGTTATTCGTCTCTCCGTGGAATCAGATCAGAACTTCCTTCGCTTTGTGTTACATATGAAGTGCGCCTCTCACTCTTCGTTTGTTATGATTTACAGCTTATCCTCAGCTTGATATCATCAGTGTACAAGGGGGAGCTGCTGTTCACCAATTCTTTGTTGTTCTCCCATCTAAGTACTGGCCAGACCCAATCCTGCTTAGCTTCCAAGATCTGGCAGGTTCAGAGTGGTATGGCCATAGACTCTTTGTTGTTTTCCTTGGTGCTAAGATGAATCTCCTTTCCCCAAAGCTACATTATAAAATAGATGAGAGCCAGGATCACACCTGCCACCTCTGTGCAACATCCAGTACAGACACAGCATCCTGAATGTGTTAAGAGCTTAAAAAGTTACTGCTAACAGTGACGTAATTCTGTACCTCCACCAACAAATAAAAGTGTGGCTGGTTCCATTAGGCTGAAAAGGAACTATATAGGATACTGATTGATCAAAATCTATTAAGCAGATAATCAGAGTTATAAATATCAATAGACATTTTATAAATATTAATATATTTCCAAATATAGCATAACGTTTCATATAATAATCTCTGATTTTTGAATTACTGTGAATAAAATTTTGAGGGGAGGTGTTTTCATTTTTTTTTTAATGAGCAATGATCCCCACGCCCTCACTTAAATCTTGCTGCCATCCAGTTTGGCAGTTTCAGGAGACAGATGGGTCTTTCCAACAGTTATGTCCCTGAGGCTCACTTTATGAAGAGAATAATTGTTTAGAAATGTAGTTTAACTTTTAAGGGTTAAAATTTGCCCTTGTCAACATTTTCTGGAGATACCTACTCAATTTCTTTATACACTATTATAGTAAACAAGGTAGAGTAGAAGATTCCATTTGTGCCTAACGTGTGTTAATCGTAAGTTGCAGGAAGATCTAGATAAGCTTGTCTCACAAGATCTATACTTGCTTCTTTCTGGTTGTAGCACTCCTTTCCCCACACTTTCATCCAAATGTTGCTTTCTCATAGAGGCCTTCCTTTCTGACAACCTATCAAAAATAGCACACACACTCCCATCCACAGAGATGCACGCATGACTATTTAGACCCTTGTCCCGACTTATTTTTCTTTATAGCAACTGTCATCTTAATTAGTATATATGTGTTTTCTTAATGTCTGCATTTAATTAAATACAATAAAGATATCAACTGCAAAGGGGAAGGAATTTTGCCTCATTTTTGATCTGTGATCAAAACATCGGTCAGTGTCTGGTGTATAAAGAACTCTCAACAAATGTGTGCTGAAAAATTGAATTAGTGATTAGTGAGAGATAAGGAGTCTCCTATACCTTAGCAGAAGGTGAGTGAGAGTCAGCTGTGCTAGGTCAGTTAGAGGAGTGTGGGCCAGTGTTGCAAAGGGCAGATGTGATGGTCGGCAAAACATCTCTCATATTTTCTTCCATTCCATTTCTCAAAGACTCATGAAGTGGTGCAAGAGTAAAACTTTTAAAAAATATAAAGCAAACTCTTATAGAAGCCTAACAACAAAATATTGCTGGTGTCAGTCCTGTGGATTCAGCAACTCAGAAGGTAGTGGCTTCAGAATAGACAGCAGCTGACCCTGGCCATGCAAATGACAGGCAACCACCACCCAGTACCTGGTCAGCAGGAGCAGTGGTGCTTTTCATGGAGATCAGTACCTTAACTTCCACTTAGGGTCTGTAGAGCAAAGAGCTATCTCTGCCTCTTATAAAGCAGAGAAGAAGGAAAATGGTCCCTGCCATATGGGAGCTGAGAGTCTGCAGGACACACACACCACTCTGTGGGACTTCCAGAACAGTATGTTCCAGTTTTTATCCCTCAAATTGATGTAACTTGAAAAACCCAAATTACAATGTTCTGAGCCTTCTATTGAATTACAGTTAGTGAGTGGTGTGTGTGTACTTAAGGGGAAAAAAGAAAAATACAATAATAATAGAAAATACTTCATTATTATTAATGAAGTAAAAGGTAGTGCAAACATGTAAAGCTTTAACATTCCTACTGCATGTGTATCAAAAATGGGGAGGAGGTACAGTCAACTGGCTTGTTCAAGGAAGACTTTGGAGGAATAGGTAAAATATTCTGGAAACTGCTGGTATAAATTTGACACCGTAAGTGTCAAATGAACGACACCTAAAAAGCTTGGAGGGAAATTAGAGATAATATTCAAGAATATGACATAAAGAAAGGGCGAGTTAGATAATCAGAATTATTTGGACATAGCGTATGCTAGTCCATTTTCACACTGCTATAAAGAAATACCCAAGACTGGGTAATTTATAAACAAAAGAGGTTTAACTGACTGCCAGTTCCACATGGCTGGGGAGGCCTCAGGAAACTTACAGTCATGGAGGAATGCAAAGGAGAAGCAAGTACCTTCTTCACAAGGCAGCCGGAAAGAGAGAGAACAGGAAAAACTGCCACTTATAAAACCATCAGATCACTTGGACTCGGGAAGGGGAACATCACACACCGGGGCTTATTATGGTGAGGGGGGAGTGGGGAGGGATTGCACTGGGAGTTATACCTGATGTAAATGACAAGTTGATGGGTGCAGCCCACCAACATGGCACAAGTATACATATGTAACAAACCTGCACGCTATGCACATGTACCCTAGAACTTAAAGTATAATAATAATAATAATAATAAATAAAAAATAAAATAAATAAACCATCAGATCTTGTGAGAACTTGCTCACTACAGTGAGAACCCCATTATCCAATCACCTCCAACCAAGTCCCTCCCTCCACACATGGGGATTACAATTCGAGATGAGGTTTGGATGGGGACACAAAGTCCGACCATGTCATAGCATGTAAACTAATTATGATGGGGGGGGTGTGAAGCGTTATTTCTGGAAATACATGACTTTGATTCTTGGTCCTCAGCACCAGTTTCCTAAGGACTCAGAAACTCAACTTCTTCATCCAGAAAAAGTGAGCTCATATTGTCTACTTCTCATGATGACGGAGATTTCAAAAGTTAATGTGAATGAAAATTACAACATGCTACATATGAGTTGTAGTTCATCCTGAGTCCCTCACACCCATTCTAAGATGAGGAAACTGGGGTCCAAATAAGTTATTGTGCCTGACACCACAGATATATTTGTTGACTAGGGCTTCAAAATACGTTAATTAATTTAGAATGTACTATTTGTAAATATATTTTGTCTTTCCATGTTTGGAGTGTTGTCTTCTCACAATGAAAAATTCAGGAAATACTCAAAATTAGAAAACACAAAAAAACACAAAGATTATTCAACTCAATATATAACATTGTTCTCGGTTATATTTTGATATATTTAACCAGTGTTTCTCTCTATGAATTGATTTTTTTTTTTTTGAGTGTTTGTTTTACTTCATGGTGGTTTTATTGCCTCCAGCATATATTAATTAGTATTTTAATGTAAGCATTACTAATGACACATAGCATTTCAACTAATAATACTCCCATTTTATCTAACAATTATTCCACAGGCTAGTTCCAAATTTTTTAATTGGGCTATGCTATCAAAAACAACTTGAGTATAATTCGAAAATAATTAAAACTTAAAGTATGTATTCCTTTTATTCACTTTTATGCCTTTTAACTTGTATCATGGGAACACTTGGGGTTAATATGAAGAATTTTGCAAATGGCCAAGTACAGTAGGTTAGAGATGGGGGAACGAGGGTCTAAGGGTGAGAAATTATAATGAGAAGTATTACACAAACATATCAAAAGGCAGTGGTTAAGAGTTTGTGCTTTAGCCTGGTGGTTCATACCTGTAGTCCCAGCACTTTGGGAGGCCGAAGTGGGAGGTTACTTGAGCCCAAGAGTTCAAGATCACAGTGAGCAATGAATGACTGCACCACTGCACACCAGCCTTGTGGCAGAGTGAGAATCCCACCCCATATCTGAGACAGACAGAGACAGGGGGTGGGGGGAGAGGGAGAGAGACAGAGAGAGAGAGAATGAGAGAGAGAGAGAGAGAGAGACTTTCCCATGTGGGGACTTTGACAAGTGAGGTAAGCATTCAGACTCAGTTACTTTGTACATGGAATATGTTAATAGATCTTTCCTCTCAGAATTCTTATCGGGCTTAACAACAATATTTGCTGTGTTTTGCCATTCATGTTCTTATTCTTATCCCACCTTATGAAGCTATGTAATTCAGGGCCTGTTTTCTCCCAGGAACTGACACGTAAAAGAAAGCAGGGAAAGGAAGCCTCTTCTAGCATTTGTGGGGTTTTCTTGTTTTTAGACAGGATCTCACTCTGTCACCCAGGCTGGAGTGCAGTGGTATGGTCACAGCTCAGCAGCCTCAACCTCCTGGGCTCAAGCTATACCCCAGTCTCAGGCTCCCAAAGTGTTGGAATTACAGGCATGAGCCACTGAGCCTGGCCTCTTCTGGCTTTTAAAACAAACCTCTTTTGGCTCTAATCTAGCCTTAATAAATTCAAAGCATATATAAAAGATTTTGGAGAAAAATATAAGCTAGACTTAGGCTTCTGCCTGGAGACAGGAAAACCTTTCCTTGTGCTGGGATGAGGGAGTCTTGCCCCTAACTAGCTGAGTGACATAAGAAAGTTAAAGTTCTGTAACTGGATGTATTGTTAAAGTGGGAGAAATAAGCAGGGTTTTTTCCTTTTGTAATATATGGTAAGCCTTTCCAAAAATAAGTACGCAAAATCTTTTGATTCATCTTGCTTAGAGATAGCTGAGCTGAGGATGGCTCGTGTTTTCATCAAACACAGCACTGATATTTATTTGGAAGGAAGGGTAAGATTTCAGCCCCCATCTTTTGACTTTCCCCCAGGAATTTTATTAGCAATAGAGAAGAAATAATTCCTCAAATTCCACCTATTATTCACGTTACTACTATTACTCATAAAAATTGAGTTGCTACTATTAAGGGTTTCATCTGTTTTTAGACAGAGTCTCACTCTATCATCCAGGCTAGAATGCAGTGGTGTGGTCTTGGCTCACTGCAACCTCCACCTCCTGAGTTAAAATGATTCTCTTGCCTCAGCCATCTGAGTAGCTGGGATTATAGGTGCCCATCACCATGCCCAGCTAATTTTTGTATTTTTAATAGAGACAGGGTTTCACCATGTTGGCCAGGCTGGTCTTGAACTCCTGACCTCAGGTGATCTGCCCGCCTGGGCCTCCCAAATTGCTGGGATTACAGGCATGAGCCACCATGCCTGGGACTAGCATTAAGTTTTACTGTAAATGTAACTCAATGTAAAATGCTGTAGTAGCCTGTTCAGGCTGCTATAGCAAAGTATTATAGACTGGGTGGTTTACGGGGCAGATATTTATTTCTCACAGTTCTGAGGCTAGAAAATTCAAGATCAAGATGGTGAGCAATTAATTCAGTTCCAGGTGACAACCCTCTTCCTGCGTTGCCGCCTGCCACGTTCTTCCCATGTCTTCACATGGCAGAGGGAGAATTCTGGGGTCTCCTCCTCTTCATATGAAGCCACTAGGCCTATCATGAGTGTTTCCTAACTCATTTCAATCTAATTGTCTCCCAAATGCATCAACTCCAAATACCATCACATTGGGGATTAAAGCTTCTGCATGCGAATTTTGGAGGGAACACAATTTAGTTCATAGCAAATGGTAAACTATTTGTATATAGAGAGTTTTTCATTGTTTTTAACCAAGTAAGCTATATTTCATGACTCTGAAATTAAATGCTGTAATAGTTTGGCTCTGTAACTAGATTTTGTTTGTATTCAAAAAAATCTTGATAGAACACACTCTTCCTTTTCTTATTAAAATACGAGTACTAACGTAAAATTGGAACAATATGTCATCTGATTTACTATACTCTGGGTCAAGTGGTGAAAGAACTATTCAGACAACCTGCCAGGTTCTGTTAGGTTACACCCAGAGTTTCATGGTTTAAGACAAATGCAGGCTGAAGTTTTGACTCACAGGCATGTGGTCTGGCTCAAGTATATACTACACATGTATCTGGAAACACACATACAGATGCGCACATACAGCAGAGCCAAGAAACATAGAGATGTCTTCAGAGAATGAAAGCAAAAACCAGAAACAGTATCTTGTCCTACAAATTTCCCCCACCTCTTAGAGAAGCAACTCGGTATTTCCTTTGTGGTTTGCATTTCCAGGAAATTTTTAAAACTCTGCAGTAAATTTATTTCTGAATCTCATTATTCTATTTACCTTAAGAAATAGCTGTACTAATGGACATATTTGCAAGACCAGAAATTTGGTATGTAAGCATAGAGGACTTAGAGAAAAAGCATCTAAACAGATATGGGAAGAGAAAACTAATACACTGGTCAGGTCCAGAGAAGGTTGCAAAGCATCCCTCATTTTTGACTTTTGCCTTCTGTTCCTCAGGTGACATCATGTTTCACTCCAGTTTCCCATAACTCCCAAAAGTCATTACAGACCCTCTTGCACAGACATGTCCCTTGCTCTAAATTACACTCTGTTTTTCCCCCAACTCTCTTCACATCCTCCACTACTCAAAATTCTGGTTCCTTCCAGGATAGGGATAGAATCTAATTAAACTAATTCTTACATGCGATTTCCTAGTAGTCTTTCATCCCTTCTTTCCCTAGCTCTTCACAGTATAGTGTTAGGAATAGAAATAAACATGGCCTTGAACTCACAATAGAAAAAAAAAAATAATGTTATTCAACTTAGTATGCAGGAAAGTAACAAATATTTGTATTACAGGAAAAACTAAGATTTTGACTGTAACTTCCCCATTGATTTCTAGAACATAGTAGTCTCATCTTTCTGGAAGGATAGGTGCTCCCCTTTTTCTTATCTATTTGCTTTCTTCCATTCAGAGACTCTCTCTCAGTTGCAAGGAACGACTTTCTTAAACATAAGAGATCAGTCTTTAGATACAACTGTTGAAATTCACCCTTACAATGTTTTCCAAGTATTCTCCTTTACAATATTTCCTAAATATGAGCCATGTTGAATAGAGAGATGAATTAGGTGTTAAGAGGATATACGAAAGAGAGTGATTAAGTATAATTTTTGGATCATCTGGAAAGGAATTTATAGAAAAGCAGACATTAGAGTTAGACCTTAGGATAAGAAGGTTTGGGGGAAAATGTTGAAATGACTTGTACTTAAAATGGGAAATAAAACAATATCAAATTTCTATAATTATTTATGGAAATTATCAGGTGACAAGTTAATTGTTATAATTATCTTTAAAATCCCTAATAACACTGTCTTACACATAGTAGGTATTCAAAAACATCTGCTGTACTTAATTGGTCTGTTTTTTTCTTTTCTAATCAGCATTTGAACAGCAAGTAGTTTAACGGTAATAAAACTATTTGGCCCATTTTATTTTAAGAAAAACATTTCTTCTAATTCACTTATTCTATTCCCTTACATATCTTTTATGTTCTTTGGTTTCTACTTTCTTCTTGTTGAGTAATAAATGTCACGGCTGTTACTTCCCTCATCTAGAAGAGAAGGAAATAATCATCTTGGCATAGCTATTCAGACATAAGGACAGTGTTTAAGCATACATGGTGGTGATAGAATAGTCTTCTCTGAAGAACTTCAGCCTCATCAGATTGGCTTCACTGTTGCACAACCCAAAGTAAACAGTTATGGAGACCATCACCCAGGGGATTCTATCTCCAAGTTCAATGGGTCTGTTGCTCAAACTGACTTCGCATGTGGAGTTGTTTTTGTCCTAAACTTTAAAGTCAAATGTCTGTGTTTTTGATAGTTCACACCTTCTACTCAAGATCCAAAATATTATTTTAACTCATTAAAAAACTTGCAGCTCAGCAAGTCCCCAAATAAAATAGCTACTGTGTTTCTGTGATTCATTTGTCTACACAAGAACTTGGCAAATATAATCCACCCTCTACTCTGGCCCACAAATAACTAATATAAGTAGAGGAAATTCTGTTATATTTTATTCCGCAATAGGATTATTTTGGTAGTGAAACTGAACCTTCCAACATAAGGATGAAAGAAACCTTTTATGAAACATGTTTTACAAATTCTTTCAAACAATTTTTCTAACATTTGAATTTTGGCAACATTTTTGCTACTTGCTGCCCAACATATTTTTCTTCGACTTACAATGAGATATGTAAATTTACAAAATGTTAAATTTTAAAGTTTTTATATTTTCATTGTTATACTAAATGGAAGCATGGTCATGGAAATTCATGAAAGCAAACACTGTCGGTGTATTGTTTCATCCAAGATAATAATTCAGACCAGACTGTAGAAGTAATATCGCATAAACGTGAATATGTCCAGTGAAATACTGAGAACATTGAACTTTTTAAAGAGTTTGATAAAGCATTGTTTATGCTTCTTCAGTTATCATTGCATTCTTTGATTCTTATAGTTAAGACGTCACTTCCACTGAGGAGAAAATAAATTATCATTTCTCTATCAATAATGAAGGTTTTGAATGCCCATGTGTAAACCAACATGTTTACCCTTAAAAATTGGCTGAATTCACTTGTCATAAATGTGGCTAATAACTACTTAATACTTTTTTAAAATATAAATGATTATCCTACTGGTATATAGCGTTAAAACTGGATAATGCTTAAAATGGCAGAAGCAAGGTGACCTCTATTTCAAGAAAATGTAAGTTTGCTTAGTGAGCATACATTGAAGCTAAAGGTTCTTTAAAGAAATGCCCCCAGTTTATGTATAATAGATGCTGTTTCATACCTATTTGACAAAATAGTGGTGAAAACATTTCATTTCTCTGGACCTTGACCAGATACCTCATGTATAAAAACATTACAGGAAAATATAATATTCATTCTTTTCCAGTGCATTTACCAAAATAACAATATGACTGGCCATAAAACAAGACTCAACAGATTCAAAATAATTCAAATCATCCATAGTAGGTTCTCCAACCATAATGGAAGTAAATTAGAAATCAATAACAAAGAGAACAATAAAACAACAGTTATACCCTCTGAACACACATAGTTTTCCTTAATATCAGCAAATTGAATTCAATAATATATAAAAGATAATATAACAATGGATGGTTTATCCCAGGAATGAAATATTTGTCAAACATTCAAAAATTAATCCATGAAATTTGCCATATTAACAAACTAAAAAGACAAAAAAGCTTCATGCTGACTATAAGAGAAAAATCATATTGAGAAAAGCATTTTTCAAATTTTCATATATTTTCCGAATAAAAATTCTTAGCCCAATAGGAATACAGCAGGATTTTTCAACTTCAACATCATCTACATTTTGGGTCTGATAATTATTTGTTATGAAAACCGTTGTTCAACATTGTAACGTAGATTGTATGCCATGGAGTAAAGCAACAACAACAATCAATCACTCAACCAATCAGTGACTTTAAGTTATAAAATAAATAAAACTGACTATTCACATACAATATGATCACCTATGTAGATATTAAGGATCTTTGAAGCTACTGGAACTAGTTAGTGAGCTTGGCAAGTCAGCAACATACTAGTCAATGTTCAAAAATGAAATATATTTCTACACAATAGAATAAACATTTAGAGGAATTTTTAAAAATAGATTTACAACAGCCTTCAAAATATAAAATACTAGAGATAATTCTGACAAAGAATATACAATATTTTTACAGTAAAAAGCAAGAAACACTACTGAGAAACTAGAAAACTGAATAAAAGAAAATACATTATGCTCATGGAATAGAAGACTCAGTATTATCAACATGTCAATTTTCCTGCAATTGATCCAAATAACAAATTGATCAAAATCCCAACAATCTTTTTTATAGAAATGGACAAGATGATTCTTAAATTCATGGAGAATTACAATGGCCCTAGATTATCCAAAACTACTTATAAAGGAAGAATAAACTTGGAATACTTATAATACTTGGTGTAAAACTTACTGTAAAGCTATAATAGTTAATGCAGTGTGGTATTGTATGAGATAGACAAATAGATTAAGAAAATGGAATAGAGAGTTTAGAAATAGGAAGACACATAGTTGGTCAACTGATTTTTGTTAAAGGTGCAAAGAAAATTCCATGGGAAAAGAATTGTCACAAATGGTTTTGGGACAATTGGATGTCCATACTTAAAAAGATAAACCTTTGATCCATACTTTCACCATATAAAAAAATTATCTCTAAATATGTCATAGAACCTAGGTGTAAAACCTGAAAGTATAAAACTTCTAGCATATAGTGTAGGAGAAATCTTTGTGATCTTAGATTAGGCAAAAATCTTTCTGCCATGAGACCAGAAACACGATCCGTAAAAGAAAAAAAAACTTGAGAGTTATTATTTATCAAAATTAAAAATTTCTACTCCTCAAAAGTCATTTTCAAAAGAAAAGAAATTAAAAGACAAGCTAGACTAGAAAAATATTTGCAAATCACCTATATGGTAAAGAGTTTTTATGCAGAATATATGATCTCCCATAACTCAAAATAAGGAAAACAACAAACCAATTTTGGAAAATGGACTAAACACATGAAGAGACACTTGATCAAAGATATGCTGACAAATAAGCATGCGAAAAGATTCTCAACATTATTATCCATTAGGAAATGCAAGTTAAAACCACAATGAGAAATGACCATACATCTATCAGAATGGCTAAAACTTTAAAAAGACTCATCATACCAACTGTTGCCATGCATGTGTAACAACAAAAATTCTTAGAAATTGGTGGTGGTAACATACAATGGTATATCCACCTTAGAAAACAGTTGGAGAATTTCTGAAAAAGGTAAAAATATGCCTACCAAATGTTCCTACCACTTACTACTAGGTATTTACACAAGGAAATTAAAGAATGTATACATACAATGACTTGTACATGAATATTCATAGCAGCTTGATTTGTAACGACCAAATAACAATATCCCAATGTTATTGCCCCAAATGTCTACCACCAGATGACTGGATAAATATATCGTGATATATTCCTCCAATGAAAATACTAATCAACACTAAAAAGGACAGATACATGCAACAACATGGATGGATTTCAAAATAATTATGCTAAGTGAAGAAGCCACAAAACGTACATACGTATGATTTCATATACACAAACTTCTAGAAAATGTAAACCAATCTGCAGTGACGGAAAGCAGATCAGTGATTACCTTGGGAGCAGAAGGGAGAAAGGAGCAAAAGGGAGAGATGGCAAAGAGGCAGGAGGAAACTCGACAGTGGATATGTTCATTATTTTGTTTGTGGCAATGATATCACAGGCATATGAGTTTGTCAAAAGCAATTAAATTGTTCACTGTAAATATGTACAGTTTACTGTGTCAGTTAACTCTCAATAAAGCTGTTAAAATACGTAAGAAAAATGCCAAAAGCAACTGAAGTCTGGAAGAACTGAGAGATGAACTGAAAAAATGAAAAAGAAGAAATTGGCAAAAGAGCTCGGAGATAAAAACAACAGCAGCAGCAGCAGCAAAAATATACTACCTGAAAAGAGAGTATGTAAAAACAATGCCTTTCTTTGCAACTTTAAGAGATGGAACTGAGGTCGGGCGCAGTGGTTCAAGCCTGTAATCCCAGCACTTTGGGAGGCCGAGACGGGCGGAACACGAGGTCAGGAGATCGAGACCATCCTGGCGAACACGGTGAAACCCCGTCTCTACTAAAAAATACAAAAAACTAGCCGGGCGAGGTGGCTGGTGCCTGTAGTCCCAGCTACTCTGGAGGCTAAGGCAGGAGAATGGCGTAAACCCGGGAGGCGGAGCTTGTAGTGAGCTGAGATCCGGTCACTGCGCTCCAGCCTGGGCGACAGAGCGAGACCCCTGATGTATCATGTCTCATTGAGAGAAATACAGGAGCTGGTATTAGATAAAGAATCATGCAGATGAGCATTTGCAAAATTGTGAAACTGTTTTTTGTTTCATAGATATCATGTAACCAATAGCCTATCATGGCTACAAATTTTTAAATACATGGCAAAGAACAACAACAAAAACAATTTGTTTTAATAGAATAGGTAGCTCATGCCTGTCAATACCAGCACTTTGGGAGGCCGCGGTGGGCAGATCACTTGAGGTCAGGAGCTGAAGATCAGCCTGGCCAAGATGGCAAAACTCCATCTCTACTAAAAATACAAAAATTAGCTTGGCATGGTGGTGGGTACCTGTAATCCCGGCTACTCAGGAGGCTGAGGCAGGAGAATTGCTTGAACCCGGGAGGCGGAGACTGCAGTGAGCCCAGATCGGGCCACTGCACTCCAGCCTGGGCAACAGAGTGAGACTCTGACTCAATAATAATAATATAATAATAACAATAAATACAATAGGCAACAACTGTGATGGTGGCTAGCTAAGATTAGTTGAGTGACTGAATCATGATATCTAATATCCACTAAAATTTTCACATGCATCACACTCCCATCTGAAATCAACCCCTTTACACTAGATCCCATGCCCTGTCTCCTACTTAATAATGCATTTCAACATTTCTATACTCTCCTCACTCCTCAACATTTCTATACTCTCCTCACTCTTCAACATTTCTATACTTTCTCTCCTCCTCCTTGGGAAGATACCATATTAATTAAAAAAAAAAAAAAACAGAACAGAACAAATATTTGCAAATACACTGTTATTCTTCCATCCTAATGAAAGCATCTCATGGTCCCAGATAGTTACCACACCATGTATTTTCTTTCCTTTATTTGTGTCTCCAATCTTGGCTTTCAGTTTTCTTCTAAATCACGCTAATTTTTTCCATATCATTCCTTGAACTTGTTCCTTTCAATATCAACAGTGACTTATGCTTTCTTAAATCTAATAGCCAATTAGGCATGTGTCCTCTTATTTTATTTACACACCCTCTCTTGTCAATCTCATCTAATTTTGTGCTTTAAATTGCAAATATGTTTGAGATTCCCAAATGTATTTCTCTAGCCCAGATCTCTTTTCCAAACTTGAATTCATATATCCAACTGCCTCTTTAACACTTCTCCTAGAAATTTCTAATAGACATCTCAAATACAGCATGCCCAAAACTAAAATTCTGAACTCTACCTCACAAGACTTGCTTTATCTCTGGGATTTCCTTTTTCAGTTGATGACAACTCCATCTTTCAGTTGCTCAAAAAGCATTTTTGACTCTTCTTTTCTTCTTATACAGCAAATTTAATTCTTCAAAAAATATTAGTGGCATGAAATACAACAACAGCTTCAAACCTGATATTTCTCATTACCTTCACATGAGTCACTATCTATCATCTCTCACCTGCATTACCATAGTACCTCATCTCCCTGCTTTGGCTCTAAATTCTTTTCAAGTAATTTTATTAAAATGTAGAGTAGATCTTGCCACATCTCTGATCAAAACCTTTCCAGGGCTCTACTTTTCACTGAATGAAATTGAAAGTACTTACTTATAAGACACTACCTAATCTTCTCTTCCTTAACAACTTGAGATATTTTTCTAGTTCTCTCCCTCTCTCTTCTTCCATTCTAGCCATATTAATTCCCTTGCTATTTCCGGAAACTGCCAGGCACACACTTCCTTAGGACTTTGCACTATCTGTTCGTTCTACCTGGAACTCTGTGACCCCAGATATCTATATGATCATCTCTCTCATCTTTTCTTGTCATTACTGATAAGCCACCTTTGCAGTGAGGCTTACCCTGGTGTTTCTTATTTAATTATATAATATGATTGCCTCTCAACCTTCATTCCACACCCTCCTTAGCATGCCCTGCATTTTCTGTTTTCACTAGCAATTGTCCATATACTACATAATACTACATAATTTACTTTGTATTTATGTATTTATTTATTGAGATCGAATTTTGCTCTTGTCGCCCAGGTGGGAGTACAATGGCACAATATTGGCTCACTTCAACCTCTGTCTCCCAGGTTCAAGCAATTCTCCTACCTCAGCCTCCTGAGTAACTGGGATTACAGACACCCACCACCACGCCCAGCTAATTTGTGCATTTTTAATAGAGACAGGGTTTCACCATGTTGTCCAGGCTGGTCTTGAACTCCTGACCTCAGGTGATCCTCCCGCCTCAGCCTCCCAAAGTGCTGGGATTACACGCCTGAACCACTGTGCCTGACCTTATGTTTATTCTTGATTACCAATTCCTTACCACCCATTTAAGCTACATGAGGCCAAAGTCGTTCCAATGTTGTAAGATTGTGTTTAATGAGGCATCCCGGATTTCTTCTCCGTTGTAAAAGCTCTTTTCTGGTTAAATCTCTGCCCTTTGAGATTCATTCTCAGCAGCTCCTGATGCCATACCCCACTGTGCAGTACCAGGAAACATTCTCATCCCACCTTTTGGAGGGGGTGGAAGTAGTAGGCATAAAGTTCTGACAAAGGCTCGTAACCTTGAAAAAATATTTATTCCAATTTCTGTTAAAGTACAAATTTACCCTTTTCCATCTTTCCTTTCAAATAGAACCATCTGAGGGCCTCACTTGGGAAAAAGTGGTGCAGTTGTGATATGACACATGTCGAATGTGGGTACTGAATTGACAATACACATAGAATGGTGCTATGCACACAGTAAATACACAGTTAATATCACTTGAATGTGTGGATGGATATGAAGCACTTTCACTTGGTATGTATACTGAGGTTCTCAAATGGTTCCATTTGAAAGGAAAGACAGAAAAGGCATATTTGTACTTTAACAGAAATTGGAACAAATATTGTCCCAAGGACACGAGCCTTTGTCACATTTCATACCTGCCTCGTTCCCCCAAACGGTGGACTAAGAATGCTGCACAGTGCTGCATTGTGAAGTATGGGATGAGGAACTAGTTAGAATGAATCTCAAAAGGCAGAGATTTAACCAGAGCAGAGCTTTTACTGAGGAGTAGGAATCTGGACACATTTTGAGGGGACTGAAGAGAGGCAGTTGCACCTTCTTTCCCAGGGGAGCAGTGGGTGTAGGAGAAAATGTGTCCCCACTTGAAAGAGTTATAAAAGAAGCTGAAGACTGTGGGCTCTAAGCCAACCATGCCGAGGGAACTTTTATTTTTTAATTTAAAAGATCTGGGATACATGTGCAGAATGTGTAGGTTTGTTACACAGGTAAATGTGTGCCACGGTGGTTTGTCACACCTATCTATCCATAACTTAGGTATTAAGCCCCACATGCATTAGCAATTTACCCTGATGCTCTCCCTCCCCCAGCCCCTCCAAAAGACCCCAGTGTGTGATGTTCCCCTCCCTGTCTCCATGTGTTTTCATTGTTCAGCTCCCCTTTATGAGTAAGAACATGCAGTGTTTGGTTTTCCGTTCCTGTGTTAGTTTGCTGAGGATAACGGCTTCCAGCTCCATCCATGTCCCTGCAATGGACATGATCTTGTTCCTTTTTATGGCTGCAGAGTATTCCACAGTGTATATGGGCCACATTTTCTGTAACCAGTCTATCAGTGATGGGCTGGACAATCAGGCAAGAGATGGGAACATTTCTTGAACAGACTAAAGATATATGGACCCTTTTTTTGGCCATGAAATGAGGATTTCAGGTAATATTATGGCGTAATGTAACAAGGGTGGTGACTAGAGGGTGGCACATAGTGATGTCAGCTTAACTATTCACATTAAAAAGCTTTGACAGAGGAAGAGCCTCAGCCCCTATGGGCAGGGCACACACAGACCTCTGTAAACAAAATCTTGCATGTCTTGGAATCTTTGTGTTTCTGATGGTACCCTAGTCCTGTAGGACAGGCAGGCAGACTCATTGCTTCTAAGACAGATATGTTCTCGTGTCTGTGTCAATATTATTTTTTATTTGCTAAGTTTCTTTTTTCTTTTTTTTATTATACTTTAAGTTCTGGGTTACATGTGCAGAACACGCAGTTTTGTTACATAGGTATACACGTGCCATGGTGGTTTACTGCACCCATCAACCCGTCACCTACATTAAGTATTTCTTCTAATGTTATCCCTCCCCTAGACCCTACCCCACTACAGGCTCCAGTGTGTGATGTTCCCCGCTCTGTGTCTGTGAGTTCTCATTGTTCAACTCCTGCTTATGGGTGAGAACATGTGGTATTTGGTTTTCTGCTCTTATGATTGTTTGCTGAGAATGATGGTTTCCAGCTTCATCCATGTCCCTGCAAAGGGCATGAACTCATCTTTTTTTATGGCTGAATAGTATTTCATGGTGTATATGTTTCACATTTTCTTAATCCAGTCTATCATTGATGAGCATTTGGGTTGGTTCCAAGTCTTTGCTATTGTGAATAGTGCCACAATAAACATATGTGTGCATGTGTCTTTATTGTAGAATGATTTATAATCCTTCAGGTATATGCCCAGTAATGGCATGGCTGGGTCAAACAGTAAATCTAGTTCTAGATCCTTGAGGAATTGCCACACTGTCTTCCACAATGGTTGAACTAGTTTACAGTCCCACCAACAGTGTAAAAGTGTTCCTATTTCTCCACATCCTCTCCGGCATCTGTTGCTTCCTGACTTTTTAATGATTGCCATTCTAACTGGTGTGAGATGTTATCTCATTGTGGTTTTGATTTGCATTTCTCTAATGACCAGTGATGATGAGCATTTTTTCATACGTCTGTTGGTACATAAATGTCTTCTTTTGAGAAGTGTCTGTTCATATCCTTTGCCCATTTTTTGATGGGGTTTTTTTTCTTGTAAATTTATCAAGATAACTTTGTTTTCATATCTATTCTTGCACTGTAATAATTTTCAATGAAATGGGATAATGAACATCAGTAGTCCTAAAAGCAGGAATCAATGGTTTTGGAGAGCTTATATGATTTTGCTACTTTTGATAATCTAAGACCAAACTTTCATGTGTTCCTTTAACGTGTGCTTTCAGGTGAGTACTACATGGTTACCAAAGTGGGATGTCAAAATTCTGACAAAGTTGATCAAAAAACTAAGAATGCACATGATTCTTATTGAATATAAACTACAAAATTATATGTTTTTTCTTGGTCTGGATGTGTCTATCCAAGTGAACTTATTTAAAGAAAACACATGGGCCAGGCGTGGTGGCTCACGCCTGTAATCCTAGCACTTTGGGAGGCCAAGGTGAGCGGATCATGGGATCAGGAGATCGAGACCATCCTGACTAACACGGTGAAACCCTGTCTCTACTAAAAATACAGAAAAATTAGCTAGGCATGGTGGCGGGCGCCTATAGTCCCAGCTACTCAGGAGGCTGAGGCAGGAGAATGGCATGAACCCGGGAGGCAGAGCTTACAGTGAGCCAAGATTGTGCCACTGCACTCCAGCCTGGGCGACAGAGTGAGACTCCATCTGGGGAGGGGAGAGGGATAGCATTAGGAAATAAACCTAATGTAAATGATGAGTTAATGGGTGCAGCACACCAAAATGGCACATGTATACATATGTAACAAACCTGCACGTTGTGCACATGTACCCTACAATTTAAATAATAAAAATAAGTACATAAATATTCTTGATAATATATTTAAAAAAGAAAACACATGTAAAACTTACTGAAAAAATAAATTAGAAAATCTGATAAATTCTATTTTTATTACTTCCAATATAGTAACTTCATTAATTACAAGCAAATTGTTAGAGATTTTTAGAGGAATAATTTTCATGGACAAAGTGTTCTTACATTTATTACACTAGCCATAAGCGAGTAGATATTTCAAAATACTTTGAAGGTATTTATCTCTTGATGTATTAATTTCAAGTTCATTGCTATTATAAACCTATTCATTAACAAAAATGGAAAACATAAAAGCGGACTTCCACTCATAATATCACAAATGTCTAATGTGGGTACTGAATTAATCATGTTGCTACTTATTTCATAAAAGAGTAAAACACATTTTCAAAGGATAGATCTTGCTTTACGTAAAGTGTTCTTGAACTGCATTGGAGACATTGAATAATTCTGTACAGAAGTCCAGACTCAACTTTCCTGAAAACAATTGGGGAAAGACTAGATAAATGATCGTAGCTAATGCTTATTGTTTAGGTAAAAGTACCTAAGTAGAAAAGTGATCTTTAGGCCAGGCACAGTGGCTCATGCCTCTAAACTTAGCACTTTGGGAGGCTGAGGCAGGCAGATCACTTGAGGTCAGGAGTTCGAGACCAGCCTGGCCAACACGATGAAACTCTGTCTCCACTAAAATTACAAAAATTAGCTGAGTGTGGTGGTGTGCACCTGTAATTCCAGCTGGTCAGGAGGCTAAGGCAGGAGATTTGCTTGAATCTAGGAGGCGGAGGTTGCCTTGAGCTGAGATCACCACCACTGCACACCAGCCTGGGCAACAGAACCAGACTCTGTCTCAAAAAAAAAAAAAAAAAAAGAAAAGAAAAGAAAGGATCTTTAAATACCTGAAAGAGAGAAGTAAACATTAAAAAAGGGAATAATTTAAGTGTAAAAATAATTCTAGCCAATGACTTTATAAGGACTAGCTTTTTGGATTGTGACAGTTCTTAGTTATGGAAGCTAAGACATCCTTACCCCAGTTAGGTAACTCACACAGGTCACAAAGGCTGTTAGTTTTGTAGCAGACTCCTATCCTGATACTTTGTTTTCAAGTTCTTAACTGTCTCTATCCCCTTATTTGATTAGCTGATCCAGTACAGAGTAATAGTCAAACATTTAAGGAAGCTGGTATTTAGATTTGCAAGTAGAAAGAAGGGGACAAATATTTTAAACTCCTTCAATGTTCCTGACACAATATTAAGAACTTAGGAAGTTTTCTCACTATTTATCTTCATACTTATATTTGGTAAAGCCTTTATAAGACTATAAGATCTGAGATTTGTTTGGAATCAAACAACTGAACAATGAAAAATAAATACAAGTAATTAAAGATTTGGGAAGTAATTCTATTAATAGAAGAAAACATAATGTATTTGTTGTGTAGAAAAGGGTATGTTAATGAGAAACTTACTAATAAGAGTTTCTAGATATCTAAAAGGCATTTGTGACCAGAGTTTTCTTGTTTTCCCAAGCCAATATATATAGAAACGAAACTAAATTATACGGGGCGGGGTACAGTATTCATGAGTAAAATGTAGCTAAGAATTAGCACGGTGCTGATAGAATATTGAGTAACCACTGTATATCAGTAATAAAGGCAGAGACAGACATAGAGATATCAAGCTACATTAGGAAAGATGTAATATCAATTCTCATTCCTTTGTTCTCCAGTGTTTTTCTTAGGGAAATAAACATAAATACACAAATATTTATGTATACGAAGTTCATCCTGCTTTCCAATCTGTAAGTTATGTGAAATTGTCTCTATTTTTAAAGAAGTATAAGAAACTCATAGAGTTTAAGAAGTCTTCCCAATTTCATAAAGAAATTATGTGGAAGTCAAGGGAGGCAGTTTATGGAGAAAAAATTAAAGCAGAAAGCTTGGAGTTAGAGGATCTGAGTTCCAGTGTGGACTTGGGCACTTTCTGTCATTTGACTGCGAGAAAATTACTTCTCAATACTTTATTTGTAAAATAAAACATAAGAATACACACAAAATTGTTGGAAAGATGAAATAGGCATTGTGTCAGTAGAAATAGTTTGAACATGAATATAAATACTTTTTAAAGAATTTATGGAAGAACAGAATCCTTTTTGGCCTATGGTTGAAGGTTAAATTAAAGAAAACTAAATGCTCATGTTTTTAATCAATAAGACTTTGATCTAAACTTTTAAAGCTGCTTCTGAGCAAATGTTTTCATTTGACTACTTCTCATCTTCAAACTCATGCCTAGTATAAGTCATTCTTGCCATCTAACATGTGTCCAATACAGTTCATGATTTGCATTAACTTTGAGAGATTTTAGTTATCTAATAGGGAAAGAAATAGTAGTTAGAACATTGTGCATCTTTGAGTTATCACCTACCCAATATTTTCAGAAAGTACTACAAGATGGCCCTTGTGACATACAGGGATGGAGAATAACAGCGAACAATGAACACTACTTACAATTTCAGAGAAGAACAGGATGGATCTTAGAGCCAACAAGTTTAAAATGTCTTTTACCTCTTATTATATGTTACTCATTTTATCACATCCAACTGGAATTATTCTTGCACTTATTATTGAAAGCTTCTAGAAATTTGCAAGAAGCACGTAGACCTAATAATTAATCTGATCATTAGTCACCAAAAAAAAAAAAAAGTTTGAGTCATAAATAGCAGCAGAATCCATTGATCGTAAATAAAGTAGAAGGGAGACATTACTGAGCAATTTCCACCAAGCAAGATAATTAAAGTCAGAGATGCTGTTTCCTGCTTCCCTGGTATAAACAATGAAGCTGCTCTACTGGCCTCTCCACAGCCTGGATGTCCCAAGGCCACCTCCCTCTTCTTTCCTTCCACATTCTCTAAAGAGGATTCTGGGTCATAAGGGAAGGAAAATTGGTGTAACTTCTTTCCTGAAATGACTTCAGCTTTCTCTGTGTTTGTATTTGTGACATCTTATTATAAGACGAGCTAACATCTATTATTAATTGATGCACTAATTAAAGCCATACTTGCAGTTTCCATTAGCTTATTCCCTAAATTCTCCAGAGTTGGCTGTCTGGTTTTAATCAAAACCAAATGGTAGTCCAAATTCCCAGCCTGGAGCAGCTAGAAGGAAGTCATTCAGGGGAGGCACAAGAAAGCAGAAAAGATAAACAGATGATAGTTCACAAAATTTGTGACGGATGAAGGATGCAGATACCATGAGCGGCTTTAGAGATGTGATTCAGGAATGCTGCCATGCTAGATGGAAGCAGTTGTAAGTGTTTAATGTCAGCAAGACTCTAATACGATCAAGATGGAGCCTGTCTTCTGCTCCAGCACTGGATTTTTGTAACTGGAGGATTCTGACTAGAGGTAATGTGCTGCTGCATTTGCCATAGCACAAACTATTTTAATTCTGTGAAGGATTCTTGTGATCAGAGAGATCTGGAAGAAATCGTTCTATTAACTGGATGCTTGGGATTTTACTTACAGATGGTCTCAGGGACAAATGAAAAGCTGCAGCATTTCCAATTTTAAGTCACATTCAAAAAAGGTTTTACCATTTAGAAGAATTATGGTATTAAGGCTAAATTCATCTTGCTCTCTTAAAAGATCTTTTGAAATGAGAGCAAGCAAAGGCATTTTGATTAAGCTGTGCATATACATTTAATATAGTGGAAAGGTTGTGGATAGAGAGAGAACTATGTTTTCTTTTTTTCTTTCTTTTTCATAAGCAGGGTGGGATAGAAAAAGCTCTAGGACTTTATGACTCTCCAGCTAATCACCTCAAGAGCTCTGACAAAACTCACTTGAGTTCTGTGTAAAATCAGAACTCCTAAAACGCCCAGGCGGCTGGGCTCTCCCCTCCTCCCCTCTCTTCGTACAGCCTTTCTCGCATGCACACTCCTCAGAGGCAGGAAATACTTTCCAGGCAATCTGGGCCTGGTTGTGGAGGCCCCTTTTGCAAAACCTCAGTCTGAATTTAGTAGACAGAAGT
Organism: Colobus angolensis palliatus; assembly: GCF_000951035.1. Taxonomy (NCBI): domain Eukaryota; kingdom Metazoa; phylum Chordata; class Mammalia; order Primates; family Cercopithecidae; genus Colobus; species Colobus angolensis. The sequence continues at coordinate 5,547,383 of NW_012114488.1, forward strand.
CACTAGGAATGCCTTGACAGAATCCTGCCTTAGCTAAGGCTCCCTCCAGCTGCAGAGGGTGTTTTTGTTAGAATCACACACTGCGTGAAACTGCTCAGAATAGAGCCATGATCTCAACCACGAAATGGGAACTTAGATTTTGGAGAAACCAACGGGGACGGACTTCTTTCCTAGCCTGAGTGTTGAGCAGTGTCATGCCTTGGCGTTTCAGCTCCTCGTTGTCTAGGTAAGACGCTATGGACTATCTTTATGCTTTGAGGCGGTCTTTGAAGAGAGAGAAAGATTGGGATAAATGTTAGCATCTTGCCCTGAGTTGGTGACTTCCTAGGTTTTAGAGTAAAGCCATAAAATCAGAAGTGGAAAATGTCTGATAACTAGAAAATTGTGAGTCAATTCGTTTTAGCAAACTGTCAGTTCTAAAATAGACTCCATATAGATTTAACTGTTTTCCTCCATAAAGTAAGATTTTATTTTTATCCCTTTTTATGTTTAACTTATTTATCAATTGAGCTGTCAGATCAGTTTTCCTATTTCTTGGCACAACGTGAAACAAATACATTTTCTCACACATCAGTGTGAGGTGTAAATGAATTCCTACCCTACCTTCCTGTGCCAAGAGGGAGAGCAGAAAGCACTCGAGTGACTTTTGCTTAATAATCAGTCTCCAAAGAGTATTTTGTGTCTCATTTAAAACTACGAAGATTGAATTTCTTATTATTTTACCCAAGCTAGTTTAAACCATATGTCAAGCTTCTCCTGTACAGCTTAAAAGGTTCATTTTTTTAAAAAAGTAAACACGTGAAATTTCAGGAATTATTTCTCTCCTAAGTGGCATTTAATCTGAGTTTTGGAAATTTAAGTGTTGGAATCAAATTTAGTTTACATTAATTTTCTTGGATTCACTGCTCAGGTCACATTTTGTGTAATATTTTGAATAACTGAAGTCAATCTCAGTGACACTGACACTCACTATAACTCTTTTAAGGCAGTCAGAAATCATTTCAGTCATATGGAAACTGTTTGTGTCCTTACTTTATGTAATCGTAAAATTACATTTCCACCTGACTGTAGTCTCTTTAAGGTAATCTTAAATGTTTAAATGTACAATATATTAGGAAAGAAGTTTAGTAATGACTGAAAAAGTATGGACTTATAATGCATAAGACACTGTTATATTTCTGAATATTTATAATAAAAATCATCATTTTCCAGAAATAAAATGGTACATAAAGGGAAGAAATATTCATGTACATTTTCAAATCTATTAGATGAACACAAAATATACTAAGTGAAAGATGGAGAGCTATTCTGACAGTTGAATCATAAGAAATCAAGTAAGTGTTTTCTTTATAAGTTTTTATTTAGTACAAGGTGACCATCTGCTGTATTAGCTATTCTCAAATTTTATACTAGAATAACTTATATTGATACATTTTAACTATTCAGTGACAATTTGTGTTAAAACTCCTTAAATATGAGAAAAAGAATCTACTTTTTATATATGTGAAAGATAAAATACTGACTTACCTAAATTATGCTTTAATTAAAATCTCCAAATGGAATTTCAGGGAAGGAAAGAACATAAGAGATCGTCTCCTCTAACACTGTCTTGAGCTTGCCTCCAAGAAGCTGAGAAATGGGATTTAAAAGTGACCTGTCCAAGGTCACACCTCTAGCTAGCAGAAGAGATGACAGCAGACCCACAGTGCCCTGATTCATAATTCATGTCTCTTTTTATCCCATCATCCTGCCCTCCAATAATAATTATGCATAATGAAGTATGAACATGTCCAGTAGAAGGGTGCTTTACAGACAGAAAATTGGAGATCCTCTTATTAAAAAAAAAAAAAAAAAAAGGTAAAGCTGTCACAGTGTTACTTATGTGGGAAAAAAATCATAACTTTAAAAAAAACAAATTAGTATGCCTACAACAAACACTTTACAGTCATAACTTGCTTTATGACTATTTTATTATATTTGATATTTCTGTCAAAATCAATCCATATGCTAATAATTATATTAATCTGGTGTTTCTTTAAAAATAGGGCTAGAAAATAACTTTTCTAATTTATATCCTTGTACTCAAATGATCATAATAAAACTATCCCAACCAATGACTTTCAGAGGCAATTTTATAGCAACCCCACACACACATCCTTTCTTCTATCTAGCCTAAATCATTGTTGCTGCAGCTTATTTCCAATTCTATGTTCTATTTCACTAAATATATAAAAAGCCTAAGTTGATATATAAAAAAAGTTTACATTTCTCCAGCATGTTTTCAATCCCTTAATTGATTTGTATATCTGCTCTAAGCCTTCTACAAAGTCATTCAGTTGTAGAATGCAGAATTTTTATAGTATATAAATAAATGTCTGAGCAATGTGGTATAAAATGGGAGCGTTAGCTATTTCACCTGCATCATACTTCATAAATGACAATATTTGTTGCTGTGTGTGCTGAAGCAGTATACCTTCCTAGACAAGATCCTTTCTCATAAACGTGACACATTCCATTTCTAGTAGCTGCCATTTCTTTAGAGAGAATGTGTCATGATGCTTTTTTTTTTCCATTTTCATGACCAGATTGAGTTTCCTGATGTTATTTCTACTTAAAAGATACACTATTCAACACTTCCTTTCAATGTCACCACACTCTACATTATTGGAATGGGAAATAAGTGCAATAAAGTCGTGGCCCTTATAGCTGACTGCATGATTCCTAGAAGGCCTAGTGAAAAAGAGCACATCACTTCATTTTCTTCATAAGGGCATTATAATTTTAAAAAGAGAATTTTTCTGTCTCTGTCTATACCTACCCATACTGTATAACTCACTACAAATACTTATGGGATGGTTTAATCTTATTCATAGAGGTTTAGGTCTTACCGGCTTAAAATAGGTCAAAAACGGATCATTTGAAATTTGTCTTTTGTTTGTATTTTATTGGTTTCCTCTTGAAAAATGAGTGATGTCAGTGTTATAAAATGAGAATCACTCTTTAAAAACTATTACAGTATGGCAAAGTTCCAAATGACCAAGATCTAGATCAAGGATGTTATTATCAAAATAGAGATATGTCAAGAATTATACATGAGAATTGGAAGAGGACAAGGGAACACCGAAAACTTTTAGATTTGAGGGAAGTAGTGTGAATATTGGGCCTGCCTTCCCCACACAAAAGATAAGCACTTTGCATAAACAACATAGACCAAACAGAGTTACAGAGAAGAATGACTCTTGATTGACTTTGGTGTGATAGAGAAATACAGTGTTTACTTCTATGGTTCTGTTTTGGCTTTAAACTGATAGTTTATAGAGTTTTGAGAAATAAATGGGCAATTTTTAAGAAAGTTAAACAGAATAATAATGAATAAACTAGGATCTTGAGACCCAGTTTAAAAAGATTGTTAGTTTTGATTCAGTGGATTACAGAGTATGTAAATGAACTTTAAAAGATTAAACAGTGACTCAAATGCCAAAAAAAATCTGAAAGATCATATAAACAGCATGCATATGAACTTGCTCATTAGTTGAGATAAATGGATGGAAAAGACAATTTTATGTGTGAAAAGGTTGTTTCTGTATTAGCTTGAAATAACAAAGTGTTTTAGCAATGCAATTCAAATAATTCAGAGAGAAAATCAGCCCTGTTAATGGAAATGAGATAGAAAGGAAGTAGGAAGATCAAACAGCAAGTTTAGATACTCAATTAGTGTTTCTTTTATTCCCAGCAATTAGCAAAATAATTAGCTTGTCAGGAATTATCAACGCTTGTTTGTCAACAAATGTTTGTGAAATGAATGGGAGGAAAAGCGAAGAAAAAAAAAAAAAGGAAAACCAGGGTTGAGGAATGGTAATGTGTGGGAGTTGGACTTCTTTCTTGTTTTCCAGACATCCTGTAATAATAGAATAATAATTTTTAAAAGGGAAGGAAAGTAAGAGGTTGGAAAGAGTCATCAGAGCCTGAGGCCAGAGGTTAACAACACTCTCATTAGATGACATTTCAAGTTTGTTAAGCACCAGAAGGAAGCACAGGCATCCAGAAATGGTTTGAAATTAAAAGTTACATGAGGCCAGTGAGAACGGAGCACTAGCGAATTTTCCACAATTTAAATGGGGTGGTGTACTGAAAAAAATAATGGGCAAAGTCAAAAAACTGGCTCTGATTTCCTCTTTACCACTTGAAGTTCTGTGATTTGATGCTTGCCCCATAACTACTTTGAGTGTCTGCTTTTTATTAGTAAAGTATGGGATTTCCAGTTCATGTTGAGCATCAGATGAGATTTGGTGTGTGCAAATTGTTTTGCATACAGTATAATCAACAAGTCCTTGTTTAAAAAGGCATAGGTCAATTCATCAAGAATATGGGAGGCCAAGGTGGTTGGATCACTGGAGGTCAAGAATTCGAGATCAGACTGACCAACATGGTGAAACCCTGTCTCTACTGAAAATACAAAAACTTTAGCCAGGTGTCATAGCAGGCACCTGTAAATCCAGCTACTCGGGAGGCTGAGGCAGGAGATCACTTGAATCTGGGAGGCGGAGGTTGCAGTGAGCCGAGACTGCGCCATTGCACTCCAGACTGGGCAACAAGAGCAAAACTTCATCTCAGGCAAAAAAAAAAAAAAAAAGAATAAAGAATAGTTGTGTTTCACTCACATTTTGTTCTAATCGCTCATCTATACTGAAATATCATGGACACAGAAGAAAGAGTTAGTTTCAGCTCATACTCAGCCCTGGATTCTGGAGCTAAAATCAGTCGAAAGCTAAAGGAGTCATCATCGTTATCACCATTACCACCATCATGATCAAGTCACTTTACATCTAGTGAGTGCTTGAAATGTGCCATGGACTAAGTGTTCTACATGTATTATAATTTCATTATTATTAACTCATTATCATCTTCCCCTCAACAGTTTTTTCATTCCCATCACAGAACTGAGAAAACTGAGGTATGTAGAATTTAAGTAACTAACCCTAATCACCAGGAAAAAAAAAAAAGTTATTTCACAGACATCCTTACAAAAATGGGAGAGAATTCCTGCCCACCAGTATGAATTTGACACTGAGCTAGTTACTTAGTCCTGCCAAAGTTCTTCCCTATCAACTTAAAGCAATAATAGTATCTGTTTCATACAGTATTTGTATTACTACTAAAGGAGATAGCTTCTAAGTAACACAGCAAATACAGTACTTAGTCCATAATAAGTGCTTAATTAATTGAAGGGGTTTTTTTACTATTATAATTATCATTGTAAGTTTCTAATGCACTTAATATTTCTTAGGTATTAAGAAAAACATTTGTTGATCAAAATAAGCTCAAACATTTACAGTTAGATGACAAAATTAAAATGAGATGATAGAAATATATGGAAGACAAACAAAAGTTGATAGCAGAGGCATTGACCCCAGGTAGGATACCAAGCTCACTGAAGTAATTAAGTTCCTAATGACATCTTGTTCCTAATTTCAGTGAAATTCTGCTTATGGAATGACTAAAAATGTAATTCCCTAATGTCAACTTGCTATCTGAGCACCTGTGTTGATGTAGCTATATCTGTTATTTACACTTAGTGATTACTGTGTCTACTGTTGGAGTGTTCTTAGAAATGATAGCAAAGCTAAAAATAAAGTGACCACTTAAAGCAAAACCACATCTCACCATGATGATGATAAAACATTGTAATCTGTGTTCCTTGTTGAATAAAAATATCTTTTTATAATAAGGCAAAGCACATTTCAATCATACTGCTTTGCCATCAATAATAAAAAGGTCAGCTACACATTTAATATCAAATTTAACCCTAAGCTACTTCCTGTTACATGAAAAATTTCAAGTGAAACAAGCTCAGAGGAAAGGCAATACTTTCCTTTATTGTAAGAGATTCTACAGAAAATAGATATTATGGCCAAAAAGATAATTATTCATTAATGAATTTATTTGCAGAATTAATCTAAGGTACAATGTATTTGTAAATGCCCAAATTATTCTGCATAGGATCAAACACTACTATTAAGAAACTGCATACTTAAAAAAAAAAATAAAACATGGAGATCCAAATAAAACATAGATACTTAGAAATTACTACATCCATAAAGCAATATTGTCCCTCATGGCTGTGTTAATTCTGGGATCTCCTAGAAACCAATATCCCCAGAAAGATCTCAGTGATATCAGGAAAATATCATAAAGTATTCTCAGTTTCCTCAAATTACATGTGTGTTGCTTAAGAAAATGTTAAAAGAATCTCCAAATCTGGCTGACTTGAGCCATAAAGTGGGTGGTAAGTCAAACGCTGCCAGTATCTGGTCTCCTCTCTGCAAGAAAATTAGACACTACTGGAAGTGACACTAAATAGCAGCAACCTGGATGTAAAAATAGAGCACCACTGAAATAATAGCTTGCAATTTTTCAACACCCTGCTCTTTTCTCAAAAGCTGACTTCTAGTGGATTGAAAGAGTTAACTTTCAAATTTGCCTGAACCACTGAGGGCTAAGAATGAGAGAAAAGTGTTTTAAGTTCAGTAAAAACTCAGACATACCTAAAAATGGGTCAACAATAAAATAATATTTTTCAGTTGGGTACCTATTTCTTTATTTTTCTTCTAAATACCAAACTTGATGGAACTTTGGATGTGTCTTTTGGAAGAAGTGATATACTACTTATTTCCCTTACTCGGCTCATTATAGATGACTTATTCTTTAATTTAGTAAAGTTTTTGATGCTTTCCAAACATCAAAAGACACGGAAGCTACTTCATATATAATATTTTAATCTTCATTAAGCAATTTGCCAATAAAAATTTTAACAGGGATTCGTGTTTTCCACTAACATGTAATGAGGTATAACAAGTAAATTCCAGCATTAAACAAAGTATGTAAAAGTCGATGAATAATGATTTTGTGTGGGATTAAGACACATATTGCTATTAAAGAAAGGCAATCTGCATGAAATCATATGGAGGTAAATTCTTCATCGTGTTATTAAAGGTTTATCCACCCACAGTCTAGTTCTAGTCTTGACTAATTTAGGTTAGATAACATGAATATTTTAAAGGAAAAATACGACTTGTTTTTTACTGAAAGTTGACTGTCTGGACTAGACTCAGAGAAATGCTTTTTAAAAATGTGATCTTAAGGTTTTTGCTATTTGTTTGTGTATTTACTTAAAGGAATTAAGAAACATAATATCTACCCTGGGCTTTCTTGCTGCTCCTAAGCATATGTCAGTTCAGTTTGGCAATAAAAAGGATCCTTCTTCATTGATCATTGAGCTGTGTGGCAGTGGGAAGGTACCCAAATGTACACAATGTAGTTTGCTCGGTAATTTGTTTCTTGACATTATCATTAAGAAAATGCGTTTCATTCTCCTGCCTCACGCCACTGCACTCCAGCCTGGGCGACACAGCGAGACTCCGTCTCAAAAAAAAAACAAAAACAAAAACAAAAAAAAACAGGAAATGCGTTTCATTTTGGCTTCCACAAATGCTCTTTGCAATGAAGATTTACTTCGAGTTGAAGAACTACATTAAGTTGTGATCCTGTGATCATGTCTGTTTCCAGGTTGTTGGTTGTTTTTTCTAGTTGCCTAATTCAATTCAGTAAGTGTTTTGGGGGCACATGCGATGTACAAGTGTGACTCCCCAGGAGTAGGCTAAGATGCAGTAAGATTTCATATCATTAGAGGATGTTCAGGTTTCCAAAGTATGCATCTTACCAAAGTGACCCTCACCACATAGCAACAAAATGCACCAAATGTAGAGGTGCCTTCTTCTGGGTTCATATGCCAAGAGAGCATTTTAGAAAGTGTAAGTTACGTTTAATTAACGTGACATTATTTTCCGTACATCTTCTCTTTCTTCCCACAGTGACTAAGCACATGCTATGTGAAAACTGTTTTTGTATGTGTGTGTGTATATTTATATACATACATATGTACACATATATATTTGTGTGTATATGTCTGTGTGTATATATATACATATGTGTGTATGTGTATGTGTGTGTCCGTGTGTGTATGTGTATGTGTATAAAGCAGTAAGTGGCCGAGAACATGACCTAGAAATTTAACAGGGGATGGCTAATCAGGATGAAAAACTCTAAGGGAAACTAGAAGTAATTCTAGCTATCTAAGGAAAAAGTAAAAAATAAAAGTAAAGTGGCAGTACCGTTATGTCTTTATTTTCCCTTCCATTAAATATTCAGGATATTTAATAGAATATCCTAGAGTCAATCATGCCTTCACTTATTTATATTGATACATATATGTATACACACACATACTCACAACCCAGAAGTCAATAGCGTGTTCATTTATATGTGTATATATATGTGTTTACATATACATATTTATGTGTGCATGTATGTGTATACATACGTGTATATATGTGTATGTGTGTATATGTATTTATATATAATTTATTTATATATTATATATATACGCACACACATTTATATATATCACACATATTCTCAAAGGACAAAACAAGATACCTGCATTTGATGGGATGAATACAAAAGTTGCTATCTTTCCCAGTACTGTGAGTGAGGTATTCAGGAAAAGTGGGAATTTGAGTGAGAATTTCCCATTTATGTGCATTTGCTAATGTAATGCTATTTACATGTTATTTTATGTATCTTAAACTTCTATTCAGATAACATTTTAGGAAAACGATAGCTTAGACAATTCCTGAGAATACCTGTTCCAAATTTCAGGAATTCCCCAGGAGAGCTGGGGAAGGAAAGGACACTCTGAAGGAACTGACCTAAGAATCTCATAGAAATTGCGCTGATATTGGTGCCATAAATATTCAAACTGGCACCTTTTCTTTGCTATATACATGAGACTGGTGTTTGTGTAATTGTGAGGGGATGGTGTGGGGAGTGGGAAGGGGCAAAAGAAATGGTTTGGTCCCACCGGACATATTGTAGAAGAACTGCAGTCATGTTTATGCATCAACTCAATCTTAAATTACTGCTGTAGAACATTTTAAAATTTAAATTATTTTTAGCATGAATTCTGAAATCCAGAGATAAAACTTTCTTAGCAAATGGCACACAAAATCATAATACTTTAAATTATTTTTAGCCATGTCTTCTGATATTTAACTCTGCATTTCTAAACAATATGATTGTACTATGATTTTTTTTCTATTTTAGACATTATCTCTTAACTTCCTGCTACAGAAAGTGACTATCTCCCTTAAATTATTTTCCCTGCTCTCCCTAACCTCACTCCTCATAGAATCCTATGCACTGAAAATCATTGCTTCAAATGTTTTGGTTAATTTAATGTTTACTATTTGCATTATTTTGACTACATGAAAAAAATTAGCCACAGCTTATGGAGTGTGCTATAATTATATTTTCCTTCTTGTAAAACTGTTTTTCCTGGGGTTGATAATTGATATCCCTAATATTCTCAATAACTATTAATAATTCTTCCATCCAAATTGCTTGACGTTATAAAATTCCTCTCAATATGTCATATATAATTTATTATTTCCCTTTCTTTAGAGACATCTCCCAGAGAGAACTTTAGGATTTATGTGAAATGATTGACCCATGGACTTGGTACACAACTTTTATCCTGAAAATTCTGTTCCATCCTCACTTGTGCTGAATTCTTGGCTTCCTTTTGCCATGTCTTTCCTGCTGTGTTTATTTTTTAATTTGGGGGTAGCTATCTCTTCAGTAGCTTTTGAGAAGAGGTTAAAAATAAAACTAAGACTTATCATATAATTTTAAGGCCGACATAACTTCCCATGCAAATTTTGAAGTCGTATTTGCCTGTCATCTTCTCTGCACTGTTACTTTTGAGAAACCTGATACCATTGATTCCCAACTCCTAATGCATAATCTCTTTTTCTCTTTCTCTGATTACATTTAGAACCATTTGCTTGTCTCATAAATTCTGAAAATTCACAACGATATTTCTTACGTGGTCAATTTTTCTTTCTGGTACCATTGCATCCTCATGAGTTCCCTTCAATCTGAAGACTTCAATCATTTGTTCTGGGACACACGCTAAAACTGTTTTCTTCGAAAAATTTCTTCTCTTAATGTTCTCTGAGGGCCGGGCGTGGTGACTCACGCCTGTAATCCCAGCACTTTGGAAGGCCGAGGCAGGCGGATCACCTGAGGTCGGGAGATTGAGACCAGCCTGACCAACATGGAGAAACCTGTCTCTAGTGAAAAAAAAAAAAAAAATTAGCCTGGCGTGGTGGCACATGACTGGAATCCCAGCTACTCGGGAGGCTGAGGCAGGAGAATCGTTTGAACCCAGGAGATGGAGGTTGCAGTGAGCCGAGATTGCGCCATCGCACTCCAGCCTGGGCAACAAGAATGAAACCCCGTCTAAAAAAACAAACACACAAACAACAACAAAAAAAACTGTTCTCTGAAATGCTTCTGATACGTGTTCCCCTCCAAGGTAACTAGTGCGTTTTCAAGTTGCAAACAATTCTCTGGAGTTTATTGTTTCCTCTGCTATCTTTTCCAAAGAGGTAATTCTAGAATAGTAGAAATCTGAAGCCAGAAAAAAAGGAAGTTTTCTTCCATCCAGTAGGAAACTGTACCTCAAATACCATTTGACTTGAACGTTCTGGAGGCAGAAAATTTACCACAGAGGATCTCATTCAGACATGTTCGCCTCTGTGAAGCCCTAGCTGACATATCCACCATCCCCTTAGCCACCAAGAAAGGAAGGAAGGGAGGGAGGGAGGGGAAAGGGAAGGAAAGGAAAGGGTAATGAGAAGGGAAGGGAGGGAAAGGAAATTAATGAGCCTCTACGTGGTATTCATACCCCTACCAATGATATTGTGGCCATGATAGAACTTTAACTTTAGAACTATTATCCTTGTCTACAAGAGTTTCTCCCACAAAATTGTAAGCTTTAGTAGCAAAGGTAGAATATATAATTTAGGTTTATATTCCTAATGTTTAGCCAAGTTTCTGCCACTCACTGGGTACTAAATAAACGCTTGATGAATAGTGATTATGATCTAACTACTGTTAGTTCTGCAGACTGCACACTTGATATCAGCCAGTGGTACTTCATCTGCACCTTGCTCTCTCAGGCTATAGAATCAGCAGTAGTAATTATTATCAAGCTCTTCTTTTCTAAGAACAATTGGCAGGGCAAATTATAAGCTGATCTTCTATTTCAGAGACAAGTGCAAAATAGAGCATGATCGTTTGATATCAAATATAGATCAGTGATTCTCAAACTAGAATGTCTCCAATTGTTAAATAGGGTAGCATTTAATTTGCTTAATTGATTATTATTATTATTATTATTATTTTGCTCTACCACCCAGGCAAGAGTGCAGTGGTGCGATCACGGCTTACCGCAGCCTTGACCTCCTGGGCTCAAGCAATCCTCCCACCTCAGCCTCCCAAGTTGCTGGGTCTAAAGGTGCATGCTACCACTCCTGGCTAATGTTTGCATTTTTTGTAGAAACATCATCTCCCTGTGTTACCCAGGCTGGTCTGAAACTCCTGGCTCAAGTGATCCCAAAGTGCTGGGATTATAGGTGTGAGCCATCGTGCCCAGTAATTTTGTTTAATTTTAATGTGTATATTGTATGCCATAAAATTCTTATGTTAAGGCTTGGTAAGTGTTACAAAATTAATGCAAACAATGAATTCAAAATCATACACTAATATCTCAAATTTGGAAATTTCACAAGTATTTTCCAGAATCACTGCATCATTAGAAGTACATACAGTCTCTTGTAATGTTAATGTCACGGTGCTTGAACACATGAATTTAAGAAGTGAAAAATCCCCATGGAAATTCACTTCATAAAACCAACATCCTGAAATGACCTACAGTTTTCCAGATTCTCTATCCAAATCCTCAGCAACTGAGCTCATTCTGAATGAAACTGCATGAATAGGATTACAAAAGAAATGTAATAGAAATCTGAAAAATAAGTAGTCAGTTTTTTGAAATGTAATTTTAAATAAGGCAGCCCAGTGAGGAGGCTCATAGGGGAAGTCAGTCTTTTACAAAAATTCTCTCTCTTACGGGATGGATTATAATCAATTCAGATGATTTAGGAAATAAGACCTATAAACTCAGATATGATTGACAATAATCTAATGCTACTATTTATTAATAATCTGTTTTGTCTTTAAATCATAGAGGCAGATTTAACTATAAATCTTACAAATCAAAATTTAAATAGAAACTGTAGATAGAAGAGCTTGCAGACATTCATTTTTTTAAAAAAACTATCAAACCACATGATATGGAATGAATGAGGATGCCAAATGTAATAATGATGGTTATGATAATTGAGAAATTGTATATCTTAAAAATAGAAGTGTACACTTACAGAAATGATTTGGAAATGTTCAAAGCACCTATTAGAAATGAAGACAAGAATAGTTAATACTTTATTGGATTTATCTTATTTATAATCTCTCTTTGCAGTTAGATTGTCTCAGAACTTGTTGAACTATCTTCCTTTGATTTGATAGAAATACTTATGTGTCAAGGTTGAGTGACAGAAATTAATGAATATTATTGTCAAGTCTTAAAGGCAAAATTTTTGTGTAATTCTCTTTCCTAAAAAGTTAATAAAACTATCTTTCTGCTTAGTAAAAGAAATGAAACAAGAATTCAGGCTCAAGTTAAAATAAAAATGTGGCTTAGGAGTGACATCGTAATACCACTTGGCATTTCTTAAGTGAGCCTGCTCTTTCTACACTGGATAAAAATAAAGAGAGAAAAGCATCTAAAACCCTATGACATCCCAAATGTGCCCATGAAAGCAGGAATTTTCTGGCTTGCATCTATGCGTTCTTTCCACTTTCCGTAGCCTCCCACGTTATAATGACTTATGCATGGAATTCAGAGACTTTATATTTTCTTTTGAGTGCAGAGTGAACGTCAACATGGAAAATGTGAAGGCTGACCACTTTTCAAGATGGCCACAGACCTTTGAGGGAACCAAATAGTATCCAAAAAGATACTTGGTCAGGCTGGGATACTAAAATTCTAGCACATGTCAATTTCACCAGTTTTTACAGGGTGGAAATATTTACCTCTCAGGCATGTGTTTAGTCAGAATAGCTCGAAATTTTTGTTGGGGAGTCAAGGTCCTTTAAAATAGAATAAAGAGATCCAAAATCAGCACAGCAGTTAATCTTGTCTATAGCATAAATCAATAACTCAACCCATGTTGTGTACTGACAGTTCTTCTGTGGAATAAAAACTAAAAGTGTCTGCTCTGTGAATGGGATTTTTCTTTTACAGTCCAATAATATAGTTTCATTGTGGGGCAAAATTTGGGTTAGTCATTTTTATAAGGTTGAGTTTACACTGGTACTATTTCTTTCCTTTAACTAAGGGTTTGAAGAATTCAAGGCAAAATGTTGGATACCTGGTATGTGTTTGTATTCTGAGCTTGTCTTATGCATGGTTTTCTTGTTTACTTAAATTTTATGGCCAAATTCTAACAGAAATATGCAAACTAAACTTCTTATAAGCCAAACAGAATGAGACTGAAGTTTCTGAAGAATAGTCCCAATTGTCTTATAGTCATATCTTCCTTTATGTTCACTTGAATTCTCACATAAAATATTTAGAGTTTACACATACTAAAGTTATGTGGGAAGAAGGGATGAGGTAGAATCTCGTAATTCCATGAAGACAATGATGTTTGTTGACTATCTCAGTCTGGGCCTTAGAAGCAGGACCCAGTTTGAAGCTAGGCTCACTTCCTACATGTATAACTTTAGTAAATTATTTAATTTATCTTAAGCTTCAACAATACCAGCTTGCAAGCTAGTAGTAGCAGTAATAGGATGCATGTATAGATGGATCTGTCCTAAGGCATTGTAAATGGTATGTGTTATGCTTTCTAATCAATGCATTGTGTGTTAATACGTGATAAACTGGATTATTCCATGTTTCTTAATCACTCCCTGGAGTAACTACATACAGGTCATTTGGGTTCGGTGTTAGCTCTTTCACACACTAATATATTACACATGCTGTCTCTATAGCTCAAGTTTTGCATGAACAGTTCGCCGGTGGCTTTTGCTGTGATTCAAACCAAACAGTGAATAGATTTATTTAACAACTTGTGTTCACAAAAGTAAATCAGGAAAGCATGCAAGCTAGAACAACATGTTTCTTCCAGTGATTTTTATTAAGTATTGCATTTCACATATTTTCTTAATGGAGTTTTAAATGTTCAGTATTTATATCTTTATTCATTAATGGACCCATCCAATTGCCTTTAAAAGTGTTGCTGATGATTTTTATCAGAAATAGTCAATGTAAAATTTCCTACTAATATTAGGCTGCTTCTTAAAGAAATAATGTTATTAAAGCTACTAAACAGAAGCTTTATAAAATCTCCTAATTTTGATAGCATAGATTAAGTCTTCTCTTTTCTAAGATATATTTTGACTTTAGAAATGTATCTGTGACTATGTATATTTTTTAATTTTTAATAGGTGGCGAAATGACAGAACCCATTCCCTTCTTTGATTGGTGATTTTGAAATAATCTTTCATCAAGTTCCATCTCCTTTACCCTCATATGGAATATATCTCTATGTCTGTTGTTAAACTATGATGACATGTCTGTAGCTATCAGAAAGAGAAGCTGGGAAGAACATGTGACCCACTGGATGGGACAGCCTTTTATTTCTGATGATTATAACACAGCATGTCATCATGGACTAGTAGCTGACAGCTTGCAGGCAAGTATGGAAAAAGATGCAACTCTAAATGTGGACCGCAAAGAAAAGTGTGTTTCACTACCTGACTGCTGTCATGGATCAGAGCTGAGAGATTTTCCTGAGAGGCCAATAGGTCACCTGTCAAAGGATGTGGATGAAAATGACAGCCATGAAAGTGAAGATCAGTTTCTTTCCCTGGAAGCCAGCACAGAAACACTAGTGCATGTTTCTGATGAGGATACCAATTCTGATTTATGCCTTACAGATGATAAACAGGTTTTGAATACCCACGGACATAAAACATCAGGGCAACATATGATCGAAGGAGCAGGCTCCTTAGAAAAGGCACTGCCCATCATAGAAAGTAACCAAGTTTTTTTTAACTCCTGGGGAATGGCTGGTAAAACTGAATTAGCTCTGGTAAAAGAAAGTGGGGAGAGAAAAGTTACTGACTCTATAAATAAAAGCCTGGAGCTTTGCAATGAAATAGGTTTAAGTGAAATAAAAGATGCACCCAAAGTAAATGTAGTTGATACTTTGAATGTGAAAGATATTGCACCTGAGAAACAATTGCTTAATTCTGCTGTAATTGCTCAGCAACGAAGGAAACCTGACTTCCCTAAAGATGAAAATGAAAGAAGCACCTGCAATATAGTACAAGATGAGTTCTTGGATATTCCGTGTACAAACAGAGGACTACCATTATTAAAAACAGATTTTGGAAGCTGCCTTCCGCAGCCTCCTTCCTGTCTCAATGGAATGTCAGCTGAAAATGGCCGGGAGAAGAGTGGTTTTTCACAACATCAAAACAAAAGTCCACCAAAGGTCAAGGCAGAAGATGGCATGCAGTGTTTACACTTAAAGGAGACCCTGGCCACCCAGGAATCCACAGATAACCAAGTCAGACTTCGTAAGAGAAAGGTAAGACATATGCACAGATTCTCTGGCTTTTGAAATTTTGTAAATATCCTTGCATTCATCAGTTATCATTTTGCTTGGATTAAAAAGATATGAAGATGGTTCTTTTGCCCTGTCATGCAGATGCATAATTCAAAGACTACCCACTTGGTCAGACCATCAAAATATGTAAAAATTAAAGAATAATAATCTACCCGTTTCACTAATAATATGTATAATGGTTTATGAATAATCTATTTCAGAGTTGTGTTGAAAACAGGATCGGTATCCCTTTCTTTAGTTGGAATTAAATAGCCACCAGATAGCTCTATAAACAGTTCAAGGCATTCTGTAGAGTGCTTTCTGATTTTTATAAAGAAAGTCATGGTACTGTTATAGCATTTATTTGGGCATATTTCTTTTTCTCTTCAAAAAGAGTATGTTTTCATAAGAAAAAAAGTGGTATAAATCACATATTTAAAATAATCCCTTTACATATACAAAGGCAAAACTACTGCCACCCCCAAAATGCGCTGACGCCATTTTAAGTGATACCCTGGCACACTCACCATCAAGAGATACATCACATCACAGTCTCTGTTTCTTGACACAACTGTGACTTAACTGTTGACCAGAAAGGGCTAATAACCAAAATTATGTTTTATGTTACAGCTTCTTTGACTAATTCTAAAAATGCCATCCTCCCCTGTGAAGCTTCCAAGTGAGAGAAGCAAGGGCTTAGATGGTGCTACCTGAATTATGGTTTAGCAAGTGAACCCTTGACCAAAACCTGTCTTTTCTATAGAATTTTCCCACATTTCTCCAAAACCTGTAGTGAGTTATAGTCCTGATATAAGTCCAAGTACAGTTTCTTCTTCTATAAACCCCATATGGCCATTGGCATTGAAGAAAGCTTACAGTTTTGACACTGATATGCACCGATTAAAACATATATCCTTGCCCCTCTCTTGAGATATTCATCCATTACTGCAATTCTCCTAAACACAAAACTAATGTTCTTTGTTCTGTTCAATTGGGGCTATCTACCATGAGAAAAAAAAATCTCCTACTTTCTTTGTAGTGAAGAAATCTGGTTTTCATAGACTGTGGTTTTGCTAACAAACTAGTTCAGTAATGTGTCGTGAGTTAGTTTAAATGAAGTCAAAGACTTTACAGCAAAAATCAGTGTCCACAAACTATATGCCAACAGAGCATTTTGTGCTTCTGCCAGACTCTCCCTTCCTTAATAAGTTTTACGAAAATGTTAATGCTCCATAAAGTTGTTATGATTAAAATGATTAGGTCGCTTTTTCAAAAACTTTCATATAGCCTATCAAAACTATTTGAGGGGATGCTATAATCACATTAGACAGTATTAACTGACCTATGGCATAGCTCCCCTAAAATAAAACAAACTCCGCCCAACTGCCAATGGAAACATTAAACATTCCAGAAACATATACTCACCACTTGAACATTTATATCGATACTAAGAATGCTGGAAAGAATTTACTCTTGGACATGTCACTATAGCATGGTTGCCTTTTGAGAGTTATAATTATATCTCATTTACAAGTTCGAACTTAAATATTCTATTTTAAGCATTCTGTCATGCTAAAGTGTTGTGACATTGTCTGATGGAATATTTACTTTAACTCCACAACCCATTTAGGATGTCTTCTAATAAACAGATTAAATGAAAAATTTTAGGTTGGGAATTTACCCTAGAAAACTACGGTTATGGGAGAAGCCCTTAGAACTAAAATGTATAAGAATTTTTGTTTTATGCATTCTTGGATGAGTGTTAAAATACCGTGGAATTGGCAATTCATCATTTTTAGAAATTTACCAGAAGAAACAATAGAGAATATTCATAGAAAGATATGTACAGAGGTGTTCATCATTTTACTGCAAGTTACTGAAAGAAAAATGAAACAGTCTGCATTTGCATCAATAAAGAATTTGTTTAGGCCAGGCACGGTGGCTCACGCCTGTAATCCCAGCACTTTGGGAGGCGGAGGCGGGTGGATCACGAGGTCAGGAGATAGAGACCATCCTGGCTAACACGGTGAAACCCCGTCTCTACTAAAAACACAAAATATTAGCCAGGTGGGGTGGCAGGTGCCTGTAGTACCATCTACTCAGGAGGCGGAGGCAGGAGAATGGTGTGAACCTGGGAGGCGGAGCTTGCAGTGAGCCCCACTGCACTCCAGCCTGGGTGACAGAGCAAGACTTTGTCTCAAAAAAATAAAAAAAAGAAAGAAAAGAAACGGTCTAAGAATTTGTTTATTATTTATCTTGTATGGAATACTATGCTGCCATTAAAAAGATGGAGTGAGATCTAAGCACACTAACTTTTAAAGAGGTTCATGATATAGTATATCTGAAAAACAACAGTAGCAGACTAATATGTATAGATAGCCAAACCTTAATGTCAAAATGTGTATGTGTGTGTGTGCATGTGGGTGTGTATATATATATACACACACATATATACATATACATAGATATACATGTATGTGTATATATATGTGAATGTATATATATACATATATATGTATATGCATATATACGTGAATGTAGACAGTAGTATAAACCTCTCTGTATAACTGAATAATATGTGAAATCCTGGCTAAATAGGCACAAAATTGTTAACAGCAAATACATTGGATGAGTGGAATTAAAAGAGCAGAGGGAGGGGTTTTCATTTTTTACCCCAAATAATTATTATAAAAGATCACAGAATTATGTATGAAATGCCTACACTGAAAAGAAACACACAAAAAAATAATATTTAATGTATAAACAGGCATTTTCTGCATGGCACAAAACAACCTTTTATCTGCATTATTATTGTGATTCTTACTGCATTTATAAACTATAAACAAATATTTATAAAGTTTTTCACACTATTGACAAGAGTTCTAATCAACTAGTTGATGTCTAATACTAGTGCAACTAGTTTAGAAGAGATACATTTTTTGGAGGCACACGTGTGCCACATTTTCATGTCTGTAGGGAATGTGATGCCAAATGGTCAAGTGATAGAAACAGTCTGCTAATTGTCTGTATATTTAAAACTGTCAGCCATAGTAATAACTGTAAGATAAGAACTTGGAAAAGTGAAATCGAATAAAGGCTAATATCATTTTAGTTATGGAATTGTAATCAGCTCATTATCTGAAAATCTTGTGAGTGAATCAAATCCTTCAATAAATTTGTGCACATCGATTTCTTTGGTCAAGATAACATCAAGGTTCTAAGACTTGAAGAAATAAAATAAAAGAGCTTATAAGGGTGATCTTCAAAATGTATTGAAATAGTGCTCTAGAGATATCATTGTGCTTTTGATATAAATTATCATTTCTTGAAACCCACAAACCTTGGCAGGCATTCATCATTTTGCAAAGCTTAGTTTTACTTAGTTTCTGATGATGTTTCTGACTATCAGAGTTTAGTCACACATATATTTATTAGGAGTCTCAGCTGGAGGGGATTACATTTGTAGTATATGTACTACAAGTATAGACCTATATTTGTAGTATATATGTAGTATATAGGGGATTACAAATATTGACCTTTTAAGCCAATAAATTCCTCTAAATAGGATGAATTATATAATGAAATTGAAGCCACTGATATCAAAGGAAGACCGAATGAATTGTGAGCAAATGTTAGAGAATGTGCCATCATGTTGGGTGACATATGACCAGCACTCACAGGGCCTGGCTGGTCTCTGGGGTGAGGCGGCTGGTTAAAAGCAATTCTGAGACAAATTCCAAAGTAGTCTGGAGGAGGGAGACAGTCTAAGAAGTGGTCTCTTTAAACCAGACGAGATGTGAAGATGGAAAACATTTAGGGAAAGACTTGAGGTTAGACATTTTTTCTTAAAGAAGTGGTTTACTAATTAGAGAGAGTCCAGAATTCAGTCTTCTGTAAAGACTACTTAAACAGTTCTGAATTTTTTGAAAAACCATAATAATTATATAAATGTCTGCACATATGTTTATTTCCTCACATAAGAAATAATCCATATTACAAAGCAAAATAAACTCCAATAAAGATGCAAAGATAATGTGAACTATAAGAAGACATCTAGTTCTACATTCCAACAGAAACCTCATATTCCAACAACAAATTAAATGAATGCTAGGGTCTTAGTTTATCTTGGAGATGGAGTCTTGCTTCCTCACCCAGGCTAGAGTACAGTGGTTTGATCTCCACCCACTGCAACCTCCGCCTCCTAGGTTCAAACAATTCTCCTGCCTCAGCCTCCTTAGTAGCTGTGATTACAGGTGTGCACCCCCACATCCGGCTAGTTTTTATATTTTTAGAAGAGATGGGGTTTCACCATGTTGGCCAGGCTGGTCTCAAACTCCTGACCTCAGGTGATCCACCTACCTCAGCCTCTCAAAGTGCTGGGATTACAGGTATGAGCCACTGTGCCTGGCCTATATCTCAGTATTAATTAAGTCTGCTATCTCAGAAAACATAATAGTGGTTCAAATGACATATTTCTCTCACACACATAAAATAGGGATAAGAAGTTCTGAACTAATATATAGGCTCTATGCCTTGAGAATCCACACCCCTTTTATCTACCCTCTCTGCTATCTTGAGTCCTCATCTATATTCAAGTCAGTGGGAAGGCAAAAGGGTACAGGGGTGATCATACCCCTGTGTACAGGCAGTGCCCAGGTCATCGGCTTCACTGCAATTTCATGGGCTAGAATTTAGTTTCATGGGCACACCTAGCAATAAGGGAACTGACCATTGGAATCTACATTCTGGACAAGCATATGTTCGCTAAAAGTTCTATTATCAAAGAAGTGTGGGACAATTTATATTGAGAGATAACTCATAACATAAATATTGAGGAATAATGCTCTAACATAAATATATTCCAATATATCATGACATGTTGCGAAAGAAATAACCAAGCTGCATATATGTTCCATGGTATTCTGTATAAATACTACGTGCTTTAATTTCACACAACAGAATACCTTTCCTCATTATGAAACTATTTGCTATATTAAGTGATGTTTATCAAATGCTATATCATTTCTTACAGAAAAACTGTCCAGGAATAAAACATTATATTATACATACTGTAGTTTAAATCCTTGGAAAATATAATACATTGTCTATGACTGACAAAAATCAAATATTTTCCCCTTATTCTATATTTAAAATATGCAAACGTTTGGTAAAAGGACACCCATACCAGAAATGATCTTCTCTTTCCTTTCTATCCCCTAAATGCCGACGAGGGAGACTTGTAACAAGGGGAGGATAACATTGACCAATGGGTGACATAAAGAAGATAGTAAATTGTGCAGAAAACAGAATGAACCAAAGTAGGAGGCTGGCTGGGACAATATAAAAGGAAAGGAACTATTCTAAAAAAAATAAGTTCTACTGTTCTATACCTCTTTACAATGTAAAGAGGTATAGAATGTATTATAATTATATTTAACAATATAACAAGTATTGTAACTATAGTTAGCAATAATACATAGTTTCAAATAACTAGAAGAAGGATATTGAACGTTCTCAGCACATATGTTCTCAGACATGATCAATGTTTGGAATGATGGCTCTGCTAATTACTAAACATTGTATGATCACTAAACATTGTACGTATCACAACATCATCTATATGCCCCATAAGTTTATAAACAATGTTTATGTATCAACTGAAAATTTTTTAATTCAAAAAATAAAGATTAAAACAAGAAATGAAAACCTAAAATATAGTTAAGCCAAGGCTTCGGGCTAATGTAGCAAGATATGTGGAATGAAAGCAAGGACAATGAAGGAATTAGCTTGTGAATAAGCTTAGTATGAGCCGACAAGGAGGGAAGGAATGTAAAGCAGGGTAGGTGTATATATAGCTCTGCAGATAAATTCATAATAACAGTATTATTTTACACCAAGCTTGCACTGGTTTTAATGACACAGGCCTGTTGAGCAGATTGCGCTTTCTAAATCCCCTTGTTTTGACACTTGTTTCCCTAGGTTAAAGATTGGAGCTGGCAGTGAAAGCTTATTTCCAAGTGGTTAGTCGGTGTGTAAATTCATAACAAGTTCCTGTGACAGTTCTTATCCAACATACTCTTAGTGAGTTTTGTGTCCCGGGTAAAGCTAATAGCTTTGTAAATAACTTGTTTTGTGCTTCATTGGACCACTGAAAACTATCAAATAATTTCATGCCATTTAAACTGGTTTTTGCCTTTTAAATAACCAGAAAGCCAAAAATGTATTTGCAGATATTTGGGGCTCAAATATATTATCTCATGACAAATAAATATAAGTCTAAAACCAACTCAAAATGCAAAAACATTTAATTGTAAGATAAAGGAAAACACTAGGTATAGCATCTGTTAAAATCAATCCATAATAAACATTGAGCATTTTCAGTATCCCAGGTGCTATTCTATGTGCTTGGTCCATCACCATGAGCCAGGTAGCAGAGTTTATTCCATTGCAAAGCATCTAGTCACTGAAATCCCACTGGAGATGCCAAGTAGGGCTTCTGTTTGGCTGACATATAAGGCTGGCACTGAAGAGAGGGGAGAGTAGTGAGAGAGGTGGAGAGAGAGGGAAAATAGAGAAAGAGAGAGAAAGACAGAGAGAGTAAGTGATACAAAAAGAGGACAGGCTAAAATAGGATACCAAAAGTAGCACTGGTCATTTGTAAAGAAAAAAATAAAGTCTTTGACAAAAAACAAATACGTAGCAGGCTGGAATCAGATTCAATTTCAACAGGATGATGTGGTTATCACAAGCAGGAGCTTTACAGAGAGACAAGGAACATGAACTTGACTCCAGGGATTATAGAGCTGACGGAGCTAAATCATTGCTATTTTTTTACATCAGGTACTCTGATGACCACAGTCAGCCTTATGGACTTTATCTCCAACAGGCTAGAAGTGGAACCCTCGTATAAGCTCATATTTCAGGATCCTCAAATGATTGACTTTTAGGGGGTGTTCCCTTTCCCCAGTTTTCCCAGTCAAGTTAGCTGCTCAATTCTCTCTATACCCACAGGAGACATATTACTGACATGAGGTATATCATCTTATTAAAATCCTATGTATAATGTATAACAAACAAATTCATTGGAATCCCACTGATTCCACCATTGCTAACTAAAATGTAGCTCACTGAGCACAATTATTCAACCTTGTGTCCACAGCGCTTAGAACCTGTTCATAAATGCTAGAAATAATGAATGCCTTTGTTGTAGTAAGATATTTATTTTCAGAGGATAATGCCAAGTGTCAGGAACCCAAATTATAAAGATGCAGAACTTAAGTCATACAACCACCACCACTGGCCGCATATCCCCTCTCTGTTCTGCCTGCTCGTTCCGTGCTAAATCAGGACATAAGGGAAGAAGAGGGACAAGGGAATCACGTAAAATCTGGATCTCTGAGGAGACCTTCAAGACTGAGATCATTATTATGCTGTGCCTCAAAAGAACTCATCAATCATAACTAATTAGTCAATAGCAAACTATGAGTAGTAAATGTTATTTTGAAGACAACTTAGTTGTATCCAGAGAGGAGTGGACAAGGATGAGTGTAGAAAAGGAAAATGTTAGAATATCCATTCATGTTTATTTTAATTTACCATTTAATTTTATGTATGTTCTTTAACATAAATATTAATATAAAAGTGTATGTGTTATTGTTTATAAGTAAGTAACATACACATGCTTGCAGAGGAGTCCATGTCAAAAATGTCAAGAGGCCACTAGTCTAGAAATTCCATAACTTTTCTGGTTAATGTCACTACGAGGAAGTTGGGGGTGGAGTGGAGGGAAGATGACAGGAAGAATAGAATAAGAGATTGAAAGACAAATGATTGGGGAGATTGAGAAGCATTTGTTTAGAGAGTGTTAAACACTGACAAATTCTTTTTTAGTTTTAATTGTGAAAATGACATAAAGTTGGGAGATTTGCTGCCAGATGCCTTTAAGGCAACATATATACATATATATATAAATATATGTATATAAAATATATTATGTTCAGATTTAATTGCCCTCATTCAGAATATATATATATATTCAGAATATATTTATATATTCTGAATTTATATGTGTGTGTGTGCACATGCACACACATATATATATTTATATAAATTCTGAATGAGGGTCATTAAAACTGAACATTCCTTGTTCCAGATATTATTGGGGGAAAGGAGCCTCTGATCCAATCAGTGATTTGGACCGAAATTGCACATTTACATTAGTTGTTAATAGGATCATTAATGAGTTCCCATTAGCCCAACATCAACTTTTATTGGAGCAAGAATTAATGCACTTTTATGATGTTGTTTTAAATAATGGAATGGTTATTTCAGAGTCAATTGTGCATTGGAGGCTATCATAATAGTCAAACTGATTTAGTTTTGTTCCTCATGGATTTCTGTTACTATAAACCATGACCAATTTATTAATCTTTTAATACCAACAAAACCACCATAGGTTTTGGCTGCCTCCCTCAAAGAAATGCCAATATCCACACAAGTTGGGGCAACTCGCATAACCTATGTAACAGAGCCCTGCCTCTTATCTGGGCACCAGACACAATGGTGCCAACAGGATCTGTTTGTTTTCTGGCTCATGTTCTTACAAATAACGTACTTATCCCTTGCTGCCAACAAGATCTCTATTCCACAGATAATTTTCTAGCTGTAAAGAAAATTATAGTGCTATTTTAAAGATAACCTCACCAATTTTGAAGGAAACACAAGCAACTGGGAAAAATAAACTTTTACTCGTTTCTTACTTCTAATTCTATATTGACATAGGAATAAAATTAGTGATTAATGAATCTCTTCAATTTTTTTAGCTTCTATTTTTTGAGCCAGTGAAACTTCAAAAGGGTTTACAGCTTTTTATGCTCATTAAAAATTAACCCAGAGGTTTTTGAAAATATTGAAATAGCATCATTATTTGGTCTAGAAAATGAATGGTTTGGTCTGAGTTTGATTTTCCAGCCAAGAGAGTAAGCTGTGATGAGGAAAACAGCACAACCTAAAGTGGGGGGTGTTATTTAACCTTCGTGAGCCTTTCATGCCCCTGGAAAATGGAGACAACTGTCTCGGCCTTACAAGGTTGTTAGGAACATTAAGTAAAATGAAAAGTCTAATTAAGCATCTACATAGTAAAGCACCTAGAACAATGGTATTTTCTAACCAGAATTCGAGATGAGGATCTGACAGCCAAACAGTTGAAGTGCAGAATTATTATATCTGAAAATAGCAAATTCTAGTAGAATCTATATTCACAGCATATATAACCAGCCAGCGTAAGCAGCTTCTTCAGTGGGAAATTTCTGGAGTCCTGCACTGCCCAGGGTTAAGTGTCCACAGATTCTTCACTATGCCTAGAACAAAATAAAGAGGCCAACAGCCTCTGAAGCCAAACTGCCTGGTTTTCAGTCCTGCTTCCCTCACACGTATCTTTCTAATCTTAAAAATTATTTAATCTCTCTATGGCACAGTTTTTTTTTTTTTGTCATTTGTATAACAGGATTCTTCATCTGTTGTTAGAAAGATTAAATGAGTTAATATACACAAAGTAGTTAAAAGTGTCTGTGAACACACACCTTGTGACTTCAGCTATTATTAATAGTAGCAGCATTTTTTTTGTTTGTTTGTGTGTTTTAGTAAATTTCCCTAGTTATAGATCTGAGAGTTTCTTAGAAAAATCTCGGGGCTAGGGGCAGGGACTGACAAATTTCGAGAGAGAATTGAGAAGGTATGTCAACTCACATGGACATCTGAGGTATCAAATTTTATCATTAAATGATAGAGCTGGCCAGGCACGGTGGCTCACGCCTGTAATCTCAGCACTTTGGGAGGCCAAGGCGGGTAGATCACCTGAGGTCAGGAGTTCAACACCAGCCTGACCAATATGATGAAACCCTGTCTCTACTAAAAATATAAAGATTAGCCGGGCATGGTGGCATGCACTTGTAATCCCAGTTGCTCGGGAGACTGAGACAGGAGAGTCACTTGAACCCAGGAGGCAGAGGTTGCAGTGAGCCAAGATCACGCCATTGCACTCCAGCCTGGGCAACAAGAGCAAAACTGCATCTCAAAAACAACAACAACAACAAAAAAAAGGGAGCCTAGAATATGCATTCATTGGCTAAATAAATATTTATTATCTTCTCCTTCCCATGTACTTTGCTATGTGTGGTGTAGAATATGAATAAGAGTATATATGCCTTCTTACCTAAAGGTGTTTACACATTAGTAGGGATAATGTAACACACAAATAACTAACTTTCATATTAAGTGTAATTAACTTCAGTAAGTTTTGAACTACAAGTACAGTTATATCATAATTAGGTTCCAACATAATTAAAGCTAGAAAGTATTCAGATCTCCAGAGTTCGGGCTAAGGGAGGATCCCTTTCCAGATGGGGAGGTCAGAAAAGGCTTCCCTCAGATGGTGTCTGGGCTGAGTTTTGAAGGATACACTTTAGATTTTGTACTTGTGGGAATAAATGAGGGAAAAGGATCTTTTTGAGGCATTTTAACTGTTCTGTTTTCTGTTTCTGTCTTCAAACTTCTATTTTTTAGCTAAGTAATTTCTGGGCTCACCATATTTTTAAAAATTATCTAGATTTCAGTATACCAATGAGTCCTGAAAATGATGCTTACTTGATAGCTATGTTTATTTGCTCCCTAGCTAGTATTTGATTAATTAATAAAAAAGCTAAATGAAGATTGTGGAAATGTGCTTCTTGACTAAGACATTAGCAGGAGATATATTAACAAAATGGTTCAACTATGAAATAATAATATTAGGTATTCATTCCCACCAACTCTCAATTCCCTCAGTGATACATAAGAATCATGGACGGAATGTTTTTAATACATTATTTTATATAGCTTTGACCAGTTATAACAAGGTGATTTATCAGCATAATTGACTGAAAGCATGAGAAGTAAAAAGGCATGAGAGTAATTCCTTGTTCATTAAAACTTTAATGCTTATTATGTTTTATATTCTACTCACTTGCTGGCCTTAGGCATAATTAGAAATTTTCTGTAGTATCATTTTGAAGAGATACCCAAAGGTATTTTAGTCAGAGTGTAAAGCAGACAAGAAATGTACTTCATAAATAATCTGAAAAAACATAAAATTTCAATGGTCACCTTCTTTAAGTGTAAAAGAAGAGACTTTCAGGCCAGGTGCAGTGGATCACACCTTAATTCCAGCACTTTGGGAGGCTGAGGTGGGTGGATCACAAGGTCAGGAGTTCAAGACCAGCCTGGCCAAGATGGTGAAACTCTGTCTCTACTAAAGATACAAAAATTAGCTGGGCATGGTGGTGGGCACCTGTTGTCCCAGCAACTCAGGAGGCTGAGGCAGAGAATTGCTTGAACCTGGGAGGCGGGGGTTGCAGTGAGCTGAGATTGCACCATTGCACTCCAGCCTGGGCTACAGAGTGAGACTCTGTCTCAAAAAAAAAAAAGAAAGAAGAGATTTTCTAACTCTAAGAACAGAAAATGGGAGCCTGCAGACCTGTGAGTTCACCAACTATGCTGTTCATCTTCTCTTGTTATGGGACAAACTTGGAGTGGGAAAGATTAGTGCTGAGGTTCAGTGTACTAAGACTCAATTTTTACCATTGTTGTATAAAGACTGAATGTCAATTTAGGGCACAAAATTCACTGATGAATTTATGAATGAGATAAACTTTTTCTTAAGAGAATTATGACGTGTCGATAGCCCAAATCTATGGCAGGAATATTAAGAATAAAGTAAATTTACTTAGCAAAAATATTATGGATGTCCATTCATT
Organism: Colobus angolensis palliatus; assembly: GCF_000951035.1. Lineage (NCBI taxonomy): Eukaryota > Metazoa > Chordata > Mammalia > Primates > Cercopithecidae > Colobus > Colobus angolensis. The sequence goes on from NW_012114488.1 coordinate 5,574,816, forward strand.
TTCAATATCTGTTATAATCATGCACAAATGGAAATGCAATATTTTGCTTCTTGCAAAAGTATACTCATTATTGAAACCTGAAGTAGAAGAGGTGACAAGCACAAAAGAACTAAGCGGTCACTACCGCAGGGACGACATTAGTAAGTCGACTAATTGTGCTCTGATCTCACATTTCCAGAGGAATTTTAAAAGGAAACCACAGCAGGCTTTAGAGGGCCTGTGGATAATTTGCCTCACCCTATCCACAAAAGCACAGGGAAATGGGACTTTGAGTCAATATCACAGCTGACCAGTGCCTACATTAAGAAACAATCTGCCAAGTTCTTGTGTACAGAAAGATTATTTCTCACCCTACGTATCTGCTGTTGTGTTAGTTGGGACTTTAATTTTGAATCCATTCATCAATCACATCCCTCGCATTTTGCCTTCATTTTGTTGTAGGATAATCGCAAGATCTTGAATATCCTGTCCTATGTTCATTTATGCAACAGGCAAGTAATTGCTCAGTTGACGAGACCATGCGAGGTGTCATCTTACAAACAAATATGGATGAAAGACCCAGAATTTGCATTTCATAGGTTCATGGAATGTTTCTGTTGGAAAAAACTAAATACCCTTGCATTTCATTTGAACTAAAATAATGTGTGGGTATTAACAAGATCAAGGGGCTGTAACTTAGAATGTTAATAGTGGTATGTCATGGTACCAATGTGAAGTTGCTGCCCCACGGAGAAAATGCTGAGTTGAACATTATTATGGAAACTCTATAATTTAAAAGTAATCAGAAAGAATTGGCCAACATCGAAATGTAACACAAACCTAATATTAAGGTTTTTTAAAAAAAAATGATGAAAGGAAATGTTTTATATGCCTCTTTCAGACATTTCCCTACTTTGTGCGCAGGGAGAAAAGAACATCTGAGAATTTAACTGCCATTTCAGGTATATGCTGACAAAAACATAAAATGAATTTTTAAAGCAAAATGGAATGGAGTCTAAAATGAGCTTTGGTTTTTTTTCTATGTTTCTCCTGGTTTCTAGCTTTGTAACAAAAATGTGCCTTTTCCTGAGGCATGGATTTGCATTTCATTCGATTATTCTGTACTCCTTCCCCATGGTCAACATACACTTTTATCATAAATGTGATCTCTGTCCACTTAAAAGTTACAAAGTGCTTTCTCTCAGATGTTCACAGTGTTTGGATTGAGGCATGATAAATTTTCAACAAGCTGAAAAGTATTTCAAACAAGTCCCATGCCATGAGCAATTGTCAAGAGGGCAGAGGATAAAGGAAGTTAGCTAGCAGATTTCTGTATACTCTTCACGCAAATTTTTCTTTTAAACATGTCAGTGATCACATAAAGCACTAAATTTTTATACTTAAAATTCTGCTTAGACTAGAAACAAAAAGCATGCTAAGTTGTGCATCAGCCTTTCCTGGGCAACTTAAAATGGAAATAAATCTATTTTTGACATTTCATACCCGATGGTTATTGGAATCCTAAATCTTCAAGCCTGATCATTGAGATAATGTATCTTCTGATAGAGAATAAATGTATCTTCTGATAGAGAATGAACGAACAATAGTTGTGTGGGTTATGTGAAGTCTGTAGATGACGAGATTTAATTTCTAACTTTCACATATGTATTTCCATTTTTAAGAGGACCAGATTTACTCAGGGGATGTCAATAGATACATGACTACATTGATACAATGAGTGATGCATACAAACTGCTGTCCAAGATTTGCACCTCCAGTATTCCTTTCTAAAAGCATGGCTGTGCAATGCCAATCTAGAGTTCCAGTTATTGCACAGAATGTCACGGCAAAATGTGGTGTACATGAGGTCATTTGAGATAGCAGAAAATAGTGTAGGATGGCATGTAGCAGCAAGAAGTGCATGTTCAAACAAAGATAATGCTACTGTCTCTTTTCAAACGATATTGAAGTCATTTTAAACCTATTGTTTGTTTATAACGAGAGAATAAACTGAATATTGTGGCTAACAAAAATGGCTACACTATGGTTTTCTATACAGCATCAGGACTTGGGAAAGAAAAATAAAAGTCAGTCTCTATGTAGGGCAAAATAGTAGAAGTGTGTTAATAGAAGTCCAAAATCCTTGCTATTAAAAGACAGTATAAAGGGGCTACAAAGCCATGTTTACAGTACCAAAGATTTAAAATAGCCACCACACTTAAGGTGAATCATAGCCTTGTCTAGGGGTTTTTATTGTTCTATATTTAAAATCCTGGAGAGCTGTACTTGACATAGCATTTTCAAGTAGTGGGTACCATTTCAACTACTTCATAAGTGCGTAATTCTGGAAGAATTATTAGCAAATAAGCAAATATTTTGTCCTAAGTTTTCTGGTCCAACCACTGTGAGACTCACGGTAATCTTTCGTCTGCTTACTGGTCATAGCGCACATCCCTGTCATGGCCAGTAGGTACCCAGGTGAGAAGGACCAGATGGACTTTTTCTGTATGTACAACAGATGGCCTTGAGGGACTGTTTATGTTCAAAGTGACATATTTACCTTCCCCACTCTTGCTGCCATTAGTTCCTTCTGGGCAGAATTTCATTTCCACTCTGATAACACCCTTCTGCATTTTAACAAAGATGCTGTGAAACTATGAAACCAAGAAAACTAAACAGATACGTAGAATCAAGAGTGAGTTGTAAGCAATATCCATCACTCATGTGTTCAGTTCCATCCTTCCCTTAAGGAAGGAGTTTAAAAGTCAATTTACTTTGAAGCAAAGCAAATCAAAGTATATCCATCGCTCCAAAAACTAAAGAAAATCAGTCCAGGCATATAAGCCTTATTTCAGAAATTAAAAATGTTTATTGAGAACGGCTGCTAGATTCATATTGTCATCTGTCTATATGTACCTGTGGGCTAGTCATAGGTAGAGAAAGTTAAGCTGAAAAACAGAGATTGAGAATGAATCTACACTTTAGAAACACTGTAAAAATGTACCTGCAAATTTAGTCTTATTTAACAATTCTCATTAACGTAAGAATTTTATATCCTCATGATCTCTCATACCCATTTCCTTTATTCACTACCATCTTTTCCTCAAATTACTGCTACGTTTTCTTAACTGACCTCTTGGCCTTTGGTGCTAACCCTTTCCAATTCCACACTGCAGCTCAGATTGTCTTTATTCTATTATTTATTTATTTTTTAATTTTGAGACAGAGTCTCACTCTGTTGCCCAGGTTGGAGTGCAATGGCGTGATCTCGGTTCATTGCAACCTCCGCCTCCCAGGTTCAAGCGATTCTCTTGCCTCAGCCTCCCTAGTAGCTAGGACTACAGGTGATGCTACCACACCTGGCTTTTTTTGGTAATTTTAGTAGAGATTGGGTTTCACCCTGTTGGCCAGGCTGTTCTCGAACTCCTGACCTCAAGTGATCCACCAGCCTCAGCCTCCCAAAATGCTGGGATTACAGGTGTGAGCCACCATACCCTGCCTCAGATTATCTTCAAACAATGCAGATCTGTACTTCTCCCTTCTATCGCTTCAAAATTCCAATATTGAAGACATGGTTTTCCAGGATAGTCACAATCTGGGCCCTGTTCACCTATGCCATCTCATCTCGAGCTTCTCCTGATCCCACACTTTACAGCAAACTTAAACTTCTTCCAGTTACCTCTCACACACACTCTCTCCCTGAAAGCTCTCCCAGCTCACCTCCCTGCCCTTGCCTAACTGGTTTTTTGGTCAGTCTTCAAGTTTCTTCTTACATGACACTTCACTTAAAATGTCTTCCCTGAAACCCTCAAAAACTGAATTGGGGCCTCCTTCTAGGTGTCTCTGTGCATCCTGCAATTATGTGCCCTACCACAGCACCTGTCACACTGGACTGGAATCATCTATTCACTTATTCATACTGTCGTGATTGAACTGTGGCCCCTTAAAAGGTACATGCATGTTGTAACCCCTGGAACCTGCAAATATGATCTTGCTTGGAAAAAGGGTTCTTTGCAAATGTAATCAAGTTAGGGATCTCAAGGTGAGATCATTCTGGATATCCCAGGTGCACCCTCAATCTGATGAGTAGCGTCCTTATAAGAGACATAAGAGGAGCAGACATGGACACACAGAGAAGGCCATGTGAAAAACAGAAGCAGAGATTGGACCAATGCAGCTGTAAATAGATGAGCGTCAGAAGCCACTAGAAGCCAGAAGAGGGAAGGAAAGATTCTCCCCTAGAGCCTTCTGAGAAAAGCACAGCCCTGCCAACATACTTTGATTTCTGGCTCCTGGAATTGTGAAAAAAATTCCTGTTGTTTTAGAACAGTTAAGTTTGTAGTGATTTGTTAGAGCAGCCTCAGGAAACTAGTATACAATCCTACAATTCAAACTGTAAATTCCTTGAAGACAGGGACTGTCACACTCATTTCTCAGTCACCATCCTCTCCTTAGTGCCTCGCATGTGCCTGGTGTACAGCATGCATTTATTAAATTTCTATTGAATGAGTGATTGAGTGAGGACAAGCACAGCACTGCAAGCATTATCTTATGTCACAATAATCATTAATCCTATTCTCTCACTGTCTCTGTATTCCAATTAAATTGCATAATCACCTCAGGCCATATTGACTCATCTTAAGTTCCACCTAATATCTCTCAAGAAATGCTAATAAAAGGTAACATGACCTATAGTTAATTTTGCATTTTTTGTATGTTTTGTGCTTATTATTTATTTTTTATTTTTTGGTATGTAATGCTTACGGTTTGTGCCAAGCCTTCTCTGTGTGTCCTTGTCTGCTCCTCTTCTGTCTCTTACAAGGACGCTTGTCATTAGATTGAGCTCAAGTGATCCAGCTGCCTCGGCCTCCCAAAGTGCTGGGATTACAGGAGTGAGTGACTCTGCCTAGCCTATTTGTCGATTTATTCATTTTTAATATTTATTTAGTTAAATTTATTGTCTTTCCATTTCAAAAGCATAGAGAGTCATGATCTCTCATACCAATTTCCTTTATTCTCTACCATCTTTTCCTCAAATTACTGCTACATTTTCTTAACTGGCCTCTTGGCCTTTGGTCCTAACCCCTTTCAATCCATATTCTACACTGAAACTCAGATTATCTTTACTTACTTACATATTTATTTATTTATTTATTTTGAGACGAACTCTCGCTCCGTAGCCCAGGCTGGAGTACAATGGCGTGATCTCAGCTCACCGTAACCTCTGCCTCCCAGGTTCAAGCGATTCTCCTGCCTCAGCTGGAATAACATACAATGCTACCATGCCTGGCAAATTTTTTTTACTCTTTTAGTAGAGATTGGGTTTCACCCTGTTGGCCAGGCTGGTCTCAAACTCCTAACCTCAAGTGATCTCCTTGGTCCATCTCTCTTCTCCTTCCTACTTTGTATCTTAATTTTTGTTGGTTGTATAAATTTTGCATTTTTATGATTTTAGCATTTGTATTCTATCTAATGACTGTTACCATTCTGTGCTTCATCTATAGGATAAAGATTCAAAGACCATAACAGTCTTTATGATACATAAATATTCACTCCAGAACAAAGCAGTGAAATTGGGCCCACAGGAAGCCGATATAGCCTCTATCTTTAAAAGGGAGATCAACCAGGCAGGCATCAAGTTCTAACATATTTTCTTTTAAGCTCCTTCTATTTTGTTCCTGTTTTCTATGCTACACACCTTTCCCATGTCCATGTTCTTTATCTTTCTTATATTCTTATTTTTCTGGTTTACATATCTCCCTGAATAACTTAATCACATTGTTGTGCATACATTTTTAAGCTCTTATGGGTCCTTATTTGGTTCATATTTTAACCAATCATCAAACAAATTTAACCCTCTATGCTCTATTTTTCCCTTGAGAAACTTGATGATATTTCTCAACTCTCCTGTGACCCAGTGTTTTATATTAGAAGATCTATATGTCACTTTGGTGTCTGTCTTTTGTAAATAAGTTGTTTTGTTTGCTTTTGAGATAGGGTTTTTGCTCTGTCACCCAGGTTGGGCTGCAAGTGGCGTGATCATAGCTCATGGCAGCCCCAATCTCCCGGCCTCAAGTGATCCTCGTGCCTCAGGCTTGGTGATGCCTTGGTGCTAGTGAGTGAGTTCTTGTGAGCTCTCACCATTTAAAAGTGTGTGGCACCTCCACCCACTCCCATCTCCCTCTCACTCACTCCTGCTTTCATCATGTGATGTGCCTGCTCCCCCTTCGCTTTCCGCCATCATTGTAAGCTTCCTAAGGCCTCCCTAGAAGCTGAGCAGATGCCTATACCATGCCTCCTGTATAACCTGCAGAACCATAAGCCAGTTAAACCTCTCTTCTTTATAAATTACCCAGTCTTAGGTATTTATAGCAATGCAAGAACAACCTAATACATGGACTGTATTCTCTGCCTGGTTTTCCCCAGTACCATGTTCACGTTCTACAAATGTAATATTCTCTCAAATCTCTCTGAAAATACTAATTACAGGGATTCTCTTAGAGGTTTTCTAATATGTTATTGGTATTACCAGAATCATTTCTTTTTGTGTAGCAGTCTGTTTCTCTACCATTGATTTTTTCCTAACGATTTAGTGATCTTGGTTGATCTTTCCTAGTTATGACTAAAGAAAATTGGTTGGGTGATTAGGATATGATTTCTCCATGATTGGTGTAGGAATATGTTATTTCTGTGTCTTCTTTTCTCGTCTCCACCCCATCCAAATCCTCATCTCAGCATGTGGAGGTGATAAAATAAATTTTTTGCCATCTCTCTGGATCTAGTATTTTCTCTTATACAAACTCATTCTACACAGTCTAATCAGATTTAATCTTCCTAAGAAAGCATCATCACTGGATTATTTCCTTTCATAAAAGCACTAACCTACATCTTGGTTTTTTATCAGATGAAGATCACATTTCCCAGCTTGCATTTTTAATTCCTCTGTGATTAGTCCTTGTTAAAATTTGAAGACCTACTCTCACTACTATGGCAAAGTCTTATAGAAACACAATGTACATCCATGCTCCTGGTCTCCCACGGGCTTTTACTGTCTCTCAGTAGTGGCTCTACTGAGATTACCTCACACCAGCACTTACCACATAACTGTTTCTGCGTCTTCCAGTTTCTTTAAGTTACCAAAGCTACATCTTCCACGCTGTCTCCTTGAAGATATCCTCCCCGAGGAAGGAAGGAAAATGAATGGGACTTAGTATTTTTTTATCTTGTTTGAGAATAAACCTGAGGCCCTGATTTGGGGTTAGTACACACTCGTTGAGGGCAGAGAGCACGTGCTTCCTCTGTGTAGCTTCAGTAACTGACGTGGAATTGTGAGAAATAGGAAGTTGTCAAGCATACGGATGGGTGAATAGATTCACAAATGAGTGAGTCCATATTCCCTAAGCTGCAATCCACCACACAACTCTCTCTATTTCCAGTAAGGTTGATGTAGGAGAAAAGCACAACTTCCCTTGCTGTATGCCCAGAAAAAGAGAAAAAAATTCGCTTACTGTGCTGTCTTCTTATGTCCTCGGCACTGATGTTTTAATCATCATCTTTGATTTCACATACATGAAAGGGTGTATCCTACAATAAAATTATGATAATTTGCATAAATATGTACATTTGTTAATTCAATCACTAATTCATTAATTCAGTGGGTTTTTTTTTACCATTGAACATTTGTCATTCTGTTCAAAGATGAACAAGATATTCAAAGATGAATAAATGATTTTAATTCTCCTCAAGAAACTGAAAAGAAAAAACCTTGTAAGAAAAACATTCATAACTCTAACATCTTATGGCACATGCTCCATTCTATTCATTCTGGTTTGTCTGGACCACTCTGGTCTGTGTCTGTTGTTTCCACATCCTGCCTGGTTAGCTCCCCACTTCCCTCTCTGGAATGTCCGAGTTAGGTGATAAATTACATGGTTGACTATGTATTAGCCATACTAAAAAAAAAAAAAAAAATGCACTGTATGTGGATGTTAAAATGAAAATTTGTCTCATCTCCTCTTCAAACTTTAAACTTCTTAAGGGCATAAGAAAATTCTGTTGGAATTACTGAAATACACTTGCTTATGTTTTCAATCTTCCTAATATTTTTAAAACCTCAATCTAGACTTTTTAAGAGAGATTAAACTTTGGATAATTCGTATAATGATTTAAAATATCATGAAACAAAGCCACCATCACTGGATGATCACAGAAAGCCATGAAAAACTAATATTTATAAAGCAATGAGTGATCCTAATCAGGATTCTGAAACAGTATTATAAACACTTCCTATTTATTCTATCTAAAGCACAAAAAGTGTAAAATGCTTTTTGCTTTTAACTCGATGTATTTCCCTCATCACAATTAACCCCTGCAGTTTCTCTCCGCTTCATGAGGCAACCTCCTTACTTTTCCTATTCCCTAGGAATTGGTAAACATTATCTTGCGGAAGTTTAATTTTTCACCAGTACAGTATTCATTGGAGAACTGGTTATGAAATAATGACCCAAGTATGTGAGAACTACAGAAAATACGAGATTGAAGGGAGTGATGGCAGTTTAGTTTCATTCTCAGAGTCTGCATAATTTCTCTCTAGTTTTCCAAGATGGCATGCATAGTCTCCTTCCCATCACAAGTTCAGTTCTTGACCCCACACAGCCAACACTTGCCTCACTACAGCCTCACTTTTAGCCTCATGTACCTCGGTCCATAGTATATTCTTCTAGGGACTAGAGTACCAGCCTCAGGGTTTATATTTTCCCCAGTTTACCTCCAAGCTGTAATACACTGAGGAGTCTCCTCTGGAAGAGAGTTTGTGGTAACAGTTATGTCTTTCTTTTCACTGTGAAACTACTACTGTTTATAATCTATATTTTCTATGGTCGCTATGCAGAATAGGGTCTTTTATTCACTTTTTTTCTTTAATTCACTAAGTCAGTCCAAAAATCTCCATGGCTTCTGGGCACATGCTAAGAATAACAGGAAATTTATTATTTTAACCACTGTGCTTAGCCAAAAACCCAGTATAAAAGATGGCCTTTTACTGGGCCCTCAAAATCAGAAGATTAAATTCCTTTTGAATCAGAATTGAAAATCAATACTTTCTTCAAAGTAAAGATTTTTTGAAACAAACTTTAATAATTAAGGTATCTGTGCTATATCATAGGGAACATCTTTTTATTAAAGGCTGTTTTAACAAAATTCAACCCTGATATAAACGTTTGAGACATGAAAGAAAAAACAGCAATAAATATTTAGAAACTTATTTTCTTTTTAAACTGAAATTATGGTCTGATCTCTTTGGCTTATTTTTTTTTAAATGTCATTTTGCTGGATGCAGTGGCTCACATCTGTAATCCTGGCACTTAGAGAGGCTGAAGTGGATGGATCGCTTGAGTCCAGGAGTTCAAGACCAGCCTGGGCAATATGGCGAAACTCTGTCTCAACAACAACAACAACAACAACATGCAAAACTTAGCTAAGCATGGTGGTACATGCCTGTAGTCCCATCTACTCTGGGGTCTAAGTCAGAAGGATAGATTGAGCCCAGGAGGCAGAGGCTATAGTGAGCCAAGATTGTGCTACCGCACTCCAGCCTGGTGACAGAGCA
>NW_012114488.1:5584471-5643183 GCF_000951035.1 Colobus angolensis palliatus
TTGTTAATGCCTAGCCTTTGATTTGGTACAAAATCATAGGAAATTTAGTGGCCAAATAAAGAAAACTAACAAAAACAATTGGGGAATTAATGTATGTCTTAGTTTTTTCAGGATGCTGTAATAAAATACCAGAGACTGGGTAGTTTATGAACAATAGAAATTTATTTATGAAAGTTCTGGAAACTGGGAAGTCCAAGATCAAGGCACTGGAAGATTCAGTGTCTGGTAAGAGCCCATTTCCTGGTACATAGATGGCATATTTTCATTGTGTCTTCATGTGGTACAAGGGATGAGACTCCTTTGGGTCTTTTTTCATAAGGACACTAATCCCACTCATGAGGGCGCTACCCATGTAACCTAATCACTTTTCAAAGGCTCTGCCACCTAATACCATTGCATTGGGGATTAAGTTTCAACATATAAATCTGGGGGAACAGAAACTTTCAGACCATAGCAATCTCAGAGATCCTTCATTCTTGATAACCCAGGTTGACAGGTTTACATACGTACTATAGAACATTATGACAGTGAACCTGTCATTGTCCTTATTTTACAGTAAAATGGCACAGAGCTAGCTCATGGGATGGTGTTGCTCTTGCTCCAATTCTGACAACACCTGGCCCTTGGATCAAGTTGGTCACCTTCTCAGGCTTGTCTCCTCATCATTCAAAGAAGGGTATTAAATTAGAAAACCTGTAGTTCCTCTCTGCTCCTCACTTCTCTAATTCCCACAGACTTGTTTGTTAGTAAATTACGCTTGTTGAAACCATAATGATTACTGTTTATTTTTCAGTGTTTATTTGCAAGTATTAGAATTTGGTACACAAACAAGAAAAGGTGTCACTGCAAAAGAAAATTTATAACAGTGTTACTGTCTTAGTCCATTTTCATGCTGCTAATAAAGACATACCCAAGATTGGGTAATTTATACAGGAAAAAGGGTTTAATAGACTTACTGTTCCACAAGGCTGGGGAGGCCTCACAATCATGACAGAGCAAGTCACATCTCATATGGATGGCAGCAGGCAAAATGAGAGAGCTTGTGCGGGGAAACTGCCACTTTTAAAACCATCAGATCTCATAAGACTTATTCACTATCATGACAACATGATGGGGAAAACTCACCCCCATGACTCAGTTACCTCCCACCAGATCCCTCCCATAACACATGGGAATTAAAGATGAGATTTGGGTGGAGACACAGCCAAACCATACCATTCCACCCCTGGCCCTCCCAAATCTCATGTCCTCACATTTGAAAACCAATGATGCCTTCCCAACAGTCCCCCAAAGTTTTAAGTCATTTCAGCATTAACTCAAAAGTCCATAGTCCTAAGTCTCATCTGAGACAAGGCAAATCCCTTCTGCCTATAAGCCTGTAAAATCAAAAAGCAAGTTAGTTACTTCCTAGATACAATGAGGGTTCAGGCATTGGGTAAATGTACCCATTCCAAATGGGAGAAATTGGCCAAAACAAAGGGGCTACAGGCCCCATGCAAGTCTGAAATCCAACGGAACAGTCACATCTTAAAACTCCAAAATGATTTGACTCTATGCCTCACATCCAGATCAGGCTGACACAAGAGGTGTGTTCCTATGATCTTGAGTGGCTCTGCCCGTGTGGGTTTGCAGGTTATAGCACCGCTCCCAGCTGCTTTCATGGGCTGGTGTTGAGTGCAGCTTCTCCAGGCACACAGTGCAAGCAGTGGGTGGATGTACCATTCTGGAGTCTGGAGGACAGTGGCCCTTTTCTCACAGCTCCACTAGGCAGTGCCCCAGTAGGGACTCTACATGGGGGTTCTAACCCCACATTTTCCTTCTGCACTGCCCTAGCAGAAGTTCTCCATGAGGGCCTTGTCCCTGCAGCAAACTTCTGCCTGGACATCCAGGTGTTTCCATACATCCTCTGAAATCTAGGCAGAGGTTTCCAAACGCCAATCCTTGACTTCTGCACACCCACAGACTCAACACCATGTGGAAGCTGCCAAGGCTTGGGTCTTGTATCCTCTGAAGTCATGGCCCAAACTGTACCTTGGCTCCTCTTATTCATGGCTGGAGCATCTGGGACGCAGGGTACCAAGTTCCTAGACTGCACACAGCATGAGGACCCTGGGCCTAGCCCACAAAACCATTTTTCCTCCTAGACCTCTGGGCCATTGATGGGAGGGGCTTCTGTGAAGACCTGTGACATACCCCTGAGACATTTTCCCCATTGTCTTTGGAATTAACATTCGGCTCCTCATTACTTAGGTGAATTTCTGCAGCCAGCTTCAATTTCTCCTCAGAAAATGGGATTTTATTTTCTATCACATTGTCAGGCTGCAAATTTTCCAAACTTTTATGCTCTGCTTTCTTTATAAAACTGAATGCCTTTAACAGCACCCAAGACACCTCTTGAATACTTTGCTGCTTAGAAATTTCTTCCACCAGATAACCTAAATCATCTCTCTCAAGTTCAAAGTTCCACAAATCTCTAGAGAAGGGGCAAAATGCTACCAGTCTCTTTGCTAAAACATAACAAGAGCACCTTTGCTCCAGTTCCCAACAAGTTCCTCATTTCCATCTGAGACCACCTCAGCCTGGACTTTATTGTCCATATCACTATGAGCATTTTGGGCAAAGCCATTCAACAAGTCTCTAGAAAGTTCTGAAATTTTCCACGTTTTCCTGTCGTCTTCTAAACCTTCCAGACTGTTCCAACCCCTGCCTGTTATCCAGTTCCAAATATGTTTCCACATTTTTGGGTATGTACAGCAGCACCCCGCTCTACTGGTACCAATTTACTGTATCATGGTGGAAGGCAAGGAGGAGCAAGTCACATCTTAGATGGATAGCAACAGGCAAAACGAGAGCCTGTGCAAGGAAACCCCTGTTTTTAAAACCATCAGATCTTGTGAGACTTATTCACTATCACGGGAACAGCATGGGAAAGACCTGCCCCCATTATTCAAATACCTCCCACTGGGTCCTTCTCACAACATGTGGCAATTAAACATGAGATTTGGGTGGGGACACAGCCAAATCATATGAGTCACTAAAGAAGCACTTCAAGAATTCTCTACTGAAAACCTGTCTTCCTGTTTCCATGCAGATGGTATACTCATTAACAGTACTTGAACATGGGTGTCTCTTCCTGCACATCAAGTCTGCATATCACCCCCTGACCTGCATAGTAATAGTCAACACCACAAACAGTTTAGCCCTTGGTGGTTCTCTAATTCCTTCTATGTCTCTTCAACTATAACTTCTTAGTTCGAAAGTAGATATTTCTTTTTTTCCTTACTCCTATTTTGATAGTATTCAGGTGCTCAGTAAATATTTATTTGTTAATTGATAGATTATCTGTAGTGCTGAGTGAAATGTTAACCCTGCCCAAAAATAAAGAGGAAGAAGAAAGAAAATAAATTTATAATGGCAATATACCTACACATCACTCTGCAGTAATATCCGCATTAAAACTATTAGTGGTTGTAACACAGTTTAATTATTTAATAGTCAATTCCTGTGTTTCTTCTGGATAGGGAATCCCTCCTACTCAGAGGAACATTTGAATCACTCTGATTTGGCAAACGGCATAGTTTCATTTAAGACACTAGCATTCCCTGCCAACTGAGGCCCAAGGCTGGTTCTCCCCAATGAAACATGAACCAGCAGAGCATGAGGGGGTTTCAACTATGTCCTAGGGGACTACTACTGAAGACTTCTGGGGACACAGGCCAATTCTCACAGTGTTTCAAGGATTCTGAAAGATTAATGGTCATTTGTCCAAGATATGGAATGAATTTCTAAGCAAGAATATGAATCAATTTCAAATTGTTTGGAGTAAGTTATAGAAAACTAAACATTGGATGAAAACATAAATATATCTGCAAAATTTCCACCTTCTCATTCCTTCACTCATTCCCCTCCCCCAAGAAAATGAATGAACCAACACTCCCTTCATTTAATGTACATATGTGTGTATACACGCATGTAAGTCTGTAGTGAGAACAGCAATCGTTTCTTCTGGAAGGAGACTCAGATTCCTAAGGGGAAGGATACTGCTCTCAGTCTCTCAACCATTCCCTGGGAAAGTTAAAAATAAGTCCCGCTGAAAAAAATAAGTTGGCGCTTGTTATTTGAGAAAATTGCTTTATTCCAGGAACTGCCTCATGTAGCAGAAATTTATTTACCATCTGTGTGGACTTTAAAAATTTTCCATCTTAACTGATACACAACTGAAATAGAAACAGACTTTCCGTGCGTAGGTTTTCCACAGGCCTCAATTTTTTGAAGGGTGTTAGCTCAGAAACTTTTGGGATTTTTGTGGTCCCCAGAGTGGGAGAGCTCCATGGCTGCTCCTCGGCCTTGAGATCTCCTTCTGGGGAAGAGCCCAGGCTGATGTCACCCAGTGAGCTTGGGAGTGGCTTCAGGGTGGGGGTGGAAGGGAGTGAGATAGGATTTGCAGGAAGCATTCCAGCGACTTTGCTGAAAGGCTTTTCTTTTTTTCTCTTTCTTTCTCCTTTCCTCTCTTTCACCCTGCCCTTTCTCTCTCCCTTCTCTCTTTTTTAACTTTTATTTTAAGTTCAAGGGTACAAGGGCTGGTTTGTTACATAGGTAAACTCGTGTCATGGGATTTCGTTGTACAGATTATTTCATCACCCAGGTATTGAGCCTAGTACTCATTCGCTGTTTTTCCTTCCCTTTCTATCTTTCCCTCCCTCCTTCCCTCCCTCCCTCCCTCCCTCCATCCCTCCCTTCCTTCCTTCCTCACTCTTTTTTCCACAACATACATTGTATATACCTAGGGTATATGACAGTGTTTTGCTCTCTGAATACATTGTGGAATAGTGGCCACAATCAATCTAATTAACATATCCATCACCTTATATAGTTACCATTTTCTCCCTTTTTTGGTGAGAATTCTTAAGATCTATCCTCTTAGCAAATTTCAAGTATATAATTCAGTATCATTAACTATTTTCACATGGCTATACATTAGGTCTCCAGAATAATATTCATCCAAACTAATTAAAACTTTGTACCCCTTGACCAGTGCCTCCCCATTTCTCCCTCTCCCCAGCCCCTGACAACTGCCATTCTAGCCACTATTCTACTCACTATTTCTGTGAATTTGACTATTGTAGACTCTAAAAATAATTGAGAACCTGCAGTATCTGTCTGTGTGTGGCCTATTTCATTTGCATACTATCTTCCAGATTCATCCATGTTGTAGCATGCCAGGATTTTCTTCTATTTTAGGCTAAATAATATTCCATTGTGTGCATACGCATGTACATGTGTATGTGTATACCATGTTATCTTTATCCATTTGTCCGTTCATTTGTTGATGGACATTGAGATGTCACTTGACTACTGTGAATAATGCTGCAGTGAACATGGGGTGTCGATATCTTTTCAAGATACTGATTTCATTTCCTTTGTATATATACACAGTAGTGGGATTGCTGGCTCATGCAGTTCTATTATCCATTTTTTAGGACCTCCATACTGTTTTCCATATGACTATATAGCTGTACATTTTTCCATATAGCTATACTAATTTACATTCCCACCAACAGTGTATAAGAGTTTCCTTTTTTCCACACCTTCACCAACACTTACTCTAATAGCCATCCCAATAGGTGTGGGGTGATATTTCGTTGTGCTTTTAATTTGCATATCCTTGATGATTAGTGATGGCAAACACCTCTTAATATACCTGCGGACCATTTATATGTCTTCTTTGGAAAAATGTCTATTCATGTCCTTTGTCCACTTTTTAAGGAGGTTATTCGGAGGGATTTGGCTCTTTGGGGCTTTCTGTTGTTGTTGATTTGGTTGTTTTTTATGTCTACTGAGTTATATGAACTCCTTATATGTTTAGATAGTAATCTTCAAACAGATAAGATATATAGTTTGCAGGTATTTTCTCCCAATCTGTTATAGTTAGCTAGTACATTGTGCTTAAAAGATAAAACAAAAATAAAAGCCCTTTGAGAAATAAATTACCTTATTTCTGAAGTGCTTTTAACTTATGTAGTCAGATAAGACAAATGTGCTTTCTTCCTTTCCAGCTGTATCAAAAGATTATTTTATTCAAATGTTTTATTAAAATATTCCACAAGAGGAAGTAATGGTTCACCAAGAGGGAAAAAATAAGGTTGAATGGGTGGCTGAGCACAAGGGAATTTATTGTTACATGGTACTTTATATAAATTAAAGAAAAACTGAGGGAAATCCAACTGCCACTTTTTATACAAAATAAGCTGCCCTGCCTGGCTATTTTCCCACAATATTGAGCTGTGATACCATTATTCTGGAGGTGCAGAAACTAGAATTTCTTATATATTTAATTTTCTTTAAAGTATGTGCTTTCCCTTCAGGAAAACTCAGAATCTTTGGGTCATTTGGATATTCACATAGACTTTGAGCAAAACAATATCATGTTTCTCTAGAAAGGCATTGTTAACAACTATTAGAAGATCAAAATAATATCAAATTATGTAGGCTATATATCTCAATAATGTCTTTCAATCATTTATTATTGCACAATTTTATGCTCATCTTAACATTCAAACATAGATTCCAATAAAACTTTTAGGGAATAAAAAATTATGCAACCTATCTGTAATTTACCTTTGTGAATATAATTCCTGAGATTTGAATATTAACTGTACGTCAGCCCCAAGCCTAGACTCCTTATATACAGTTTTGTATTTAATGGCCACAGTTTATAAACTGATACAAATTGATGAAAAAACTGAAGCCCTGACAAATAAGCAACCTTTTCCAGGCCACAGAGCAAATCAGTTACAGCTATTACTCAGAGTTCAGGGAGTCAGAGCTCCAAAGACCATTATTCTGGCCATGGTACAGACTTTTGGAACAGTCACTAACGTGAAAACCCAATCTTAATGGCATATATAGAATTTATGTTTCAAAGCAGTATTGCTCTCAGCTTTTAAGTCTTTTTATTTAAACGTAGAAAAATTTAGAGCTTTATAATAAGAAAAATGTCCAACTTGAGCTAGAAAAGGAATGATACAAACTCAATTAAAATGAAGAAAGAAAATAATTAAGATACAAGCAAAAATCCAGGAATAAAAAACAGACATAGGCTGGGCACGGTGGCTCACGCCTATAATCCCAGCACTTTGGGAGGCTGAGGTGGGCGGATCATGAGGTCAGGCATTCGAGACCAACATTGTGAAACCCCATCTCCACTAAAATTACAAAAATTAGCTGGGTGTGATGGCACATGCCTGTAGTCCCAGCTATTCGGAAGGCTGAGGCAGGAGAATCACTTGAACCTGGGAGGCGGAGGTTGCAGTGAGCTGAGATCGCACCACTGCACTCCAGCCTGGCAACAGATGGAGACTCCATCTCAAAAAAACAAAACAAAACAAAGCAAAAAATCAAAAAAACAAGGCAGACATAAAATTCAGAGAATCATCAAAAACTAAAAAGCCAATCCTTTGATTTGAAAACTCTACAAATAAATGAATATATCAACCTCTATCAAGGTAAGAAAGAAAGAAGAAACAAATAATATTAGAAATAAAAAGTGGCTATCTGGCATGCTGATGCACATCTGTAATCCTAGCACTTTGGGAGGCTGAGGTGGGAGGAGTGCTTAAAGCCAGGAGTTTAAGACCAGCCTGGGCAACATAGTAAGACCCGATCTCTGCAAAAATATCTGTTAAATTAGTCAAGCATGGTGATGCACATCTGTAGTCCTAGCTACCTGGGAGGCTGAGGGTGGTGGATTGTCAGAGACCAGGTGTTCAAGGCCACAGTGAGCTATGATCACACCACCATACTCCAGCCTGGGATCATACTACCAGACTCCAGTCTGGGCCTCAGAGCAAGACAGAAAAGGAGAGGGGAGGGGAGGGGAGGGGAGGGAAGGGGAGGGGAAAGAGAGAGAAAAGAGAAAAAAAAGAACTATTATCACTGACGAAGAAAAGATTAAGAAGATAATAAGAGAATACGATGTAAATGTTCAGGTTAATAAATTTGAAAATTTAAATGAAATGAACAAATTACTGGAAAAGTATAACTTAGCTAAACAGAATTGAGGAAAATTATAATCTTCCAATACCTTTTCCAAAAGTGTTTAAAATTCTTCTATAAATAAAATGCCAAGCCCGCATGATTTTACAAGTGAATTTTAACCAGTTTTGAAGAAACAGATTCTTTCAATCTCTTGTAAACTCTTCTGGAGATAGAAAAGAACAAATGTCACTCATAAACATAGGTGCAAAAAACAAAGCCTAAACAAAATATTAAACAGATTCAGCTCTATAAAACCACTTAAGCACCTTAACCAAATTGGGTTTATCCCAGGAATAAATGGGCATTTTACTATTAGAAAAATTTATATATGTTATTTTAAAATTTGTATAATACTTATTAACAGATTAAAGGAGAAAAAAATTTATGATCATCTCAAGAGATGCAGAAAAGGTATTTGGAAAAAGTTGGCATCTATAATTGATTAATTGATTTGGGACAGGAGCTGTCTTTGTCACCCAGGCTGGAATGCCATAGCACAGTCACAGCTCACTGCAGCCTCAACCTCTTGGGCTCAAGCAATCCTCCCACCTCAACCTCCTAAGTAGCTGGGACCATAGGCATGTACCATCACACCTGGCTGATTTTTTGTAAAGACAGGGTCTCCCTATGATGCTCAGGTTGGTCTTGAATTCCTGGACTCAAGTCCAACATCCATTAAATTAAAAAAAAGAAATAGGAATGTAAGAAGAGACTAGAACTACCTTAACCTAACAAAGTGACAGCTAGAGAAAAAGGAGAGGGGAGGCGAGGGGAGGAAGAGAAAACCCTCTAACAAATAGCATTCCAAATGGGAACATACCATCATTCTCTCTCTTCAACTTGAATTGGAACTACATTCCAACAGGGGTAGGTGAAAAATCAAATTTTTGAAGATGATTTTCTACTAAGTAAGCCCTCTAAGAATAATCAGACAATTATTTGGAAATAAGAAAAGGATTTAGCAAACCTGTGAAAGTTCAGAAAATGTGCATTTTTAAGATTGTCATTTTCAAAAGCAACAGGAACTGGTAAGTTACAAAGGAGTAAATCTTTATGTGTTGTACATTTGCCTGTTATTTGTTGGTGTAGGGAGTTAATGAATCATGATTGAAAGATATTAAAGAAGCTCTAAAATCAGTGGAGGGATATATCATGCTCAAATACAGCGTCAATTATGTGGAGGGTTTTTTTGTGAAACAGTAGACAACTGCAGTTAACTGACTCTGACATTTGATGTATTCGACTTTTCAGTTATTGCCAGTCTACAGGGTGTAAAACAGTACCTGATTATGACTTTCATTTGCATTTCTCTAATTTCCAGCAAGTTTGAGTTTTTAATGATTAAAAAATAAAGCCTGAAAAAATCTCATGTACATAGAACTTTGGTATGTGATAAAGGTACCCAGGAAGATCAGTGAGGAAAGTGGTATCTTTTTTACCTCTAACTTGGTGTCGTAGTTTCTCTTAGTAGAGTAGCAATAAACTCTAGCCCTGCTCTGATGGGGCTCCAGGGAAGATGGCTGTGAATGTTAACAATGTGCCTCCATGGGATACTTCATTAGGTAGACGGCCTAGTATCTAAGTATCTGACCTGTGACCAGGAATCTCTCCCACAGGAAATTTTGAGGCTGGCAGATATTCTTCTGGCTCTTGTCTAACGTGTGTTCCCTTTATTTCTACCAAGATAGCGACTCTGTAGGAGAGCTCTGACCAGGAGGAGAGGTAGGTTCGAGTGTGTCAAGTAAGACACAGAGGAGGCAACTCAACAAAACACATGAAACAACAGAAGTGTTTTATTACTCACAGATCGCAAAGAGGGCAGCACCCTCACAAGGCCAACGGGAAGTGTGTGTGGGCAGGGCGGGGGGGTTGCGTCCAGGACACGCAGCTCAACCAGCAGGTAGGGAGCGAGAGAGAGAGGAAGTGACCTGTGGATCATGGCCTTTACTGGGGCCCAGTGTGTTACACAAGCAGATTTCCCACTGGGGTTTCTAACTGGTGGGTTTAGAACAAGCAGATGTGAGCTCTGTGGAGTCACACTGTTGCTACGTACTTGTCATTGCAGTATATCTGCCCCATCTATCCCCAGTGAGGACATCAGTGGGGTGAGTCAAGTAGGTTGCATCTAGCTGTCCCCTAGGGAGGAGGTCACCAGGAGGTGGTTGTATAATCTGTATAAAGGCAGATATCTGGATTGATCACCTTGAGGAAACTGTATCAAGGGTAACAAAGTCCTGATTCTGTCTAGCCCTGTTTCTGGTATGAGAACCAGGACATTGGTTCTCATAGAACCAATGAGAGGCATTGGAGGGGCATTGTAAGGAGTTCATAAATAACACAGAAAGAATACTAAAATGTTATTTCTTAGAAAAGATGGATATATTTGAATATCTTAAAATTTAGAAAACTTGTTTAGAGAAACACAGTATAAGAAAAGAATTTTTAAGAATAAAATGAGAGTAGAAATTAACATTAAAAAAAGAGTATTCAATACTATTGATAATGTCCTTTAAAACAATAAAAAAATACAAATAACCCGGAAGAAGAAGGGGCAAAAAGACAAATGGATACTTTATATCCCATATTTGCAATAAATAAATAAAAAGAATATCAAACTCTTGAAATCAGAGAAATGCACATTAAAGTCACAGTGATGTACCATTTCACACTCTCTAAATTGGCACAATTAAAATGTCAAATACACTGAGTGTCCAGAGTCAGGATCAACAGGAACTCTCTATATATTCTAGGTATCAATATAATTGATACAATAATATTAGGAAAAATATTTGACATTATCTCTTAAATGTAACCATTCACATACTGGAAAAATTAGGAACTTCACACCTAGAAGTGTGTCCTAGAAACACTCAACTTTGTTCTCCAGGAAAAGTGTCCAAGAATATTAACTGCATTACTGCTCATAATAATTAAATATTAGAAATAATCCAAAAGACCACAGACAAGAGAATGGACAAATAATTTGTAGCATATCAATACAATGGTATATCATACAGATAGAAACTCACTTAAGTTATTCAATCTACAACACTAGAATTTTGTAAAATAATATTGCAGGGAGCTATGCATGGTGGCGTGCACCTGTAGTTCAAGCTACTCATGAGGCGAAGGTAGGAGGATCAGCCCAGGAGATTACTAACAGCCTGAGCAACATAGTGAGTTCCTGTTTTTAAATAATATTAATATTAATAGTAGTAGTAGTAGTAGTAGTAGTAGTAGTAGTAGTGGTAGTGGTGGTAGTAGTAGTAGTGGCAGTGGTGGTAGTAGTAGTAGTGGTGGTGGTGGTAATGTTGATGGGAATAACAGGGTGAGTTTCCAAGTATTATACATTTAAATAGCTCTAAAACAGCACTAACTAAAACCTTACTTAAGCATACATATACATACAATTTAAAATTCTGTATTTTTTAAAAAAGCAAATAATAAAAACAAAACCAAAAAAATTAGTGGAGGGTTATTCCATGGAGGGAGGTGCGGACAGGAGAGGAGAGGAGCACATAGGTAAATGGAAGTCATTGGTAATGTTCCATTTCCATGGTGGGGTTGTGGATTCACAGAGGATCATTGTAATATTATGCATTATAATTTACATATATGGGATGTATGTTTCATGTATCAACCCATGTATTTAAAGGCAAAAAAGAGAAACATTTAATGTGATAACAAATGTGAATGTGTCTAACCATACAGATTTAGGCGGGTTTTTATTGGTGTTGTTTCAATTGTTATTTTTGAGACTCATGTTTCTTAATTAGATTGCAAACTGCTCAAAGGCAAGGATAATGACTTATAATTCCAACACGTGGTAAAGAGGATACATGAATACATTAAGTCAGTGAATGAAATGAAGAGTGGCTATTGTTGCTTTTGTGTCAATCTCAATTACCTCTGACCCTGGGCACTTGGCCTTTTTCACCACATATCCAGCCCTCCAGATTAAGAAGACAAAGATCCATCTGCCTAAAAAGCCCAGGGTTTTAAGAAGCTTTATTTCTCTGTATCCTCCAGGAAATCCAACAACAACCCTACTCGTTTTCCCCAGCCTCAGCCCACGTCAATGTGCCTTGCAATTTTTTCCTTGCTTTTTGCCTGTATCTTGAGTCTTTCTTAACTCTGGGAAAACTTTTCACTGTGCTCAAATTTCATCTTTTTTTCTCTTCTTTTTATTTCAGTGTATCTCCTTCACTTATTTCATCCCTGGGACTGCAGACAAGGAAATAGGTTAGCTCCATTTTTCCTTCTGACTCTTTCTGAGCTCTTTCGTGTCCCCACGAAAAGAATCGCCACTCTCTCCCCAGATGGTCCTCTTTCCCTAACAGAAACTCTCTAGGGAAGGATGATAATCCCAGTCTTTAAAGACATAGGTCCTGGGAATCCGGCAAAAAGTCAGGTTCCTGTTTCCTCATCAGAGAATAATAAGCCAAAAATAATAACTATGAGTGGCTATTAGAACAATGTCCTTTCCCCATCACCAGAAATGACTAGCCACAATTTGGAGCAAACCAAGCACAATAAAATTCTTGTGTCTATTTTATGAGAAATCTTTATCAAATTCACTACATTCAACAGGCTTGTTTCAAAGGTAAACACAATTAAAGCCTTTTCTTGAACAAACATCCATAAGAAATCAATGGGAAAAACACCATAGGAAATATTCTCTTAGTCTGAATATGTATCAGACTTTTATGTATCTTTTATTCCTTAAATCAGACCTGAAGAAAGTAATCCATGTCCAAACAGGTCTTATTTTTAAAATATTCTCTTTTAATGGTTACTCTCTGTTACCTTACAGCAAAGCGGTTAGAATCACCCAAGTATTATTCTCCTTTGCAGCTAATAGAATCCGAAACACTTGATCATAATCGAGATACAAATTCCGGTAATCATATTCCCACAAGAACTGCAAACCTGATAGATATTCAGACACACCTAGTTACTATGATAGGTAAGTCTGTTGTGTAGTTCCCTAAATACTGGCAACCAGATAAAAAAAATAAATAAAACTGTCTCATAAACTCCCTTTGCTTGTTTTTTTTTTTTTTTTAAGAATATGTAAGAGGCTATGTTGGATAGTCAATATATTTCAGTTCAAAATTGCCAGATGCATGTTGCCTGTGATTACAACGTTTTAAGGCCAGTTACTTCTGATTTATTTTTATTCTTTGTGCTAATGACACCTATGCATCATCATAAGTAACAATAAAACCATAGGAATAGCTATAGCAACTGATACACTACGCGTTCAACGTTCTTTTTTAAATACTGCTGGAAGAGAGTGAGCTTCACCACCTTGTACTTACCTTGATTCCAATCTGGTAAATGTTTTCTGTTTTACAAAAGGTGTTTAACTTAGATATAAAGAACAGACACATCTGCAATAAGAACAATTTACCAAGAATAAGAATAGTAGGCTGGGTGCAGTGGCTCACGCCTGTAATCCCAGCACTTTGGGAGGCCGAGGCTGTGGATCACAAGATCAGGAGATTGAGACCATCCTGTCTAACACAGTGAAACCCCATCTCTACTGAAAAATACAAAAAATTAGCCGGGCGTGGTGGCGGGTGCCTGTAGTCCCAGCTGCTTGGGAGGCTAAGGCAGGAGAATGGTGTGAACCCATGAGGTGGAGCTTGCAGTGAGCCAAGATTGTGCCACTGCACTCTAGCCTGGGCGACAGAGCGAGACTCCATCTCAAAAAAAAAAGAATAGTAATGGTTCAGGATACGTTGTTAGCCAAGTTATGAAAGAAAGGTTCCCAAGTGGATTTAGGGGTTTTCAGACATCCTTGGGTCGTATGGCATATGTTATTAGACATTACAGGATAAAATGACAAAAAATTGGTAAATTTTCAATAAAAATTTTCTTGAATGAGTTTGGATAGAATTTGTACAAAATAAGTTGAAAATGTATTCGGTGAGCAATGAGGCCTCTATGGCCTTGAAGCAGTAATTCTGTGTCCTCCTAGAAAAGGGCTGGAGTTGAGCAACAGTAAGTCTCATTCTGCACCTACTATTCCTATAATGTGCCCATTCCATTTGCAATACAAAGATGGAGCAGAGAGGAACAAGAAGAAAGATTCTAAAACTGGGCTTTCTCTCCACTACTGCTAAGATGAGAGGAGCAAGATATTACCAGAGATAAATACCTCACTAACCTCACTAAATTCCGTGTTGCTGGTAGACCCACGGAAGCATCACACAGCATGTCACAGGCTGCATACCCAAATACTGTGCGTATTAACCTCATTATCAATGAGGAAGATAGTATGGCGTAACAAAGAGCATTGGCATCAGAGAGGAGAGATGAGGCTCCCTCCAGTTCTGCCACTACTTAGCTTTGTGATCCTGGGTGGGTAAGTCATTGAATCTGTTCACTACTCTGCAGAAAAAAGAGACAGAATGGAACACTTTGCAGAGAGGATGGGCATGGCCTAGGACCATGCATAGTTTGAAACTAATAATAAATAATAATAAACCAATAATAATTTTATATCTCAGAAGAGGACAAAAATGATGATGATCATCATCATCATTATTAAAAACTATGGAAGATAAATGCAACAAAAATCTTGTCTGATGGAAGTTGACAGACTGCACAGTATTTATCCTCTAAAGGCAGAGGCCTGCCCTTGGCAGGGCAAGGACAGAAGGGGTCAGGCAGGGAGAGGCAAATACATTAATGTTTATAAAGAGGTAGAGGGAAGCTCCTGTACATGTTTTAAATGTTCAGACACACTGTGTGGACTGAAGTGTACCGAATTTTCATGTAAAGGAAATGGAGACCTCACCATAAGACACATTGGTATGGGATGCAAATCCCCTGGTATGGTAGCTTCCCTGATTATCATCTTATCTGTACACATATTTTTTTGTCGTTGCTGTTGAGACAGGGTCTTACTCTGTCCCCCAGGCTGGAGTGCACTGGCACTGTCATAGCTCAATTGCAGCCTTGAACTCCTGGGCTCAAGCAAACCTCTTGCCTCAGCCTCTAGAGTAACTGGGACCACAGATGTACACTACCATGCCCAGCTAATTTATTTTTTTGTAAAGACAGAGTCTTGCTCTGTTGCCCAGGCTCATCTCAAATTCCTGGGCTCAAGTGATCCTCTTGCTTTGGCCTCCCAAAATGCTGGGATTACAGGGATGAGCCTTTGCACCCAGCCCTACATATATTTTTACATCCATAGGACCTTGTTTTACCCCTCACACTGTGAAAGAAGCCACTGTAACTCCAAAGAGGAAATAAATCTGTTTCCAGAATCAATACACCGAGCACAGGCGTTTATTGCATGCATTGTGATTCCTAAGAATGCCTGGCTGTAATGTCAGACATAAGCCCCACATGTGTAGTAACTCCTTTTACCCTTGCAAAGGCAGGAGTGCACTACCAGGAAAGATCAGAAGAAGTGTCTATCTGCATTCCCTTCATTTTGGTCCACACCATCACTTCCCCCAAGAGTATCTCCTCATCTTTTCTTTTGTCCTTTTCTGGAACCCTGTATTCCCACAGCTTCACTCTCATACCCTTTAGGGTGACACTTGTTGCCTTGGACTGTAAATACTTCTTTACTTTGATCCTACTCTATGAGATATTCCAGGATGGAGACCAATTTTTATTTGCCTTTTCAAATATCTTTTATGATGACTAAATGAATGAACGCCCAGAACATGTGCAGTGAGCTTACGGTGAATCTGTACAGAAGTATTTTAGTAAGACAGTCAACATTCATGGAGCTGTTATGAAAAAGGAAGACGCTTTGCAAGGAACCATGGGAGATGAAAATTTGTACGCAGAGAAGAAACATAGTCTTTTAAATGCTGTGAGGCAATCAGAGAGATGGGCCTTTTCTAATGAGGACAAGCAGCGTATTTTACAATCCCTCCAATAATACAGACAATACACATCAGGATAAGGCATATCCGGTAAGGACTCATTTGCTCATGTGCTCAACCATTCTTGATCGAGAGCTTTGTTGAGTTCCTAGCACTGCCTTAGATGCCAGACCTGCAGCAGTGAGCAGAATCACCTGGGGAAGTTTCAGAGAGGGCACGATGAAATAATCCAATTGAACTGAAGGATGGGTAGATTCAGACACAGGCAGAGAAGAACCAGGAGAATACCCACAAAGCGATATTGGGCGAGATGAGGGCGTGTCACCAGGCCACTCTCCTACTCATAAAATTAGAAAAAGAGTTGTGCACAGAAATCTTTTTATAGCGTGTGTTATGTGGCATTTGTATTCTTCAAGTTTTATTATGCTTATTCACAGGAAGCAGTTTTTCCATAACATTTTCCTTTTTTCTAAAAATCAAAGGGGTCACTATTTAGACCGGATGGGAAAGGGAAATCATAACAGCAGCCCTTCTGGAACTTGGCTGTGCGGGAGAAGTTGGCCAGAGAATTAGCATAGAGCATGCTGGAGTGGCAGAGCTGGGAGTCCTGGGACCCGGGGCTCACCACTGTACACTCCCAGCCCCTGCCCCCATGGGAACACAGCGCAGTTCCAATGAACAGAGAGAGAATACTTATTTCGCTAACAGAAAAACTGAAAAGCCTGGTAATTATCCTCAAAAGTTACTTGGTCATTATAAAGCTATGAGGAAGGAGAGGGAAAAAACCTTTCTTTCACAACTTATTTATTGACACAGTTATCTGAAAAATAAAATCAGGAAGAAAGCCACGGCTTGGAATCTTTTTGAAAAGACCACCTTCTGACATTGGGATCGATCCAGAAAAGGTCAACACCCTCCACTTCCTGTCCCGAAGAAAGAGAAAAAAGACACAGATTGAAAAAGGGGGAGGGAAAGGAAGGAATCTGAAAAACACACAACTTCACAGAGCTTAGAAATTCTCTAGAGATTAAGAAAAAAAGGAACTTTCAAGAGAACTAATTTTTAGCAGTTCTCTAAAAGTTTAAGAGAACTTTTAGAAGTGCTGCTTTTAGAAAATCAAACTATTGTTCATTAGATTATTTAAAAATCATATTTTATTATTAAATATTATTCATTAGCTGGATGCAAGAAATAGACTGACATGTGGTCATAGAATTGAATCAAAATTTTTAGCTGGTGAGTTGGACTTTATTCTGCAAAACCTACTGTATATATCACATGAGGATTTATCTTTCATATGCTATTGTGCATAACTAATTTCCAAATTAAAAGTAAACTTTTTAAGATTTTTAACAATAGTCATAAGCCCTTTTTTTTTTTCAAATGAAGAAAGACTGTAGGCTTGGTTTTTTAGATTACACATATGGAGGCAGGATAGTAGGGACAGTGTCCCCAAATCTGGTTTGAGGGAAAGAAATTATAATTATGGATTTAGCCCTTATTTCAAAAGGTCATTTGAAATATTTTCAACTACTGACATATGAAGTGACAGCAACATTTGTGAGTTCATAATTGTAGTAGTGACTTAATATCAGATGACTGTTTTTAGACATTGTACAGTGTGATCTCTGTAGTAACAGAGAACAAAGTATTATTTCGGAGTTTTTTCAAATGCCAACTTAGCATTTCAAATAAGAAGGGAATTATTGAATGAGCTCACTCTATGTTAGAACATTTTGCTGACTGTATCTTATCAAGGCTCCAAAAAAATCAAAACTTCTATTAGTAGAAATATCAATGGGCTGGAAGTTAAGAGTTCTGCGCTTTAATTCTTACTCAGTTTAATTCCGGGAAAATCACTTCATCTTTTGTGTCTCTTATTTATAAAGTAAGGTTAAAGTTTCTTCCAACTCTAAAATTATGGATCTTGCCAAAATTGCTCCATCGAAGTTACACAACTAATGGTAATAAACATAACACTTAAATTTTGGCTAGAATTAAACATTTTTAACTCAGATAATTTGGCTGTTAAACTTCACGTATGACTTAAACCTTGCGTTCTATAGTGTCTACATTCATTCTACTTTCTTTTATAAAATACACTGCATACTGATTGCTTTAGATTCTAGCACTGAGAGTCTTTCATTCTCACATACTCTATCAGTTTTGCAACTATTACTTTACTGTCCAACTTTGTGGTCTGTGTTGGTCCTTCTTGAACCTATTCTATATTTCAATAAAGTATTTCAAAAAAGATAATAAATGACGGTAATTTGGATCAATGATAAATAACTTCTCTTTTCAGCTATTCCCACACTACCATAATACAGAGGCAAAAAGTAAAGGTTTAAGAAATTCATGTTTTTCTTCCTTCTACGCAAGCAAAAATTAGATGCTACCTTGGTGGGCCAGGGATCATGGGGAATGAGGGCTGCTAAATTGCATCATTGAACTAAACCATCTGAATCCAACAAGGGATTATGTGAACTGTTTTTCTTTCTTTCTTTCTTTCTTTTTTTTTTGAGACTGAGTCTCACTCTGTCGCCCAGGCTGGAGAGCAGTGGCGCGATCTAGGCTCACTGCAAGCTCCACCTCCCAGGTTCACACCATTTTCCTGCCTCAGCCTCCCGAGTAGCTGGGACTACAGGCACCCACCACCATGCCTGGCTAACTGTTTTGTACTTTTTTTTTTTTTTTTTTTAGTAGAGACGGGGTTTTGCTGTATTAGCCAGGATGTTCTCAATCTCCTGACCTTGTGATCTGCCTGCTTTGGCCTCCCAAAGTGCTGGGATTACAGGCTTGAGCCACTGCAGCCAGCCTGTTTTTATTTCTTTGTATGTTGGCTTTCTCTAGAAAACTACAGTTGTTTTTTATTCCTCTTAGTGTCCTTAGCATTGCTTGTAACACTAAATTATTAATATTTAATTAAATTAACTGAATTGCCTTACTCTCTTAAAAATAAATACTAGATTTGTTTTCATTTTTTTTCTCATGACTGATATATTTACTAAATAATTCCCACTTCATTTTATGTCTTTTGTATGAAACACCATCTAACCTCCTTTTTTTTTTTTTTGGAGACGGAGTCTCACTCTGTCGCCAGGCTGGAGTGCAATGGCACCATCTTGGCTCACTGCAACCTCTGCCTCCTGGGTTCAAGTGATTCTCCCACCTCAGCCTCCTGAGTAGCTGGGATTACAGGCACACGTCACCACACCCGCTAATTTTTGTAGTTTTAGCAGAGACAGGGTCTCACTATGTTGGCCAGGATGGTCTTAATCTCTTGACCTTACGACCTGCCTGCCTCAGCCTCTCAAAGTGCTGGGATTATAGGCATGAGCCACTGTGCCCAGCAACATCATCTAACTTTATCTTTTCTGATTTTGTTTCTAAGAATTTTCCAGGCATTATCAATAATATAACATAACATGACAAGAACATATTTTATAATATATAATAATGTTTGCTAAACGGAAGCATATTTTATATAATTCAACAAAATAGACGTAAAGATTTTGTCTTCATTCTTCCATTCAGTAAACATTTATCAAACACTCGTTGTGAGCATAGTATAGAACTAGACTCAGGGAAAGTTCGCAATATTCTGAAAAAGACAGACACATCTGAGAAAAATACTAAATGCAACCAAAAGGCTGACCCACAGAAATAGAATTGAATCAGAAACAAAGATTTTTAAATCCAATTTGTGAATTGAATACAGATTAAGTGGTAATTAAGGTTGTGTTCTGCAACTGGACGTTTTCTGTGATGACAACTACAAAATAAGAGGGCACCACTTACCACATTGATAACCCTGCCAATTTAATTGATTTTCTCAGTCTGTTATTGGAGATCTACTACCTGTCAACTCCCACAAGAAAGAAACGTAGCACATAATTCCTTCTTTCAAGGGCAACATAGGCAAGGCAAAAAAAACTTTCACATATAACACTACTAGCTGGCACGCAACACTCTGTGATGTTGATTGTGAAAGCAAAAATAATTGAGAAGAAAAAGGTCAGAATACAGAGAAATAGTAGAGCAATGCAACCTTCAATAACCATCTATAGATGCAAAGACCAACATATTTCTAAACTAAACTGAAATTATTAGGGATCCATGGACCCCAGAGTGAGAAGTCCTAATCTAAGATTTTGCTGTTACAGGAAACTCTGCTGCAAATCTCGAAAAGAAATGATGCTTTTCCCCTTTGACACAAAGCTGTTGAATTCTTTAGAACGCTCTTTGGAAGACAACACTTGTTGAATTAGCAAATGAACAAATGAATAAATCAACAAAATTAACACAAATCTGGGGCTTTCAGACTGACCTTTGTTATCTACATTGTTTCAGTTCCATATTTGTATTTATTTTTACTGTATTTATTTATTTTTTGAGACGTAGAGTCTCACTCTGTCCTCGCCCAGGCCAGAGTGCAGTGGCACAGTCAGAGCTCACTGCAGACTTCAATATCTGGGTTCAAGGGATCCTCCAGCCTTGGCCTCTCAAAGTGCTGGGATTACAGGCATGAGTCACCTTGCCTATCCTCGAATTTTTAAAAGATGCAACTTGACTGAAATGACAACTGTTAAAAAGAGAAAAATTAATTTTAGGCACAGGGTGGCCAGAGAAGGATTCACTGAGAAGGTGATTTTGGAGGAAAAAACTGAAACAGATAAGGAAGAGACCCAGTTTTCCAGGTAGGGGTGATGTTGCTGTAGAGTCTTCCCGAATAGCTTGCAGGAGGTGCTTGAGACAGGAGCTGGGAATGCAGGTGTGTCTGCAGCAGAGGGAGGTAAATGAAGTCTGGAGGAGTTAAGGCCAGGAGGTGAGCCAGCTGCAGCGGTGTTAGGCTTTGGAGGATCTTTAGCTCTCGCTCTGAATGTCATGGGATCGTTGCAGGGTTTTGAGGAGAGGAAGTGTGCAACGTAACACATGCATTTTAACAGACCGGCCAAGGATGTTTCTGTGTAGGCAATGTGTGTGCAATGGATATACAAATGTGTGCATCTGTATGTGTAAGAGTCTGCTTAAATGATGTTACCTTTTTCCCTTTATCAAAGGCAAATATTTTCAATTCATTTGTAATATTTGCTTTAATAAATAAAAAAGAATCATTTTGTTTGATTTATACGAAAAGTGTCAGTTATGAACAACGGAGTCATTTCACACCTCTTATCTAACTAATTTATTTGCTCATTAAACCATTCAGCAAATATGTGTTGCAAGTCTACCGTGTATCAGGCACTTGGCACACGGAGATTCAGTGAGTGACAAAAAAAAGATCTCAGATTTCACAGAAGTCCCAAACATGCTTATCTATCCTCCAAAATCTTTACCACCTATATACCCCACAACAAATGGTCCCAATATTGCATGTTCTACAAATATTACAAAACTCTTGACCAGGCACAATGGCTCACACCCTAATCTCAGTGCCCTGAAAGGCCAAAGCAGGAAGGATCACTTGAGGACAGGAGTTTGAGATCAGCCTGGGCAACATAAGGAGACCCTGTCTCTACAAAAAATAAAAAATTAGCCAGGCATGGTGACTCATACCTATAGCCCCAGCTACTTGGCCAGCTGAGGCAGGATGATCACTTGAGCCCAGAGGTCGACATTGCAGTAAGCTATAATCACACCACTGCAGTCCAGCCTGGAAGACAGAGCAAGACCCTATTTCTGAAGAAAAAAACTAAACAAGAAACTCTCGTATACCTCCTTCTTCATTATGTGCCCATCAGGTACAGTTGTTCCAAGTCTAACTCCTTCTTTCTCTGCAGTATTGTTGAAATTTGAACATTACTTTTTGCCTTGTTAGGAACTTCGTGGAAATGATCTTTTAAAAAAATAATGTACTTTGTGAATATGTCTTTTAAATGAATTATAGTATTTTAGGAAGACAGGAACTTTTTTTTCCCCCTAAAAGATGTTTCAACCAAGAAAATCAATTTTTTTTTTCCAACTGCTTCTTCATTTTCTCATATTACATGCTGGTTTTCTTTACAAGATTTTTTTAATGCTCATGAATCTATGACCTTGTATAAGTTCCCCAGGAGACACGATTCTCAGCATTTTGTTGGACAAACATTTATTTTTTGTAACTACATGAACAAGCCAAATTGCACGTAGTCCAAAAAATAATTCTGACCTTTTTCAGTACACTCTTTTTCTTTTTAATGCCATATTCAAGGAATCCTAGTACAGTGGCAATTAAAACATTCAAATTTTACCATTTAACCATGAGAAGGCTTTATCGCCTTGGCACATATAGTAAGATAGTTTAACATTCTGAGGAAGGTTTCACAGTATATTCTCATTTTAATTGTCAGTTGAGTGGACATGAAGAAGGCATTTCTGTTTTACAACTTCAAATACATTTATTTACTTAAACGATGTGTGTAAATCAGTAACATTTACATCCTAATACATATAGTAGCATTCATAAAGAAGATATCGTTATAATGAAATTTAACTGTAAAATACTAGTTCTACAATTATAATAAAGTACTATTGAGTTTCAAATTATAGGACGTTGAATAAAAGAAAACCGAGCCAGGCTAATGTCATTTCTATAAATTCTTTCGAGGATAGTCATGAGATTTCCAATGAGATATTGCTTCCTTAAGCCAGACAAATGAATTGGCTGCTCAATTTAGTCTCAGTAAACATTTCTATCTGAAAAAAATATATATCTATGTATATATATACATAGATATATATATAAAATCTCCTGGGCCGTCGTATTCTATTAGTAAACATCTAATGAATTTCTCTATTTTAATAATTATTACCAAAAACAACTCCTAAGGAATATCTATAAATGACTTACTGCTTTATTAATTTTTTGGTAAAATCAATCTTTAGTTTTGCTAATGCTTATATATCATTACATTACATTCTTCTTTAATTTTATAAACAATTATATATTTTTATAATTATTTAGAATAATTATGTATTTTTAGAATATATTATTTTTTTGATCCTGGTGAAAATGCTGAAGACACTTATTCTGTCTTGGGCTAGTCACTTACCTATTTCTCATGTCTTCTATAAAATGAGGATTAAATTGCCTGATAGGGTTTTGTGAGGAACAAGTGAGGTTGTGACTATGAACTCATTCTGAAAGATTAAAACTACAACAACAAGAAACTGTGAGCTACTATTGTTATTTAATTACAGTTACTCATATCATGGCCATGCCATTCTCATCTGGAAATTAGAGTCAACACAGCTGTGGAGGTAGCTGAGCAAACAAGGGCATGTTAGAATATTTGGATGTTACAGTATCCCCTCGTGGAAAGTGAACAGTCCCAAAACGACCAAGCATGTATGATTGTATGCTTCAACTAACCCTGAAACTAAAAATTTCATCAAGTGAGATCAGCATGGTTTGGATTAATCAGAGGTGTAGCAAAATTGCAAGTTTTAGTTACTATTTTTGCTATAAGTGAGGTACCAGCAAAAACATATTTTAATTCTAAGACCATCTGAGATCATCATAATGTACTGAAGGAGCTCAAGTCAGAAAACAAAGCAATACTTTCCATTACCCACTCTATTTTCTTCTGGCAGTTCTATGATAGTTTTTTGTACCTATCACTTTAGCAAATGGTTGAAAAGTAAATACCTTGGTAGTTATAGCAATCTATTATAGATTTGGGCATGAGGATATCTGAATATTTTGATGTAAAGTAGAAATTGTTTCAGTCTCTCCTCTAGCTATAGATGGGATAACATAAATTGAGTTACTTTTTTACTCTCACTGTGTGATGTTTAATTTATACAATAGACATAACTATTGAGGTCAGTCAAGTTATAGGCAAGTATAGATATAACCATGATTAAATATAACTTTTAAAAATCTTAGATTATAAATGTTAATTTTAGTGTATATTTATAAAGATATATATAATTATAAAGAAATTTTTTTATTTTAATTATTAAATTAAACATTTTTCACTAGACAACTCTTCAAATGTTGCTACTTTTAAATCTTTATATAAGATTTTAAAAGACTATCTCTCAAATAAAATTGGATGTCAAATGCAACTGAAACAAGCCAGACTTAATGGCAATAAAGTCTGATAAAAAAAATAAATAGCCAATAGATCCCTCATACTGTGTTGGTGTTCATGGAAATTAGTACAACCACGATGGAGAACAGTTTGGAAGTTCCTCAAAAAACTAAAAGTAGAGCTACCACATGATCCAGTAATCCCACTGCTGGGTATATACCCTCCCAAAAAAAGAAATGAATGTATCAAACAGATATCAGCACTCCCATATTTGTTGCAGCACTGTTCACAATAGCCAAGATTTGGAAGCCACCTAAGTGTCCATCAACACATGAATGAAGAAAGAAACTGTGCTCCATATACACAACGGAGTCCTATTTAAAACAAGAATGTGATCCTGTCATTTTCAACATTGATGGAACTGGAGGCCATTATGTGAAGTGAAATAAGCCAGGCACAAAGACAAGCATCACACGTTCTCACTTATTTGTCAGATCTGAAAATAAAAACCATTGAATTCATGGACATAGAGTGTAGAAGGCTGGTTACCAGAGGCTGGGAAGGGTAGCGTGGGGGTAGGGGACTGCGGGGATGGTTAATGACTATAAAAGATAGAATGAATAAGACCTAGTATTTCACAGCACAACAGGGAGACTACAGTCAATAATAATATAATTGTACATTTTAAAATAACTAAGAGTGCAATTGGATTGTCTATAACACAAAGGATAGATACTTGAGGGAATGGACACGCAATTTTCCAGGATGTGATTATTAAGCATTGCGTGCCTGTACCAAAATATCTCATGTATCTCATAAATATATACATCTACTATACACCTACAAAAATTAACAGTTAAAAAAGTTTTAAAATAGTCAATAAATGACTTTAATATGGTGTAAGCCAGGCAAAAGATCTTTATACATCTTTGTTTTTTCAAACATATTTCCTCTTCTTTTCCTTTATCTCATTGTTATCTTAAGAAAATTTGACCTATATCTATCCTTTCTTTTCTTTTTTTTTTTCTCTGTCGCCAGGCTGGACTGCAGTGATGCGATCTCGGCTCACTGCAACCTCCGCCCACCAGTTTCAAGTGATTCTCCTGCCGCAGCCTCCCGAGTAGCTGGGACTACAGGCACAGGCCACCATGCCCAGCTAATTTTTGTATTTTTAGTAGAAACGGGGTTTCACCATGTTGGCCAGGATAGTCTCAATCTCTTGACCTCCTGATCTGCCCACTTCGGCCTCCCAAAGTGCTGGGATTACAGGCGTGAGCCACCGCGCCTGGCCTCTAACCTTTATTTTTATTGGGATGACAACTTTATTTGGAGAACTATGTTGATGGCTGTTAATTTTGCAAGACTTATTCATGAAAACTTTTCACCCTTAAAGGATGAAGTCATCAAGATATCATTAAGTTATATTCTAACAAAATTTAACAGTTCAGAAAATAGAGAGTACAATTTCAAGTAAAAATACAGTTTTCAAATTCAAATACTATTTTCAAAATAAGCTCTCTAGGTTTGACTACCCCTGATTTTAAAAAGGTGTAACTGCAGAATTTCCCTTTGGTTTTTTTGTTTTGTTTTTGTTTTTAAACAGTCCCACTCTGTCACCAAGGCTGAAACCTCTGCCTTCCGGGTTCAAGCGATTCTTGTGCCTCAGCCTCCTGAGTAGCTAGGATTACAGTCACCCACCACCATGCTCGGCTAATTTTTATATTTTTAGTAGAGACAGTGTTTCACCATGTTGGCCAGGCTGGTCTCAAACTCCTGACCTCAGGTGATCCACCCACATCAGCCTCCCAAAGTGCTGGGATTACAGGTGTGAGCCACCGTGTCCGGCCTCTCGTTTTTTAAAAATAATTATGATTTGCTTTACTCAATAAATTTATTTTACTAAATAATGATTTATTTTACTAAATTTATTTATTTTAGTAAAATGATTTATTTTACAAATAAGGAGCTAAAAACTGGTCATTTTAATGGTGCATACTATAACTGGCTGCCACAATAATACAGAGTTGGGGAAGCCTGTAGTTTAGTATTACAAAGTCATAGCTATCACCTGATTGAAAACTTTCCTCAATTAGATAAGAACTCCACTGCTGTGTTCTTGATACAGATTTTGACTTTTCTTCACATCACATCACAGCCTGCCACCAACATGCAAGAGGGAATCATGGGATTCTTTCCACCTGTGTCAGGTTCCTAAATCCTGTCTTATGTTTGCCAATGATGCATCCTATAGCCGGTATGTAATAGATAAAAGTTTGCAAATTGCACTTTCTGGGTTAAAACAAACATCAACACAATCTCCTCTTTGAAAGAGGTAATTATCCCTCATTTGACACTGAGAAATATTGCCCCACACATTCCAAAATGACCTTGCCTTATTCTTGTTTCAAAGACAAAGGTTCCCTCCATTTCTCTCTATTATATCAACTCTATGGGAGCTGAGCTGTGTGCCAATCTCCACATCTCCAAAGACTGTTATTTACTGAAGTCCAACAATATATTTAGCTTTCTACATAAAAGGGGTCTTTGTCAAGCCCAGTGATCTTTGAATCTAGGTCGTTTCACAATACTAGGATGATTTTTCTTAATTGCTTTGTAAGGTTAACCTCTGGAATGATTGTGGCTTGTAAGGTATATAATATGCTCATTACATTGTATTTTTCAGTAATCCATGAAATGCCTGAAGACAGGCATCAGCTGACAGAGTTTCTCCTGTTCTCTAAACAAAAATGTCTAAAGAAACCCATAGTGGGAAAGAACAGATGCTCCAAAACCTCCTGAAACTGCCAGAAAAAATGATCCAGAAAACTGGTGTTTCCTTTGCTGCGAAATATACTAGTGTCTAATACATTTGTGGCCGTATATTAGAAATGACCTAATCTGTGCCAAAACTGTTCTAAAAGATTCTTTCTGAAATTAAAAGGCAAAATTAAACACTGAACGCTATGGAGAAAGGAGAAACATGGAATTAATTTTTAAAGGATAATGTAGACACTATTCTTAAAAGCAATTTTAGGAGGCTGGGCATAGTGGCTCACGCCTATAATCCCAGCACTTTGGGAGGCTGAGGTGGATTACCTGAGGTCAGGAATTGAGATCAGCCCGGACAACATGGCAAAACCCCATCTCTACCAAAAATACAAAAATTAGCCAGGTGTGGTGGCGCACACCTGTAGTCCCAGCTACTTGGGAGGCTGAGGCAGGAGGATCACTTGAACCAGGAGGAGGAGGTTGCAGTGAGCCAAGATTGTACCTCTGCACTCCAGCCTGGGTGACAGAGCAAGACTCTGTCTCAAAAAAAAAAGTAAAAAAAAAGGAAAGAAAGAAAAAAAAGAAGAAGAAGAAATTTTAGAAGAACAGCAACAGCAAAGAAGCTATTCTTTTAGTCCTGGGAAATCCCATGACTGTTGCTCGAAAATAGACTCTGTTCCAGGGTTTCATGATTCATTCCCAACCTTTTTTCCATATGAGTGTAAGCAGATACGCACAGGGATATCCCAGGAACAGAACAAACAGCGGTGAGTCACCTGGGGAGAGGCTTTCCCAGCCATCATCACTGATGCTGCCCAACTTGACTAAAAGTGGTTTCCAAGATGAGTTATAGTACACTCAAAAATTATACTCTACAGCATAGTAAACTCATTAACATTTACTTATCCATGCTTCCAAATATTCTAGGCCTTGGGTGTTTCAGAGATTTTGTTGTACTGTGGACAGATTTCAGGAGGATTTTCACGCACAAGCCACCCTAAATTTTTGAGAGCCTCATTGAATGTGCATATGTATTTCCTAAAATTGTTAAATTTAGAGTCAGGGTATTTTTATGTTTGAGAATAGTTTGCAAAACAGTCTCAAAAACTCAGGAAACCTAATTTAGCTGATCTGGTAGGAAAAAAACATAAAAAACAAACAATAAAAATAAAGAACAACAGTAATAACACCTCCTACTCCAGCATAGAAGCAAATACTAGAAAAAATTTTTCTTATATGATCTTGTACATTTAATCTTCATCTACCCTCTTTGTAAACCCAAGCTGACAAAATCTTTTCAGAAATATTTTATTATAATGTTTATTACCTAGAATAACTAAAGACCTAATATCTAATGAACACTTTTTTCCTTTCTAAAATACTATTGAGATGTAGCTAAGTACAAAGCTCTAGAGGCAGAGAGGCTGAACAAAAATCCCATCTCCCTTACTTACTAGCTGAGTGAATCTGGTTAATAACAATAAAATATTTGATAATGTGTGGCAAAGCAAGTCCCCACAGCCACATATTTGCCTGAACAAAACCTGGTTTATGCCAAGTAGGTATTATTCAATGTCACATAAAGGGTTAGTGTCATAAATCATATGCCTTAATAAGAAAATATAAGAATCATATAATGTTAACAGTGAACACACAAAAGTATTTAGTAAAAATCAGCATATATTTTAATCTCAGTAAGGGAAATGAGTAGACTGCCAAGGTAAACATTTTGTGACCATAGAAAAATTAACTATATTCTCATTCCAAAAATCAACATTTGGAAAACAAGCTGTTAATAAATGGAGATTCACAGCATGCATGTTGGCTAATGCAATGAAGGCTTTAGAGCTCTGTACACAGGGAAAGTTTAGAGAAATTTTTTAAAATCACAAGAAACATAAGAACTGAGTACTAGATTTTCCTTTCTTTACTTCTTCCCTTCCTTCTTCCTTTGCCTTTCCTTCTGTCTGCTTTTTTTTTTTTAGATGTAGTTTCACTTTTGTTACCCAGGCTAACGTGCAATGGCACGATCTCGGCTCACTACAACCTCCACTTCCTGGGTTCAAGCGATTCTCCTGCCTCAGCCTCCCGAGTAGCTGGGTTTACAGGCACCCACCATCACGCCTAGCTAATTTTTTGTATTTTTTAGAAACAGGGTTTCTCCATGTTGGCCAGGCTGGTCTCGAACTCCTGACCTCAGGTGATCAGCCCACCTCGGCCTCCAAAAGTGCTGGGATTACAGGCGTGAACCACTGTTCCTTTTCTTATTTCCTTTTATTCTTCCCTTTCCTTCACTATCCTCTTCTCCCTCCCTCCCTCCCCGTTTCCTTCCTTGTTTCTTTCTCTTTCTTCCTTCCTTTCCTTATTTTTTCTTTTCTTCTTTACTTCTTTCTATGTACACAAAACCAAAGTTTACTGGCTCCAGTGTATGATGATTTAAAACTTAGTCACGACTAAATAACAAGCCCAGGCCCATGTCTCCAATAACAGTCTTGCTCATTGAGAAAGGTTTGTGGAACCCAAAAGATGAAAACAAGAAATGAGTGTTGTTTACATTTATCACAATTTGAAAATGGCAGAGAAAGAACAAGAATAGACTTCTTTAAATGCCCCCAAAGTAGTTTACTACACGAGAGTAGATTTTGCAACAATTTTGCTAAAAGACATTATATCATATACTTTCCATTCCCAAGGGATGTTGCCATAAGAGCCTGATGAGCAAAGTCAAAAGTTCTTTGTTTTCTGGAAATTATATGACCTAGTTAAACAAAGGAACACAGAGGGGAGAAAGTTCTTTGTCTTGATGTGATTTTTCTGAAATGTAACTGATATGTTACTAAATCTCTGCCCACACTGTTCAAGTAGCAACCATGTATAGAAAGGATGTTGCCCGTGAGCTGATCACTATTTCAGTCAACAACTGTATGACCAAGTAAGGATTTAAACCATTCCCTTACTCCTCTCTTAGGGTTATCAAAGTCTTTTCCTTAAAGATGAAGCATATTAAATTTGGGCGCAAGGGTCCAAAATGTCTATTTCTTTGTATCTCTCAATAGCACATAGATATGCTCAAGTTTGGCTCCTTGGAGAACTTTCAGGTGCTAAGTATGCAGATTCTTCAGGTTTTAAGCAACTAACCTGGAAAGAAGAGAGATGTCTGGGTTACTTTTGCTTTGTTTTTCTTTCTCTTACAGCTGTTGTACTTCAGGGTAGGATGATATCACTCAAAAACTTGGGCTTCCCTATAATAAAGTCCAGTTAAGTCTGTAGTCACTGGTCTGTCATAGATGCTAATTTTGTCCTCACTCATTACTGCGGCTGTTGTGGAACTGACCAAGTGCTCTGCTCTTTTTGGTTATCCTAATTGACAATTTTAATCATTGGTGGTTCCTTACCTTGTGCCTATGCATATACCTTTGAGTTGAGGGTGGAATGTTGGATACTACAGGCTCTGAAGCTGTTGTTCCATTCTCTGACTTATAAGCTCTGTGAGGATTTAAACGATGTAACTGTGCTTTCCTCTCTGAACTATAGACTTTTGTTTGTTAGTGCCTAGAGTTTCCTGCTTCCTTCCTCAGATCATTCATTTATCCTCCCACATCTCCTCCAAAACAATTCTGCTTTCTGTTCCCTGGTTAAAGATGTGATGAATAACAGCCATCTGTGGCCAACTGCCCACTGACTTTTGAACAGAAATTGAGATACCAAGAGCATGCAATAAGATCAAACCATGAAACCATAAAGTTTCTCTCTGTCTCCCTCCCTCTGTGCTCTTCCTTTCTCCCTCTCTCTCACACACTTTCTCCTTCTCTCTTTCCGTTTCTCTCTTTCTCTGCCTCTCTTTCTCTTCCCTGCTGTGTCTCTCTGCTTCCCTCTCTCCCTTCCTTCTCTCAATCTCTCCTACCATTCTCTTGACAGCTATCATCCTCCCTTTTTCATTTTCTCCTTCCTTCCCTCCTTTCTTTCCTACATCTTCATTCATTCAGAAATGAAGTTTGAAGAATACATGACTTCTTTATACATGAACATTTTATCACTTCTTTTTCGTGGAATTTGTAGAGTCAGTGAAATGAAACAAAATGACTACTTTTCAAATTGCATAAAACATTTCCTTGAACCATTATTGTCACTAAATACTGCAAATCCTCATCCTGAATGTCTTCTAAGATGGAATGACATTTGCTTCTACTCTTGTAATGTTAAAAGACAGCACAGTGTAATATTTTGTATGAAAAAATAACTGTGTCATGACAAATTTGGGAAAAGACTAGTACTGTAACTTATATTTAAAAATTCAATATTATTTTGGTCTCAAAAATAATTTATTGAAGTTTTTTTAAATGATACTAATGTTCTTTGTTCCTTTAGTAATGTAGAATGCACCAAAACTTGCCACTTCGATCACTGAAAACCTCTCTTTGTCACTCAGTTAACGTGACCTTCTTAAAACCAGGAATTATTATTATTATACCTTAAGTTCTAGGGTACATGTGCACAACGTGCAGGTTTGTTACATAGGTATACATGTATCATGTTGGTTTGCTGCACCCATCAACTTGTCATCTACATTAGGTACTTCTCCTAATGCTATCCCTCCCCCAGACCCCCAACCCCTGACAGGCCCCAGTGTGCGATGTTCCCCACCCTGTGTCCAAGTGTTCTCATTGTTCGACTCCCACCTATGAGTGAGAACATGCAGTGTTCGGTTTTCTGTCAATGGGAGAAAATTTTTGCAATTTACCCATCTGACAAAGGGCTAATATACAGAATCTACAAAGAACTTAAACAAATTTACAAGAAAAAACCAAACCAGGAATTCTAAACTTATCCTCTGAGCTTATGATTCTGAAATATTTTTGCCTTGCTTTTTGAGAAGAATATGTCTACTTAGAGTTTAAGATATTGTTTTATTTACATCATGGCCATGATTCATACAATGCTTTGTGGATTTCAGATAGCTCCAGGATATTGCTGGCTGAATGTGTACCTAAATAATGTCAGTAAATCCTGGATAATAGGGATAGGAAGAAATGCCAAACATGTGACATTTGTTTTAGGAATACAGCCACCTAATAGCAAAGACATGCCATAAAAATGCAATATAACCTCTGTGTTTTTGGATATTCATAATGCTAGTTATCATGAAAAGCCTGCGGAAAGTATTATAACAGAGAAATCTGTTTGCCTGTGTGTAACATAATGCTTCCCTAATTATTTTTCTTTTTTTCTTTTTTTTTTTTTTTGAGACGGAGTCTCGTTCTGTGGCCCAGGCTGGAGTGCCGTGGCGCCATCTTGGCTCACTGCAAGCTCCACCTCCTGACGTTCATGCCATTCTCCCACCTCAGCCTCCCGAGTAGTTGGGGCTACAGGTGCGGGCCACCACGCCCGGCTAATTTTTTGTACTTTTAGTAGAGATGGGGTTTCACCGTGTTAGCCAGGATGGTCTCGATCTGCTGACCTCCTGATCCACCCGCTTCTGCCTCCCAAAGTGCTGGGATCACAGGCATGAGCCACCGCGCCCGTCCTATTTTTCATAATATACTTTGAAATTAACATTCAATGGAACACTTTGATAAGTACTAAGCTAGGACTTCGGGTGTCCTTGAACTAATTAATAGTCAATCAGCATAATTAACAAGTATAGAGGACCAACGAGGCTAAGAGACAAATTCAATGCATTGGAATTAGAACATATTTATATATTATTTCTCTACTGTATTAAAAAATACTAAAAGGATTCTGAGTAATTGAAATTGAGGAGAAAACAAAACTGGTCTCTGTGGTACTGGTATTTCCCTCATGTTCTATTTTGATTTCAGCTCAAAATGAATAATAGAACAAAATTGAGAGGAAAGAAATGTGTGCAGAATACCATGGTTCTTCTGGCTTTTAAACCAGGCACAATTTTTCATTCAGGCATTTTTTTTTTCTTTCTTTCTTTCTTTTTTTTTTTTTTTTTTGAGACGGAGTCTCGCTTTGTCGCCTAGGCTGGAGTGCAGTGGTGCCATCTCAGCTCACTGCAAGCTCCATTCCCGGTCCCGGGTTCACGCCATTGTCCTGCCTCAGCCTCCCGAGTAGCTGGGACTACAGGCGCCCGCCACCATGCCTGGCTAATTTTTTGTATTTTTAGTAGAGACGGCGTTTCACCGTGTTAGCCAGGATGGTCTCGATCTCCTGACCTCGTGATCTGCCTGCCTCGGCCTCCCAAAGTGCTGTGATTACAGGCGTGAGCCACCACACCGTGTCTCATTTGGGCAGTTTAAACATATTGACGATGAATGAAATTCTTCGTGGTTTTAGTTTAGTAGAATTGTCCCAGGTTATATTACAAGTTTGAACTGTTTGGCTGTTAAAATCAGATATTATTAAAGTTTGCTATCCAAGAAAGTGTGAATAAAGCAATGCTCATGAAAACCGCATTTCTAAGAATATATGCAGATGTAGTAAATACTAAGTAAAAGCAGATCAACATAAAAGTACCAGGTAGTAAAGTAAAAAGTTATTGCTGAAACAAAGTAGTTATTGCTGTATTTGTCTTTTTCATTTTATTTCCTTCTACTAGTTGCTGTATTAATTTGTTGTACTTTCTCATCTCAAGTTCTATTACTTTACTTTCTTTTTAAGCTTTTCTTTTATTGTTATTTATATAAATGTATTGTATACATGTGTAATTTTACATGCATAGGTTGCACAGTGGTTAAGTCAGAGCTTTTAGGGTATCCATCACCTGAATAATGTACATTGTACCCATTGAGTAATTTTGCATTATCCTCCACCATCACATCCCCTCTCCCTTCTGAGTCTCCATTATCTATCATTGCATTCTATATGTCCATGGGAACATATTTTTTTAGCACCTGTATGTGACTGAGAATATAAAACATTTTTCTTTGCTTGGTTTGTTTCATTTAAGATCCTGACCTCCAGTTCCATTCATGTCGCTACAAAAGACATAATTTCATTCCTTTTTTATAGCTGAATAATATTCCATTATTACAATATAATTGAATATTCCAGTAACATTCATTGTATACACATACACACACACACACATACACATATATGTGCACACATACACATTTTGTTTATCCATTTATTCATTGATGGACACAAGTTGATTCCATATCTTTGCTATTGTGAATTGTGCTACAAGAAATATGAGTGCAGGTTTCTTTGATATATTTATTTCTGTTCTTTTGGGTAGATATTCAGTACTGGGATTGCTGAATCAAATGGTAATTCTATGTTTAGTTCTTTGAGAAATCTCTGTAGTGTTTACCATGGAGGCTTTTATTTCTTAAAATCCACTACTGTATTAGTCCGTTTTCACACTGCTGATAAAGACATATGCAAGACTGGGAAGAAAAAGAGGTTTAATTGGACTTACAGTTCCACGTGGTTGGGGAGGCTTCAGAATCAAGGTGGAAGGCAAAAGGCACTTCTTATATGGCAGTGGCAAGAGAACATGAGGAAGAAGCAAATGCAGAATCCCGATAAACCCATCAGATCTCGTGAGACTTACTCACTTTCACAAGAAAAGCACGGGAAAGACCGTCCGCCACGATTCAATTACCTCCCCCTAGATCCCTCCCACAATACGTGGGAGTTCTGCGAGAAATAATTCAAGTTGAGATTTGGGTGGTGAAAAAGCTAAACCATATCAACTACCATGGCCTGCTTTGAAATATTCCTATATTACATGGAAAGAGAATTGGATGTTTCATCTCAGAAAAAAAATGAGCAAAATTTCTTTATATTTTTACCAAAATTTTAAATATGTAAAAGCAAAATGTCTCTTTCTAGACATTTCATTGACACATGTAGCTAATAAAGGAGAGTTAGGACAGGAAATTTGAGATTTCTATAGGCTACCTGTATGTCTATTTATGTTTGTTAACATGTTTTCAAATAATAAAAATAAACGCAGTTTGTGTTAGCAGCATTTGTGAAACTTGGTAATACAATACCAATGAAGTCTCCAGAGACTATTAAATCACTTTTACGGGGCATAGGATTTCATTGTTTCTCTCAACATGGATTTCATAGAACCCTATTTCTACAAGATACACTGCAAACAAAACAGGCTTCTATGATCAAAATGAGAAACCTATGCATACTCTATCTTCTTATTGAAAATTCATAATAAAGTATGAATGTCCTGAAAATCCTGCAGTAAAGAAACTAGTATTTCCCAAATGTATTTGACCAGAAAAGTTTTTCCCCTCCTAGTACCTATCACCATCTCACAGATCGAATGTTCAGTGAACAGACTTTGAGGAACAGTTTACTATTTTTATGGCCATTTCATTCTTCTGCTAGGAAGATCCTCTATGGATAAGCTGAAGAAGCTGATGATGGTCAGAAAAAAAAAAACAAATTTACTTCTGTG
The DNA here is from genome assembly GCF_000951035.1 of Colobus angolensis palliatus. Lineage (NCBI taxonomy): Eukaryota > Metazoa > Chordata > Mammalia > Primates > Cercopithecidae > Colobus > Colobus angolensis. Next base: position 5,619,535 of record NW_012114488.1, read on the forward strand.
AGATGACTGTGTTTAAAACTATCAAAATGTTACTCATCACAGTTGAGTAGCGAAGGAAGCCGTTCTTTCCTATGGTGAGCAGGTTTAGGAAATATAGGCAGCGAGAGTTTTTTTGAAGCTGGTAGTACATAGGACTCAGAAGGTGACATAATGCTTCTCTCTGGAAGTCTCGAATGGTTAGTTGTCGTCCTCTGATGTCAGATTTGCTCTCAGTCTCCAAAGTAATAGAGAATAAAAACTGGTTTAGATTTTATCCATGAAAGGACTGTTGACTAACAAAGAAAATACAGGTGTATGTTTCCATTAGGATTCCAAAAATACAAGGATTGCTCCAAATACTAATTACATTTCAAATTTGCTAATTTATACTTCGTACCTTATTCATTCGGGATTAAAAAAAAGAAGAAAAACAGAGAAAGTTGTATAACTGAAGAGAAAATGCAGTACCCAAACTTAAATATGTGGAGGAAGCTCACTTACATCGCAGAGATCAGTAAACTACTGCCTGTAGACCAAATTGACCCTCTGCCTGTTTTTGTTTTTGTTTTTGTTGCCAAGCTGGAGTGCAGTGGCACAATCTCTGCTCACTGCAACCTCCGCCTCCTGGGTTTAAGCAATTCTCCTGCCTCAGCCTCCCGAGTAGCTGGGACTACAGGTGCATGCCACCACAACCAGCTAATTTTTGTATTTTTAGTAGAGACAGGGATTCACCATGTTAGCCAGGATGGTCTCGATCTGTTGACCTTGTGATCTGTCCACCGTGGCCTCCCAAAGCGCTGAGATTACAGGGGTGAGCCACCATGCCCGGTCTCTGCCTGTTTTTGTAAATAAAGATTTATTGTAACACAGGCTCAATTATTTCTATACATATTATCTATGGCTGTTTTTACACCATAACAGCAGAGCTGAGTAGTCACAACAGAGATCATATGGCACCCAAAACCTAAAATATGTATTCTTTGGTCCTTTATAGAAAAAGTTTGCCGACCCCTGGTTTGCAAAGGATATTTTGTTTCTCTTGATAAGTGCAGTGAATCAGAATGGATGGAGAGTAATCATGGAAAGGAGGCGGCTGTTTTGGACAGAGAAGGTTCCTGCACAGAGACAACATTTGAGCAAAGAGAGAGAACTCAAAAACTTGGGGAAGTGAGGCTGTGAAAATTAGAGGATTAGGGGAGGGCGTTTCCTTGGCAGAAGGACTCAATGTGGCAGGTTTGGAAAACAGCTGTGAATCCAGGGGAAGGAAAGTGATGCGAGAATTGCATGGGTGGTAGGAGATGAGGTCTTAGGGACACGGCCAGATCACAACAACTTTTCAACTACAGTAAATCAGGATTTGGGGTGATAGGGAGGTGTTGAATTATTCTGAGTGAGAGAAGTGACATGAACTGACTGGTTTTATAGCAATCACTCTGGCTATTTTTTTCAAAACTGATTGCAGAGAAACAGAAAAAAATGCAAAGGACAATTCCAAATTTAAAAAAAAAAAAACTATATTTATCCTATTCAGCTTACAAAAATACTATTGATTAAGCACCTGTCCATCAGCAAGGGCCATTAAGCAATCATTTCAACTCTGACTGCTCATTAAAAATCTCCTGGACACATTTTTAAATGTACCTGTGCTAGAGCCCACAAAGAGATTCTGATTTAATTTAATTGAGATGAGGCTTGAGCATCAGTTGATGGATTGTTTGTTTAAAAGTTCTCCAAATCTCTCTAATGGGCAACTGGAATTGACAACCATTGCTTTAGAGAAAAGTATTGAAAAAGAAAAATACGTTAATTTTATATGATAACTAATAGTATGGTACTGTAAAAAAAAAAAGAGGCAGATCATAAACAACATGAATTATAAAAGATTTCTTTCTTTCTGGGGACCGTTATAACCATCTCAATGTTTTTTTTTTAGTTTCCTGGACAGTTTTAAAATCAGATCAGGGACCCATTAGTCTGAAGCAGGCACAGCTCTGCTTAGAAGCTGTGTCAGCATCAAATGACCTTTAGAGATTTCAAGCAGCCTCTTGATTCTGTTATTTGAATCAATTTGTACTACATTTATGACCTGATGGTGTTTGCTGGCAGGGAATTTCATAGGTTGGGAGTTTTAAACACATCATCTGCACCCAGATCATGGCCTGACAGAGGCCCCTGCAGATCTGCCTACACAGTTGTCCCTAGGAGCAAGTTTCCAGAGTAATACAAAAATATTATTCTCCATACGTAAGCATGTGGACCGACCTTCATAGCCTCAGGCATAGCCATTACATGAGGTCATGTGTGCTGATGTGATTTGTTGAAAGACATCAACATAGAATTAATCAGGAGAAAGGAGACCTTATTACTTAATGTAAACATGATTCACTTGGCTTAGATCATGTGTACGATCGAATTCTATGTTTTGACTGTAGGAAAATAAAAGACATATTTCGACCTTCAAAAGATGCTCAATTGACTACAATGTTCACCAGCATGTCCTAGGGATAGAAGAAATCAACATAAACCTAAAAGAAGGCTAAAAGAAGGCCAGCAGCGTGTCTAATGAAAATCAGGCGGCAGACCTTAAATACACTGTCCCATCATCTCCTTCCCCCATTTGCACTTTACTTTGATTTATGTTTTCATTCAAGAGAAAACTGAGCCTGTTTTCTAGAGCCTTCACTTCTCAACTTCTCAACTTGAGAAACAGTAGGAATGGTGTAGACAGAGGAGGATGGCAAAAAGAGGTAGGAACTATGTAAATATTGAGGAGAAAGTAGAACTTCATTGGGCCATCAGATTTTTAGAAAATATTTGAGAGATGACTGAGAACTGTTTTAATGTTTTAGGGTACATGACAATATCAAAACCGAAGGTGTTAAATAAGCATAGATATTTATAGATCCATTTTTTCCTGTTCCTCTTAGAAACGAAAAATAAGATTGATGGAATCCCAGAGAGAAGAAAAATTCCATTGCTACAAATTAGACAGGGCGTCATATTTAAGACCTCAAACCTGTGAGCACCCAGTAGTCAAATATTTGCATTTTAACAGTATGTGATTAAAAGAAAAAAAAGAAATAAATTCTATGCATTTTGGAAATATGCCAAATAAATGAATCATTATAGCATCAGGTATCTTTTATATGGCACCAGATCGTAAAACACAGAACAGTAGAGCAGAGCTCTGGGAAAATACAATTTCCTCCTCCGTTTGTCTGTTTTTTGCATTGTCCAGCTGCTGTGTGTTAAAATGCTACTTAAAAAAATAAAAAACCGTTTTAGTTACTCCTAAAGGAACTTTTAAATTTGTAAAGCCCGATTGTCCAGACAATGACATTTTTAAAAAAATCTAAGAACCTGTTTTATAGACAAGTCTGGAAAAGTGAAAATAATGAAGATTGAAAATGGGTCAGTCCTTTGGTCCACTAACAAGGTTTCTCATTTCAGGGATTAACTCTTGATAGGTAATACTGGACAGTAAAGTTAGATATAATGTCATTTTCAAGAAAAGTGTAAAACCTGCAGGACTAATAATAAAGGAAAACCAATGTGTAGAATGAGTCTCTTTTACCAGTTTATCTCTACAGAGCAAAACATGTTTCCTACGCACATTCATGCAGTAGGAAAATGATAGAATATGAAGCAAGATGCAGGCATGTTTTGCAGATATTGTAGGTTCCATTCCAGACCACTGCAATAAAGCAAATGTCCCAGTTAGTGACTCACACAAGTATTTTTGGTTTCCCAGTGCATACAAAAGTTATGTTTACACTATACCGTAGTCAAGTATGCAATAGCATTCTGTCTTTTAAAAAGTGCATATCTTAATTTAAAAATACTTTATTGCTAAAAAATGTTAACAATCACCTAAGCTTTCAGCAACTCAATCTTTTTGCTGGTGGAGGGTCTTGCCTTGATATCAATGCTGTTGGCTGATGGGAGTAATAGTTGGGATGACCATGGCAATGTCAACAATAAAGTTTGCTGCATCGATAGACTCTTCCTTTCACAAAAGCTTTCTCTGTAGCATGCAGTGCTGTTTGAACAGCATTTTTCCCAGAGCAGCATATCTTTCAGAATTGCAGTCAACTCTCCCACTCCTTTATCAACTAAATTTTTGTAATATTCAAAGTTCTTTGTTGTCATTTCAACAATGTGCACAGTATCTTCATCAGGAGTAGATGCCATCTCAAAGAACCATTTTCTTTGTTTATCCATAAGAAACATCTCCTGGCTGGGCACAGTGGCTAACTCTTGTAATCCCAGCACTTTGGGAGGCCGAGGCAGGCAGATCACCTGAGGTCAGGAGTTCAAGACCAGCCCAACGAACATGGAGTAACTCCATCTCTACTAAAAATCCAAAAATTAGTCAGGTGTGGTGGTGCATGCCTGTAAGCCCAGCTACTCAGGAGGCTGAGGCAGGAGAGCTGCTTGAACCTGGAAGGCGGAGGTTGCAGTGAGCTGATATCGTGCCATTGCACTCCAGCCTGGGCAAAGAGTGAGACTCCACCTCAAAAAAAAAAAAGAAAAGAAAAAAAGAAACAACTCCTCATCCACTCAAGTTTTATCATGAGATTTCAGCCATTCAGTCACATCTTCAAGTTCCACTTCTAATTCTAGTTGTAGGGACATTTTCCACTAAAGTCTTAGACCCCTCAAAGTCATCCATGAGGATTGGAATCAACTTCTCCCAAATGCCTGTTCATGCTGATATTTTTACCTCCATCCATGAATCATGAATTCTCTTAATGGTATCTAGAATAGTGAATTCTTTCCAGAAGGCTTTTAATGTACTTTACCTAGATCTATCAAAGAAATTCTATCCGCGGCAGCTATAGCGTTACAAAATGTATTTCTTAAATAATAAGACTTGAGGGTGAGCACGGGGCTCACGCCTGTAATCCCAGCATTTTGGGAGTCCAAGGCGGGTGGATCGCTTGAGCTCAGGAGTTCAAGACCAACCTGAGCAACATGACAAAACCCCATCTCTACAAAAAATACAAAAATTAGCCAGGTGTATTGGAGCAGGGACTTTAGTCCCAAGCTACTCAGAAGGCTGAGGCGAGAAGATTGCCTGAGCCTGGGAGTTTGAGGCTGCAGTAAGCCATGAGACTGCAACTGCCCTCCAGCCTGGGCAGCAGAGTGAGACCCTGTCTCGAAAAATAATAACAATAATAATAATAAAACTTGAAAGTGAAAATTACTTCTTGAACCATCAGCTGCACAGTCGATATGTGTTAGCAGGCATGAAAACAATATGAATTTCCTTATAAGTCACCTTGCCAACATCTAACCTAGGTCACCAGCCAAATCATCCTTTTTTGTACCTCTTGTTTTCTCTCTTAAACATATACATACACACATGTGCATGCACGTGCACGCGCACACACACATTCTCAATACTTACTGTCATGCCTGCACGTTTTTACAGCTCCAAAGAAAACGCTAACAAACTTTATGAATTGAGAGGGAGAAACTCAAATTACTGGTTTTCTACATACAGCATATGTTTAAAATCTAGAGCAGTGACATCTTGGGTTACAGAGAGTTATCTGATAAAAAGATCAGTGGTTTAGAACTCACTGTTACATCTCACCTCTATTGTTAGCTAGTGATGACATCATCCTCATTTGTAAAAGTATGGCATTAAATAGGAGCTTGTTCTATTGCCATCAAACCATGATTGTGGCTGGGCGCGGTAGCTTATGCCTGTAATCCCAGCACTTTGGGAGGCTGAGTCAGGTGAATCACTTGAGGTCAGAAGTTCGAGACTGTCCAACGTGGTGAAACCCCATCTCAACTAAAAAGATTAAAAAAAAAAAAAAATCGCCGGGCATGGTGGCACATGCCTGTAATCTCAGCTCCTCGGGAGGCTGAGGCAGAAGAATCGCTTGAAGTGGGGAGGCGGACATTGCAGTGAGCCGAGATGGTGCCATAGAACTCCAGCCTGGGCAATAAGAGTGAAACTCTTGTCTCAAAAAGTCAAAAACGAAACAAAACAAAACAAATAAACAATAACATGATTCTATAGGAACATCTACTTTTTGCTTTCCTCTGGAATGAACACAGTGTATTTGGAAAAAATTGTTGCCATTTTCTTCAGTATGTGTTCCCAAAAGAGAGACATAATTGAGTCAACAGAATATGTCAAAATAAATAGGACAAAAAATACCTGACAGTGTACATAATTTAGGATATCAGGCTACCTATAATTGCATAATCTCATTTCAGTCTGTGAGTTTCAGAAATTTCTTTTAAAACTCAGTTCCTTGCCACCTTGGGGAAGGAAGTTAGAGACTTGGATTTATCACTTAAACATTGGACTGACCATTAATTGGAAAAGCCAACTGGGTTGTTAACTTTTTATATATGAGACAGGCATTTGTGATTGGTTTAGGTAAGTTTAGCTCTTAATCCATGCTTTTTCTTGATCTGTAACTACTGTAATAGAAGTCTCCACTATGGAAATGTGACAGTCCCCAACCCCTATTCCAAAGATTTCTTTCATCCTGTCCATTAAGCCTGACTGAGCCCCAGAACACCCTTACGCATTTTCAATAAGAGCCTCGCCATTTTTATCAAAGAGAAACTAGAATCATGGGTCAAAAACTCCTTCAAGTCCCTGTCCCCTCTGCACAAACGTGCACATTTTTTTCATAAATTCTTTTTAGCCTTCATGGAATAGTAATGCCTGTTCTCTTCAACAGTTAACACCTCCTGTACTTTGCATGTCATCTCATCCTACAGTTTTCAGTGGCTTTACTCCATCATTCTTTTCAAATGTCTGTGCTATCAATAACTGTTCCTTCCAAATTGACTCTTTTCTTCAACTTACAAGTTAGATTCTGTCCCCCCTATGTTTGAAAAAGGAAAAAAAACAAAAGAAGAAGAAGAAGAGAGGACCTTCTCCAGCAGTACAGCACCCGTCCCCAGCAGTAGAGCACCATATAGCAGCTACTCTTGAACGTGTTTCCCTTCTCAGGCCAGCTCCTTGTCAGCCCAGTCTAATGTCACTGTCTTCATTTTCTCACCTCCCAAGTAGACTTCATGTGACTCTGTCTTGTATCTTTACCACTCTACTGGAACTACACTTAAAAAATGTCACTAGTCATCTCCTAGCTGCCAAAACTGAATAACATTTGAGTCTTTTTCTCACCTGCTTTTTCACTGAGGCACTTTACACGTTCCCTACTCCTCTTCCTATGGGCAAAAGAGATTTTCCAGCCTCCATGGGTGTAAAGCAAAAATCAACCTTAAAATCGATTTAGAATATTGCCTTTCTTAGTGCAAAGAATTTAATATTTCTCCAATGATATTCAATAAAATGTAAATAAACTTGTTATGTATATATGAGTTGTAATATCATAGGATTAAAATGAGGATTCTAATGCCTCTATTAGCACGAGTGCATATAAGATGTATTGTATCATTTAGCACTTAATGATATATTGTTTTATCATTGTTCACATTTTAATTTTTCTTAGGTGCATGCTTTGTTCCCAAATTAGATTGCCATTCCCATGTCTACCATTTATTTAGGATATCTCTCATTAGTATTTTCCATAGTCAAGGACATGCAATAAATATCTGTTCTGAAGTTGCCTATAGTAAGGTCTCATTTTCAACATAATACATTATTGAGTTCATGGTGATACTTTGTGTGAAAATAGATATATTTTGGTTAGGCTATTGAAATTGTGTGATTATACATTTTGTTTGATTTATTCCATCGTTTTCAAATATCAGCCAAAGAATACTTTCCAATAAATAGGTATTTTGTTCTTTTCAGCAGGAGATTTGATAGAAAAGCAGAAAACCACTGGCATAAATGTAAACAAATACAAGAGCTGTGATAAAATATCACATACAAATTTCTAAGATCTGGTAGAAAAATATTTCTTTCTTTGGACTTATTTTCTATATTAATTACTATAAGAAAACTATTACCTTTTATCTGTCCTGAAATTTTTATGTCTATCTGCTCTACTTGGCTTTAGGAGGCTGTCACTTACATGGCCCCTATCCTCCACTCGCCACCCCACTTCCCCACCCACGTTCCCTTTCTCAAGCCCTAGAGATAGATAAGCACATCACCCATTCCAAGCCATCAGTCTGTATCCCCCTGACCACAATTATACAGATTTTTTTTTCTTTTTTCTGAGAGCATTCTTTCTAAAACAGGTGTATTTCTTGAATTCCATGTAGCCCTATTTGCCATGGCATTGAGAAATCTTACCTGGAAACAAAGTCGTCACAAAGACAGGCAGAGACAAGAGAGACAGAGTTGTGATATCAATGCTTGATTCTTGAACACATCTGTGCCTCAGTCATCCTCTTGGACTTCTCAGTTATGTCACCAATACATTTTCTTTTTTGCTTAAGCTACTCTGAATAGTGTTTCTGGGAAGGACAACCTAAAGAGCTCAAACTCACACCATAGCTTAATAAACCCTCAGTTGACTGACATGGAAGAAGCACTTATACATTTTATAGATTATTCTCATTTGTTGTTTTCAATCTGTCAATATGTCTCATGCAACTTCATAGGATAGCAATAGCCATACATGCCGTGTTATGACTCTTTTAAACTTCAAGATGTACTGTGAATATCTTTCTACCTCAGTAATTATTCAAGCATAATATAATCCATTATTGGAAATTTAGCAGCAATAAAATGCAGTTTACCAGTCCAGTAGTTTGTAAAATTATGTGATTTATAAACATTTTGCTTTTAGATTTAGAATTTTAACCAAGAAATACATGTTGATTCTTCTCAGCCTTCCCATTGTCTAGATTTTTAAATTAATTATTAAATTTCATAAACCAACACTTTTCAGGTAAATGTTCCAATCTTTTTTATTCAATGGAGAAACTGTGTTTTCAAGTTGAAAGTGTGTTCCCTTTTCATCTTCAAAAGTACAGCAGAGAAAAGGAAAACAGTGAGCACTACCTCAAAAATATAACCTAAAAATCATTTTTTCAAAAGAATGAAAATGAGGGCAGTAGATTTCAGGAGCTTCTTGGACTCTAATATGTAATGATCACCTGGCAACCACCACAGATCAAAGGTCTCCAATAACCATATTTACTAGTAAATGGTAATTAAGCAGTATTGGAAATAATGATCACATATTTACTTCTTGTACCATTTACTTTTGGATGTCTCTTTAGGATCTATTTGATTTTTTTCAAAGGACTTTGTTTCTCAAAGGCCTCTAATGGCACAATCACATGCAAAATTCAGGTAAACCTATTGGATCAGAACCTCAGTTGCAGGGGAGAAGGGAATTTGCCTTTGAACAAATTTCCAGAAGACTCATGCATTCTCCAATTTGAGAACTATTGATCTAAGCAGGAACCTTGGCTTTATTTTGGAATTACTTGGAGAATTTTATAAAATGATGATGCCTATATTCCATTCCCACAGATTCTGAGATACTGTAATTGTTCTGGGGTGTGGCCTAGGTACCATAATTTTTTTTAAAGGATTTCTTAAGGTGATTCGAGGTGAGTCTAATGTTTAGTCATGGTTAAGAACATTAAGAAAATGTGGCACATATACACTATGGAATACTATGCAGCCATAAAAAGGGATGAGTTCATGTCCTTTGTAGGGACATGGATGCAGCTGGAAACCATCATTCTCAGCAAACTTTCCCAAGAACAGAAAACCAAACACCGCATGTTCTCACTCATAGGTGGGAACTGAACAATGAGATCACTTGGACTCGGGAAGGGGAACATCACACACCAGGGCCTATCACGGGGAGGGGGGAGGGGGGAGGGATTGCATTGGGAGTTATACCTGATGTAAATGACGAGTTGATGGGTGCAGCACACCAACATGGCACAAGTATACATATGTAACAAACATGCACGTTATGCACATGTACCCTAGAACTTAAAGTACAATAATAATAATAATAGTGAAAAAAAAGAACCACTGACATGCTCATGCAAACATCAGATAGCATTTAAATATGATATAAATAACTTAAAATTAAAGATATCAAAAACAAATGTGGATTTAACCTTCAAATTTTCTGTTACTCAGTAACTACATTAAAGTATGCATTATTAAATATCAGCATGTTTTCCGAACAAATATTTTGGCATTCTTTAAGTTACACATAGCTGAAAATTTGTTTGTGTGTCTTTCTGAGCAAGGAGAATTCTTTAAAATCTAGAGATTCTATCCAAATAGATACTAAAAAGAAAATCAAGGTTGCTTCCAACAAATAAAAATATACTTACTGAGTATCACTATGTGCCCTGCAGTGAGATGGGCATGGCAAAAGACACATACAATAAAACTTTCCCTTTTTTGCTTTCACTACTAGGAAGTTCAATGCCAAACTTGCTGCTGCATGATGATAGTAGCTGTACATCTAAGCTTTTTGTATTTTACTTCTCCCTACACTCTATCAGTGGTTTTCAACCACTACAAATCACTACAAAAAGTTTTTTGTTTGTTTGTTTTTAAGTATGAATGCCTAGACTTTATCACAAATTTATTAAATCAGACCTTATGAGGATAGTGGCCAGATACTTACATTGCATAAAACTCATCCTTACATGCATTTCTCTTTTAAATCACTGCTCTACATAACTGGTTTTCAAACTTTATATTTGTAAGAATCATCTAAGGGACTTGATAAACTGCAAATGTCCAGGTCTCTTCCACTATGATTTGGTAGGCCTTGGAGGAGACCTATGATCTGTATTGCTGAAAAGCACTATAGTGCTTTCTGATACAGGTGTTTGATAAACTGCACCTTAAACACCATTGAGGAATGTGGATTTTATCTTATAATTGTATTTATAGGTCATGTTTTGTTCATCCCTTTAATCATAAACCGTCAAAGTTTATCTAATAATTAAGGTCAACATGTTTAGAGTCATAAAAGACCTTAGAGATCATTGAATCCAGTGGTTTTCAAATGATTCTGTGGAATTTATTTAAGCAGAGATTCTGCCTTCTCTCACCCCACCAGGTTGCCCTGTAGCCTGACCAGAGTCTACTTAGGTCTCTTCCATAATTGGGTTACTGTGTAAATATTCTTTGAAGAATTGGTTCTACATCTTCAAGAACACCTTCGGGCCACCAAAATGGTATATACATTGAGAAAAACACAAAGGAGTCATAGCAAGCATGTAGTTCCATCACCACCCATCACATTAAATGGCAAAAAAAACCCATCTTGGACAGGTTAACTTTTACCTCTCAGAGACTCAACAGATAGAGTGTGCCCTACAATCTCCCAAGGCATATCTTTTCTTCTGAACTCAAGTCACCCTGGAGTAGTTGGGTCACCATTTCCCAAACTAGTGTTCTGTGAAATAAAAAATAAAAAAATTTAAAACAAAACAGATAAAAGGATCTTATGCTCAGATATGTTTGAGAAAATATTGGTTAAATCAAACTAAATAGTCTTCTTTACTTTAGGAGCTCTCAAAGCTTTCAATTTGCTAACAGATACCATAATGATTCAGTAAAAACTTATAAAAGTAAAAATTCGTAGAAAACAGAATTTTTGAAAATTTGATTATTCAAACATTCCTCTCAAGTCATACCTATTAAAATTAAAGTGAAAATCCTCTACTAATATCCTCACAATAATCTTTTTTGAAACATTAATATAAACCTACATGTAAGCTTGAAATGAATTTATGATTGTATCACGGCACACAGCATCTCTTGTCATGCCATGATGTCTGTGGACCCAGTGAAGGTACCTGCACCTCCCATTCCTCTGTTCTCTTTTGCCACCTTATCTTTTTACACTAGTACAACACACACCCACACAAAAGCCTAGAAAGACTGAGATTAAGACTCCCAAGAAAAACAAAATGCCTTTCATTCCTGAGCCCTAAACTTTCATCATAGCCCTTCCCCTGCTCCCCAAAGCCACCTGCACAGAGGATGTTGTCTCTCTGCAAGCAAACTGGGACACTGTTACTGGATTTCTGGCCAGATGGTCTCTATATACCTAACATTTTCTTGGTTCTGTGAGGGGTGCAAATGCATAAGAAGACATTATTCCTGCATCCCAGGGCTTCAGTCTAATAAAGACCTGAGGCAGAAATTGTAAAAGGCTCAAAATAAAAGCATGCAATGTAAAGGTTTAAGATTCATTTTTTAATCTCAAGGAGCTCACATTTTGGGGAGAAAATAGAAATATATGACTATAATTCCCATGAGAACAAGGGGCCCAGGGTGCAGTACAAAAGACTGGGTAATTCCAGGAGAAAGGGATTGAGGAAGAAGTCATAGAGAGAGGGTGACCAATTATTCCCTGGAGAATGAATAGAAAATTTCCAGACAGAGTAGGAAGAAGTGACTGCTGAGCTGAAAAGTAGCATAGAGTTGAAGCCAACAGAGACAGAAACAGATCAAGAGATGTTTTCAAATCTTCACCTATGTTAAGAAAATGTAATTCTGTACAATGAGAAAGAATTGGTGTGAAATTATATGGCTCTCACTAGAATGACGATGCAGGGTCAAGGAAAGGAGAAAATGAGGAGAGACTAGGGGGAGCCTCAGGAATGGAGTTGCTGTCCTGGAGACATCAAGGAGGACAGAACAGAATAAGCCAGTGTCAGGACACAGCCCCCTGAACCAGGAGTTGGACAGAGAACTGTGGGAAAAACTTGGAGGCACGGGGCAATGTGTTGATAGTCAACGACAGTTTAGGAAAACAACTGCAAACCTGGGGCATTAACCGTACAGGGGGGCATGGAATTGGGTAGGCAGGGAGAGAGCCAAGAGCCCCTCACACGTTTGTATGAAGACAAATGTGTAAAAGATACATTTATTTATTTATTTATTTATTTTTTTGAGACGGAGTCTCGCTCTGTCACCCAGGCTGGAGTGCAGTGGCCCGATCTCGGCTCACTACAAGCTCCACCTCCTGGGTTTACGCCATTCTCCTGCCTCAGCCTCCCGAGTAGCTGGGACTACAGGCGCCCACCATCTCGCCCAGCTAGTTTTTTGTATTTTTAGTAGAGACGGGATTTCACCATGTTAGCCAGGATGGTCTCGATCTCCTGACCTCGTGATCCACCCGTCTCGGCCTCCCAAAGTGCTGGGATTACAGGCTTGAGCCACCGCGCCCGGCCAAAAGATACATTTCTAAAAAGACAAAACAAAACAATGTAAGGAGTGTGGAATCAGAGCAAACAGCAGGAACTCCCAAAATACAGGTTGAAAAATGGGCCGCACCTGCATCACACAAAAGCCAGGGGGATTCATACTTAGGCACGGCAAGTTATAGGCTTAAACTTGACAACATTAAGAAAAACTCGTGGTATGACTAATTTTTCCAGTAGAGCATCATTGTAAGTAACCTTGAGGTAAGCTCTAATGATTGAAGCAAGAACTGGAGGAAATCCTAGGGTGAGAGACAAATGTAGGCAATTTTGAAGAAGAGAAGGAAAAAATATATAGACAAGGGGACTATAAACACAGGAACCCTGAGGAAATACGAAGAACATAGAAAAATGGAAAGAACACAGATCTGCGAGGAAAAAGGACTGATTTCTAAATCTATGTTGCTCCTACTAAGTCTCAATTCTCATATTTGCTTAAAGACGAGGATACTCTTAATAGTGTCAATTCTCACCTGAGCTTTAAATTCTGGGAACTTCTGAGAAAAGATGGCACAGGGTGACAAAGGAGGCAAACAGACTAAAACTGAGGTTCATTTGGATTTAGAGTGTCAAGAGTTTCTTCTGAGATAAAAAGAAGATATTTATTAAAATATAGAGGTAACTATTCAGATAACTAAAAGATATTGGTATTCAATTACTACTACAGTGGTAGCTGCTACTAGTAATAAAAACCGTGTGCATCTATAGAGCACAAGTATGTGATTTAGAGAATACGATTAAGGCTCAGAAAATAAAGGAGAAGAAAAGTATTTGTGGAGTATCTACTGCTTGCCAACTTTGATGTCAGATGTTTATATTCATAATGACAATAATTTATCTATATAAAAAGAAAACTGTCATTTAACAGACAATACTTGGAATATTAAGCATGGACATCTTTTCAATTTGTATCCAATCAGATTCTTCCTTGCCAAAAATAACAATAATAATAATTTACATGCAGGGTGGCTCACACCTGTAATCCCAGCACTTTGAGAGGGCAAGGCAGGAGGACTGCCTGAACCCAGGAGTTCAAAACCAACCTGGGCAACACACCCAGACCCTGTCTCTACAAAAAATAAAAAGACTAGCCAGGTATGGTGGTGCACACCTGTGGTCCCACCTAGTCAGGAGGCTGAGGCCTTCAGTCCTTTCTTTAACTGGTTCTAAATAGAAGACAATCACTTGAGCCTGAGGCCAGGAGGTCAAGGCTACAGTGAGTCATGATTGTGCCACCGTATTGCAGCCCGGGCAACAGTGAGACCCTGTTCCCTCCAAAAATAAAAAATTTAAAATTTTAAAAATGGAAAAATTGTTTTCAGTGGGGAGGAGGAAGTTGGTTTTGCTTTATATACATTAAACTAAATCAGTTTGACCATGATAATGTGATACATACATATATATTTTTTGCTATGACACGGTATAATGATATTGACTCACTACTTCAAAAATGTCCACAAAATGCAACAGTCTCGCTTACCAGGTAGGCTCTGTAATATCCTGTCACCCCTTCTGCCAAATACAGTCTCTCTGCCTTCCAGGGATTTCGTTAAATGAGACTGATAACCATTCTGTCACCATACATTAATCTTGAAGATGTCAGACAGTGAGTGTTAGCAGCATCATTCCCACTGCTGTTTGTTTTCTAAGTTTTCCTTTTCGTCTAAATAAAAATACTCAGACCTGTGAACTCTGAGAGCAAGATGTGCCTTTTTCTTGCCCTGCCACATGGCTCCATCAATATTGATATGAAACTAACCCTCCAGGGCTGTCTGTGTTCCTGGCAACGTTTCAACACTAACATGTGGTTAATTTTCTAGAGGATTTTTCTTCCCGTCCTGTGCTCAAGAGGAGCCAAAGAGTTTGTGGGAAACAGTCGCTTGACTCGTGCATCTATGGAGCTTGCATATTTCCCTGAGAGATAATGACCCTTCTCTTTTTTTACTGCACATTGTGTTCTAGGAACTTGGAAAGAGAAGCATATCCTAAATACTTAGCAGGCTTTCAAAACAATATTCCTGGACATATGGCATGTGAAAAAAAAAAAGTCATAGAATTCTCAACATTTACTTCCTGTCAATATTTAGCAATAAATGTATATGATCATATTTATAGCCATTTATATGTCATATGCATTGGTACATTATGTACTAAGCACAGAGGTTGTGATAAATACTCAAAGTAGATTCATTTTATTAAATCATTAATTTTGTCATGCCTGTAATCCCAGCGCTTTGGAAGGCCGAGGCGGGCGGATCATGAGGTCAGGAGATCGAGACCATCCTGGCTAACACAGTGAAACCCCATCTCTACTAGCAACGCAAAAAAATTAGCCAAGCATGGTGGTGGACGCCTGTAGTCCAAGCTATTCGGGAGGCTGAGGCAGGGGAATGGCGTGAACCCAGGAGGCAGAGCTTGCAGTGAGCCCAGATCGCACCACTGCACTCCAGCCTGGGCGACAAAGCAGACTCTGTCTCACAAAAAAAATAAAATAAAATAAAATAAAATAAATAAATAAATATATATATAACTAATTTTGGACCAAGAGTGCAAGGAAGATCTGAAGGCAAATACCGGAAATCTGATTTTTATTTTATTACCATTATTATTTTTTTGAGACAGTCTCTCTCTGTCGCCCAGGCTGGAGTGAAGTGGGGTGATCTCCACTCACTGCAACCTGTGCCTCCCGGGTTCAAGGGATTCTCCTGTCTCAGCCTCTGGAGTAGCTGGGATTACAGGCGTGCACCACTACACCTGGTTAATTTTTGTATTTTCAGTAGAGATGGGGTTTCACCATGTTGGCCAGGCTGATCTTGAACTCCTGACCTCAGGTGATCGGCCTCCCAAACTGCTGGGATTATAGGCGTGAGCCACCATACCCGGCCTTGATTTTTATTTTTATCATTACTTCTATTTTTTCCAGGTAGGACAATGAGTTGTTTTGTTTTAATTTCCAAAGTTTGTGAGGACAGTCTGCCAGAACAGTATCGCTGTGTTTTTATTTTTAATAGTATAAGGAAACATCCCCTTAAAATTCTATTAAATGGAATAAAGACATTTCTTAGGATTGTTTAATTTACTTTCTATTTTTATAGCTGTAGTAAAATGCACATTTGGATTATGTTTTGCTGAGCAAATAACAGAACCTTAAAAACAATGAGATCATAATTCTCATTTTCCCCTTGGATGGGCCTTCTAAGTCTGTAATGGATCAACGCTTTCAGTCCACACGGAGACGTTTAGAACAAAAATATTCAGCCTTTTCTTTAACTTGTTCTAAAGAGAAGAACATGGATTTTGAATTATTTTATTAGTAATGGTGACAGGGTCTGTTAAAAAATCTATACTTTCTCATGTATTTGCCCTTTTAGTCATCAGCAAACATCTGTGGTTGAACAAAATGTAAATAAGAATTTTATCAAATTGAAGAACAGCACACATCAGAGCAGAATTCTGATTTCTGTTTAGTCACAGAATGTTTTGGAAATGCCTAGCAATCATAGTGTTAATACTCCTTAGTACCTAAGATACTAGTACTTCTTATAATTATAATTAGTATTATAATTAATTCTTTCTTCAATACTAAGAATCAAGGGTTATCCACAAATAACAGAGAGGTGAAACTACAGCAGCCTAGCAAAGATCCGTCCCCATCAGCCTATAAAACATGTCTACTTCTCCCAATCACTTCAATGGCAAATTTAGGTTCACCTTGAAACAAATAAAGGCAACACTATGCCCGTACATGTCTCGTACAGATGGCACTGTGAGGCAGTAGGGATCGGAAGAAGAGCAGAAAACGTTCATTTTATTTTTCCACTTTCAATACAATTTTACAAAAATGCATTTCTTTCCTTCTTAAAAATATAATAATGAAGACCTGGAAAAGAGGATTGGTGAGTGAAGAGAAAAATAGAAAGACATGCATGCCAAACTTGGCAGACAGGGCAAACCTGTGAAAATCAATTCAATTCAGCTATTCCTTGCCTGTTTAGTTGTGCCTTTCACTGTGCTTTGCAAAAGAAATTAGCCATAGCTGGAGTTTCGCATCACCCCCCAACTCCATCAGAATTCTATACCTATTTTGTTAACATGTCTATGCTCTATGATTTCCCATCACACCATGTGCTTCCATGACATCCATCCTTCCATCTTACTCAAATTCAAGGTTCAATGTAATTGTCTTCTCTATGAAGCTGACCCTGGGCCATATCACCCAATCAGAATGTTTTTGTTTTGTTCGCTTTAATAGTACTTTGCTCAAACACTGGACTCATTCCATTTGTTTTTTTAGCTGGTTGTTTGCACGTTGATCTACCAGATGTAATATCAACTCCTTAAAAGAAGAGAGGTTTTATTTATCTCTTGCATAAAACACTATGTTATTGATCTGATAGCTGCTCGATAGAGAAAGAAATATAAAATAAAATAAACCCCAGCACCCTCCCTTTAACCAGAACTAATGAAAGAAGTGATACATTTGCTCCAAGATTAACTAAAACATTCAAAAAGAAGATATTTACATTGGCAAAACACCCATTTGTCACCTAATGTATGCAGTAAACATGCAGTTTTCCAGGATATGTTTTAACCTTCTCTCCAGCTCCCTGCTCCTGCAGTCAAAACCTAGGAAGCCAACCATTTATTAATATTACTAATCGTAGACAACATTTTCATTGGTTAAAAAAAAAATGCTATCTCTAAAGTCCTTTCTGGTTTTGAAATACTACTTTGTGATCTGTTTCTCTCATATGAAAATGACATAATTTTATCACTAAGCATCATTTCATCTACCATGGGTTTCTGAGAACAGTAATACTGTATCGTCTTAAACCTCATCTTTTGAAAACACAGGAAGATTACTTTTAGGTATTAGTTTAAACCTCATTAAATATATATATGTTATATATACCCTTCAAAACATAATTTTTAAGGAATCCTGAATCTCAAACTCATTTTAAAAGTCTAATATTTTTCTTAAGCTCTCTAACTCAAAAGATTTATCAGTCATAGTTTTATTTGTGCTTACACAATTGATAACCAAAGAATTACTACTCATGATGGGAAATAGGTATAAGTAAACTCCACAGAAGACCCATATATTAGTGACTATGACCATTTGAATTAAAAACCATAGAAACATATGGGTCCCTTTCATGGGTACATAGTTCATATGGAGAACAAGTAAGATATACATATAAATAAAGAAAAATTTCTCTTCACTGTGCCAGAGAGATTCCCTAGGCAGAAATTTGGGTTAAGAGTTATTACCATATTGGGAAAGAAGAAGCCATTGTTTGGTTTCCTTATGCACAAGGAAAAGGCAAACAAACAGGTCTTAATTATCTCAGGGAATTGGAGGATGAGTAACCTCAATATTTTGGAAGCAAAAGGCTATTTTTCAAATGTCCCTTTCCCTCAGAAATATTATACCACAAAGACGTTTTTCAGTTTTGAGTAAGTCCTGCAAGGACACAAACAATGAACCAGTCTACTGCCAATGCATTTTCTAATCAGTGCATCTAAAAGTTATCTTCCGTTAAAGAGAAAATGTCCTCATAGCTATTTATGCTTTTTCTGTAGAAACTTTGACTTTTTTTAAGCACACCCATGGACTCAGGTCAAACTTTGACTTTCAGAGATTGCCAGATATATGTAGATGGTTATTAAAGATTGGGATTTAGTAGATAATTGTTAATTAATCAAAAAATATTTTTGAATCTTACTGTGTGCATAGATGCTACTGGGTACTTTAGGGGTTGCAGAGACACATGAGCCCGGTCTTTTCTCAGGTAAACTTTAAAAATTGCTTGAGGAGATAATATATGCATGAAAAGCTTAATAATATAAGGCAGCTATACTGACTACTTATCATCAAAAAGTTCAATGAAATAAATAGTTATGTGAAAAATGAATGACATGTATTCTGGAATTGTCATTGAATTTTGGAAAAGTTACAAATGATGTTTTTTTTCATGGTTAAGCAAGAGATTAACCAGGAATTACAGCTATGATGCTAACTCACTTAACTTTTTAATCCAAAATATGGGCAGTTATCAGTCCATACGAGAGAGACCCACCCAGGTTTCTCAGTATAATCTGTAAGGGGTTTAGAGAAAACATCCAAGAGCTCAAATTGATGTTTCTCATATAAACAGAAAATAGTGGTCCTTCTGCCACATGGGGCTTACTGCATAGAAACTAGTCATTAATGTGCCCTAAAATTAAGCAAGTTAGTCTGTATTTGCCTTTCCATTTATTATATGGAACCACTTAAAAGGTCAAAAATGGTCAGGAAAATGTGGCACATATACACCACGGAATACTATACAGTCATAAAAAAGAATGCATTTATGTCCTTTGCAGGAACATGGATGAAAGTGGAAGCCATCGTTCTCAGCACACTAACACGGGAACAGAAAACCAAACACCACATGTTCTCACTCATGAGTAGGAGTTTAACAATGTGGGGAACACAAGGAGGGGAACATCACACACCTGGACCTGTCAGGGCTTGGGGGGAAGGGAAGGGAGAGCATTAGGACAGATACCTAATGCACACGGAGCTTAAAACCTAGATGACAGGTAGATAGGTACAGCAAGCCACAATGGCACATGTACACCTATGTAACAAACCTGTACATGTACCCCAGAACTTAAAAAAAAAAACAAAAAAAAAAACAGATATTGGCAATTTCATATAATGGAACTTAATCACTGTAGCCTAAGTCTCTACCAGTTTCCTGTCTACTTTCTCCTTTCATGCTATTATGAGGACACAAGAAAATCCTTGGAGACACACACAAAATACATTCCAGGATTAATGGAAAGACCCTAGTGAGAAAAGTGGGTACTCATAGATGCCCGTCAGTCTGTTCCCTGATTCTTCTTTTCCTAAAAATCCCATAATGTTGCTTTCGTCTAGTACAGGTGGATCTATTTAAAATCATCTGATTAGAAATAATTGTTGACACTTTGCTGTCTTTTACTGATCAGTGATTTTAACTAGCCTGACTACTCTCAAGAAAACCTCAGACTTATTTACTGATTTGAAATCAATCATATTCTTTACAGCACAATACCAGTACTTTAACAAAGGCAGAAAACAGACTTCAATATGTGAGGGCATAAAATGGGGGATAAAGGTGGTGAAAAAAAAATGTTTTTTTCTCAACATAGTCTTCATGGAGCTCCTTTATCAAAATCACCTGGGGTATTTACAAAGGGCAGGTTCCCAGACCCCAGCCAAAAAATGTCAAACCAGAATCTCTCAAGTGTAATCCAGGAATCTACATTTAAGTAACTAATTGTTCTAATAAGGTATTCACTATACTAGAATATGCAAAGTATAAGATGACAAAACCCTACGTACTCACCACATGGGTTTATGAATCTGAATATTTTCCTATTCATTGGAGATTTTGTTTATACTATTTTGGTCTGTTTTATTTCTATCTGATTCTGAAATGAAACATTTCAGAGATGATGCAGCATAGGTGGGAATCTCTCTGCTTCCACTTCCCTCTTTAAGTTCATAGGTAATCACCATCCTGAACCATCTAAAATGGCCATATTTTGTATGTCCACACTCAATAAAATATATAGTATATCTTTTACATGTTTTGTATATCTTTTATAAGCATGTTTCATATGTTTTTTAAATTTTATATCAAATCACATCACATGGTATTCATCATTTTGCAACTTCCTTTGTCTTCAATATTAGGTTATGGAGAGTGTTTTCACTGCTGATACTTTTAACTCAAGACCGATTTTTTAAATTGCTATAGAATGACATGTGCATATGTAACAAGTTCTATGAGAAAATTTTATGCACATTAAACTTAGGATATAGGAAGACAGTGAATCAGGACCAAAGTGATGAGTCTAGGGAAGAAGAACGTGGAAGCCAGTAGACGCCAGCATCAGGGTACATGGGTACACCTGTCACCGAACATGTGAACAGTCAAAAAGAAACGACCCTCAACTGAGCACTGTCTAGGTGGAAAGCATACTGAAAGGCTTTTTTCCTTTTCACAGATACGAAACTTATTTTCGGACACACCAGTCCCAAGCCATATCCTAACTTTGGCATAGTTGTTTGAAACTTCCCAGGGGAAATTTCGAGAAGACATACAAGAACATTGGTTGGACTTCTTGGCGTGAAAGAACATAATGCTACTTTTCAGAAATACTTTTTATACCTGTGTACACTAAACGGTTCCATATTTATCGGGTTTTGTACATGTAGAGAAAAAATCACGAACATACCATTCAGCACTTATTTTTCAAGTTATTTAAAGGCCCTTAATGGTAAAAAAATAAATAAATAAATAAATAAATAATGGTAATAATAAGATAAAAATTAAATTGGTTGGGCACGGTGGCTCACACCTGTAATCCCAGCACTTTGGGAGGCCCAGGCAGGCAGATCACGAGGTCAGGAGATTGAGACCATCCTGGTTAATACGGGGAAAACCCATCTCTACTAAAAATACAAAAACTTAGCTGGGCATGGTGGTGGGTGCCTGTAGTCCCAGCTACTCGGGAGGCTGAGGCAGGAGAATGGCATGAACCTGGGAGGCAGAACTTGCAGTGAGCCGAGATCACATCACTGTACTCCAGTCTGGGTGACAGAGCGAGACTCAGTCTCAAAAAAGAAAAAAAAATTTAATATTTTACCCTGTTTAAATATCATTGAGAAGATGGAGAAAATTAAATATATCCTTATATGCTTATGCTTAAAGAAACAGTTTTTCACAAGTGACTAATATTTTTAAACTTCAAAATGTATTTACTTAAATCACTAGCAAATAGTGATTTATTTAATTTATTTAAATACTAGTAAATCACTTAAATCACTAAATAAAATCACTAGATTTATTTATTACATCAAATCACATTGTATGGCACTAGTTGCCATGGACTTAAAAAAATAACATCCTGGGCCAGGCGTGGTGGCTTACACTTGTAATCCCAGCACTTTAGGAGGCCAAGGTGGGCGGATCACGAGGTCAGGAGTTCAAGACCACCCTGACCAACATGGTGAAACCCTGTCTCTACTAAAAATACCAAAAAAATTAGCCAGGCATGGTGGCACACGCCTGTAATCACAGTTACTCAGAAGGCTGAAGCAGGAGAATCACTTGAACCTGGGTAGTGGTGGTTGCAGTGAGCTGAGATTGAACCATTGCAATCCAGCCTAGGCGACAGAACAAGACTCTGTCCCTGATCCTCCCCCCCAAAATAATAATAACATCGTGTCAAATAAAGATATTTTTCTTAGTTTATTGCATGTATTGTATTAGCTCATTCACTGAATGTTTGCTTTAAATCACATATGCAGAATCTTCTAACTATATTTTATGTGCTCACTTATGAGGTCTCTTTGAATCTTATCTTTTCCATAAAGAGTCCCATTATGTCACTTCTTAAAAAATGTCAGTTTGGGTTTGTGGTAGAAAACCAAGGTCATAATGCTATTCTTTTCTATCTTTGAACTAAAAGAAACAGTGCAAATATTCAGGAATTTGTGCAATCTATGAGAAGAAAACTGTAATGTCGATGAGTCATAGGAAGAACAGATCATACATTAAATTGGTCAAGCCAGGATTCAACATATTGAGAGTGATGGTCACAAAAGGGGATCATCACCAAGTTCTCAACAATATTAGCTGTGGATTAGTTGAACTGTCTATACACATAAAGATGGAAATGATCTTAGGTATACTTTAGTAATCATATGTATTGAATATATGGACATCTTTTCATACCAATAATAAGGATACTCAGTCATTATGTTAAAGGCTTCAGCGTATGTCAATATATGAACCTACCAAAAACTTTTAATTCCTCATAATTCAACAAAGGTAAAAAGATAGTACATGAAAAAGATATTATAAAGTGTGTTACGCAGTTAAGGAATATAATTTGTGGGGAGCTTTTTCATGTCTGTGGTGCCAGCTTCTTTTAGATTGTAATTTTTGTGTTTTTGCTTTCAATAAGCATTTATTTTTATATCACTGATATAATTCACCATCATGTACTTGTTGGAGTAGTTTCAAACCGTAACATGTAAGTCCCTTTGCCCCTCTCCCACTTCCATATTCAGCTCCCAAAGATGAATGTTGTATTAGTCTGTTCTCACATTGCTATAAAGATACTACTGGAGACTGGGTAATTTACAAAGAAAGGGGCTCTAATTGCCTCACAGTTCCACATGGCTGGGAGGCCTCAGGAAACTTATTATCATGGTGGAAGGCTAAGAAGAAGTAAGTACCTTCTTTACTAGGTGGCAGGAGACAGCAAGAGAGCAGGGGAAAACACCACTCATAAAACAATTAGATCATGTGAGAACTCACACACTCTCATGAGAACAGCGTGGGGGAACCTCCTCCACGATCCAAGTACCTTCGAACAGGTCCCTCCCTCAATACCTGGGGAGGTGAGATTTGGGTGGGGCACAAAGCCAAACCATATCAGATATCCTTCCAGATATTTGTTGTGCATATATATATA
>NW_012114488.1:5644003-5661167 GCF_000951035.1 Colobus angolensis palliatus
TGTTGACCAGGAGGTCTCGATCTCCTGACCTCGTGATCCGCCTGCCTTGGCCTCCCAAAATGCTGGGATTACAGGCATGAGCCAGCGCGCCAAGGGGCATTTTTCTAACTTGCATTGAAGCATTACGTAGGTTACTCATGGCCCTGTCAGTGCATGTGAATCTGCGTCATCGTATGCAACTACTGCATTGTGATCCAAGAAATACTGGTGCCATAACTCATTAAGTTAAAGTTTTCTATTGCTAGTAGGTTATTTCCTGTTTTTTGGCTACTAGCAAAAAATACTACAACAAAGTGAGTATCGATTATACTTTCTTTGCATGTGTGCAAGTAATTTTCTAAGATAGATATGTAAAATTAAATTACCAGGTTGAAGAATATGTTCTACTTTAATTTCAATAGAGACTCCCAAGCTACTCTCCAAAGGGGAAAAAAATTATATTTCCAAAATATTGTCAAACTTGAGTGTGGTCATGATTTCTTTTTTATGAAAAAAATAATAATTCTCATTCATAATTAATGAGCATTGTTTTAATCACCAGTGATGCTTTGGGGTTTTAAATCATTAGGAATTCTTCTATTAATAGACTCTTTATATGCTTTGACCAACTTTATTAGGTTGTCTTTTTATAATTTCTTCATTCATTGTCATACATATGCTCTAAATATTTTCTCCCAGTCTATAATTGTATTTTAACTTTTATCAATCTTTGTGGACATTTTATACAGTGTGTTGTTTCATAGAACATTTGGATTTTTAAAAAAGATTTTACAATTATGACTCCTTTTCTCTTACAGATGAAATTTAAAATCAACTTATACTTAAGCATTTGTGGATGAAATTATATGGTCTCTGGGATTTACCTAAAACACTGATTAAAATGTGAAGAGGGATAAATGAGCAAAATATTGGTCATTTTAAATCTGACAGATAAATCACAATTTATTATTTTTCTGTATTTTGTGTGTATTTAAAGACATCCACATTAAAAATTTGTCTCTTTCCATTTTCTTTGCTTCATATTTTTAATAGACTTTTTAAAAAGCAGCTTTAGGTTTCCAGCAAAATTTTGTAGAAAGTACAGAAAGTTTTATATTGGCCCTCTGCCAATAGCCACCATCAGCATTCAGCACCAAAGTAGTACATTTGTAACAATCAATGACTCTACAATGACATGTCAGTAGCACTCAAAATTCATAATTTACATCAGGGTCCACTCTTGGTGTTGTACATTCTATGGGTTTGGACAAACGTATAGTGACAGTTATCTACTATAATCATTCAGAAAAGTTTTACTGCCCTAAAACTCCTCTAGGGAATGGATTTTCATCCCTTCCTTCTTGACAATCTTTCCAGAATATCATATAATTGGAATTATTCAGTAGATAGCTTGTCAGATTGACTTCTTTCACTTAGTAATATGCATTTAAGTTTCCTCCATATCCTTACATGGCGTGATAGCTCATTTATTTTTAGTGCTGAATAATGTTTTTTTGTCTAAATGTACGACTGTTTATCCACTCACCTACTGAAGGATATATTGGTTAGTTCAAGCTTTAGCAAGTATCTATAAAGTTGCTATAAACGTCTGTATGCAGGTGTTTACATGGACATAAATTTTCAATTCATTTGAATAAAAATACCAATGACTATGACTGCTGGGTAATATGTTTCTTGGTCTTCATTTTTGTTTTTAAGAATCAGTTCTGCAGGTAGGTTCATTTTTTAAAAAACCATAAAACCCACAAGAGTTTCGTGTGGACTCCTTTGAGTTTATAAATTAATTCAAACAATATTTCATTCATTTATTCATTCATTCAACAGGCATTTGTTGTGTGATGATTATGTGTCACTGCTCTAGATTCTTGGTTTGCATCAGTGAATGCAACAAACCATGATTGCCCTTGTGGAGCTGACAATCTAGTGGGGAAACAGAGAGAACACATAACAAATCAGTTGTATAGTATATTGGAACCTTCCTCTCCAGAGCAAGTACATATCTTTCCATTTATTCAGTCTTTTACATTCTTTGGTGACATTTTTGTTTTTTTATTTTTTTTCATAATGGTCTTGTTCATTTATTTTTGTAGTTACTTCTAGGTATGTAATAACCTTTTTTGCTACTGTGATATGAGGGTTTATTCCTCCTCTTCCATTTTTTAAATGATTAATAGCAGAGGACAAGAATCTTGTGTTTTTCTTTGTTGTGCCAAATTCTTTGATTTGCTTAAATTATCAGATTGTCAGATTATTCTCTTAGACTCTGAGGTACACATTCTCTTCCTTTGTAATATAATCATCTCTGTGTTGCTGTTGTTGTTGTTGCTGTTGCTGTTGCTGCTGCTGCATTGGGCAGAACTCAAGTGTAATGTTGAGTGGAGTATGTGATAACAAGCATTCTTACTTTTTCCTAGTTCTATAGAAATATTTCCAGTGTTGCCCCATTATCCTCAAGGCTTGCTCTAAGCGTCTTACACTCGTAATCAGGTGAAGAACTGTGCCTTCTAAGTCCTTGTCACTTAAAAGAGGTGATTTTTATTTATTTTGTTGTTTGTAATCACTAGCAAAAGATTTCAAATAAGTCTGAAATGTTATAAATGCCCTTTTTGACATTTATTGATTATATTTTTTCTTTAATCTGTTAACATAGGAGATTAATGAAGTTTTTACTGAGGAATTACCCTAGGTGAGAATCTAATTCCTGTCACTGTAATTTTCGTCAGAAACCATGTAATGGTTTTCTCTACAATCTATTACTATGTTCCTCAAACCTAGCTGTGCTATGAATACATGCGTGGAACTTTTTAAAAACACATAGCTTAGCCTCCCCCTATGCCTACCAAATTAGAATTTGGTCAGGGGAACCTTAGCATGTAGAAGTGTCCAAAGCTATACAAGTACACTGATAATCTGCCAGTATTGAAAACTACTACTCAAACATGTGGTTCAGAGATTCTCAAAGTGTGGCCCCCAGCAGCAGAAGCAGCAGCAGAATGACTTAAGTACTTGTTAAAAAGGCAAATACTCTATCTCCATCTAACGCTTACAGAATCCACAGCTATCTGTGGTTTCACAAGCTCTTCAGATGATTCCAATACATACTAAGATTGGAAGCCCTGATAGAGTTCATTGTTGACAGAAAGAAAGGCGGAAGGACTTGAGGGAGGGCAAAAGGAAGAAAAGAACAAATTAGGAGTGACAAGGTTTTTATCTTCCAAAGATGTAGATTAATAACAATAAGAAAATGTGATGTGAGCAAATATGTTTTATTTTTTAATCTACAGGTATTCAAATCAGATCTCTAAATGAATTTTGATTGGTGTGGAAAATACATCCTTTTCGGGAGGTTCATTGGTAGACCTGAATGAAGAAGAACCTTACAGGTCTAAACTTGTAAATAGCTACTTGGGTAACAAGAATAAAATGTGAATTAAATCAGGAGACATGGATTTTCTATTTCTGCCATTAACTAAGTCCATAGCCCTGGGAAAGTCTTCAACTTTCTAGAGTAATTTTCTTCTCAGAAAAAAATGAAGGGCTGGGTGCAATGGCTCATGCCTGTAATCCCAGCACTTTGGTAGGCCAAGACGGATGGATTACTTGTCATCAGGAGTTCGAGACCAGCCTGGCCAAACATGGTGAAACCCTATCTCTACTAAAAATACAAAAATTAGCCGGACGTGGTGGCAGGTGCCTGTAATCCGAGCTACTCGGGTGGTTGAGGCAAGAGAATCGCTTGAATCTGGGAGGTAGAGGTTTCAGTGAGACAAGAGTGCTCCATTGTACTCCAGTCTGGGTGACCAAGCGAGACTCTGTCTCATAAAAATAAATAAATAAATAATAAAATAAAGACTACATAAAATAAAGAAATAAAAGAATAAAAAAGAAATGAGAGGACTGGGTTAATTTTCCAAACATTATTGATGTGAGGACTCTTCACTGATGTCAAAAAGCTACAAATATGTCTTTAATACTAGTTGTGAAAAAACACATCATGTCAAAAAATTTACTCTGAACTTATTCTTGGAAGATTTAGTACAAAGCATTAATAATGTAAACAAATTTGAAATTCTAAAAAGATCACAAGATCAACTTCATGTAGTTTTCTAATTTTCTTGCTAAAGTGAAACCAAAGTGGCACTTTGGGAGGCTGAGGCGGGTGGATCATGATGTCAGGATATCGAGACCCTCCTGGCTAACACAGTGAAACCCCATCTCTACTAAAAATACAAAAAATTAGCCAGGCGTGGTGGTGGGCGCCTATAGTCCCAGCTACTCTGGAGGCTGAGGCAGGAGAATGGCGTGAACCCGGGAGGCGGAGCTTGCAGTGAGCTGAGATTGCACCACTGCACTCCAGCCTGGGGGACAGAGCTAGACTCCATCTCAAAAACAAAAAACAAAACAAAACAAAAAAACAGTAAAACCAAAATGGCAACTCTTAGATTTGCCCAGGATATAACATAAAATAAGATACTGGGAAGAGAAAATCCTCACTCACTGAAGCTGTAAAATTAAACATAAGGAGACAAATAATATTTATTCATTCAAAGAAACAAGCTTATGAGAGACCTCTCCATTGGAGTGACATTGCCCTTGAAGCCAAGGGTTTCCTCGGATATACCCAGCAAGAAGTGTGTTAAGCCAAAAGAAGATTATGACATGAATGAAAACTACAGTTGCCAGATAAAACATAAAATACCCAGTTACATTTTAATTTCAGATAAAAATGTTGAGCTGCAGTATGTTCAATGCAATATTGTCTTATACAATATTTGGAAATACTTACACTAAAATATTATTTTTTATCTGAAATTCAAATATAACTAGACATCCTGTAGTTTTATTTGCTAAATCTGCAAATTCAAATTGCAAATGAGGGAGAAGAGTATATATTTGAGAAAGCAAAAGAAGCTCTCTACTTGTAGTAAGGCATTTCCTAAAACATAGTATGGCTTAACTGAGATTACATCAGATAGCATAAAGAATCTTTATTTTGATAATTTTGTAGTTTAATGTGTGTTAGAAATGGATCACATTATTTATATATTATATAGCATGTATATATAATGTTAAAAATACAGCTATAAAATAATACGGAAGATACAGTGGTAAAAAGAATAACTATAAATATTAAGGAAAATATAGTTTTTGGACTCAGAATGATTGACATTTGGGGGCCACTGGGCTAAATCAGAGTTACAACAGTGCGGTAGAAAAGTAGACAGAAGTCAGGTCAATACAAGACTTTAAAAAAAATAACGGGTACATTTTAATGAAAAAAGAATACATGCTTACTTATGTCTTTCTTTGTTGTTCATGGCAAAGGAAGGATCATCATAATATTCCTAAAAACAATTTATGGAATTTCAGTGTTAAACAGATATTTTTCTTATGTTTTCAAACCAAGAAAAGTCTTATCTGCTTTAAAACCTGAGCCAAAGCAGAGTTACTGAATATTGTCAAAAATAAAAATAAAAAATAGTCACAGGAATTGGCAGATATCACATAAGCAGGATAGTATGGAATACGTATCAGCTCAGCAAGACTGATCCTATATTCTGTAATGTATTTAGTGACTTGAATGCCAATCTTTAATTTTAGCACCTAAAATGAAGACTGGTTCCAGCACACTTACCAAATGATTTAGGTAGAAATTATTTCCCAGTTCCCAAAGTGGGCCTTTGAAGTGCATGGAGGAAGCCATGCTCAGATTTCCCTGGAATAGGGAGGAGCTGCTGCCCACTCAGTTCTCCCCCTGGTTCACACCTACCACTTCTGAACACTTCTCAGGATGAGCTATATCACTATTCTTTAAAACTATTTAGGAAACTGTGTAGGCAACTTACGAAAGTTCTGGCTAATCAGTGCTCCGTTTGAAGCCTAGTTGGAGTTTAAAAATCAAGCAAAAGAGAATCCAGTTTTCTTCACCACATCTTATTAAGTGGAAGCAGATTAATAGGGGATAAATATAAACAGATAATATAAAGCCATGATCACTAATTAATGATTACATGTCAGTTAAAAGATTGCTTGTTGCAACTTTAAATAACAATATTATCTATCCATCTTCATGACCTAATATTATAATCTGAGTGGCACATATTATTAATAAAAGATAATATACCTAGAACTTGGAGTTGAATGCAATATATCTAGCAAACAGGAAATAATTGTTGGTTTGTTTTCTTTCCTGCTAGTCTACATAAGTTTCAAATTAAAACACAGTGGAATAAAAATTAAGACTGACTGATTTAACTTGCCTAGAAATTCTGACTTTGGATAATTACATTATCTTTAGCTTCTTAGTGTCAATTTGCATGAAAATCTTCACTGCTCTAAAAAAAGAGACTTAATAACTTTCTGGTTTCTTAAACAGGATATTATTTTAAGAAAGGAAAGTCTAGAATTAGAAATTTATTGTCAAATGAAACATACAACGCTAATATGAGACTTTTACACCAGTCCAGCTGGCCAGAGATCAAATACTTCAGGATGAAACTGAGCCAAGTCTTTTGCTAAAAGGTGCCTTTCTTTCATGGGTGAGCAAGGAGTATTACCAGCCCAGAACAACCAGTAAGATGCATATGGAATTGAAGACAGCATAGGGGCCAGAACCTTGAATCAGGAAGTTTCAGTTCTATTCCTGGTTTAGCATTTAATTTATAATGATTATGTGACGCCACCGTTCATTGACAAGAAAAGCATTCAAGCAGCGCTCTATTTGCTGAACCAATCATCCACTATTTGGAAGCATCTGGGTATTTTACTGAACTTTTTTGGTTCTCTTCCAAATGCTGGCATTCAGAAAACAGAGCCTGTGTCTCTCTAGAAGAGGCACACTCTTTTCTGGACTTTGTGTTTCTCCAGTCTGCAAAATGTCCGGTAATTTGCACCTCCTCCCCAACCACGTTGTGTGCATGCTGTGTTTGTGCTGTTCAATTAAGAGCATTTGTAGAAAGAGGGGTATTGGGATTATCTTTCCCACATGGAAGGAAAGAAGCAGAGAGGAGACTCCTGTTGTTTAAGCCTCACAGAATGTGACACTTTTAGGAAAGAATGGTTCTCTAGAAACCCTATTCATCTTCCCCAGACACCACGGCAATCAAAGAGACTTCACTGCCGGGGAACTAATCAGCTCTTCCAAGTAAATTAGGAGCTTCTTTCAGATTTCCAGGTTACCACCATGGGCTTAGACATCTTAGGTTTCTGACAGTAAATCAAATTTAGTTGAAATTTCTCTCCTAATTTGCCTCGTATCTACTGACCTATGTCTGAAAGAGATACAATTGGAAATTTCTTCCACGGCTGCTACACATATTATCTAAACTTTGACAGCAGCTGGTTGCCGTCCCCAAAGCAATAGGATGTTTCTGTTCTTAGCACTATACAGACCCATAATGGGAAAAAGAGACATATATCACAGCTTTGACTCAAGTTCGGCTCACAGTCAACTAAATACTTTTTCCTCATTAAAAAAGCAGATTGTGGCTATTCCATTAAGAATAGCCTGTTCATGTTCTAAACAGGCACTAAATTCTTAGGCTGCTTTAAAGAGGGTATATAGAACACGGAGAAGCACTTGCCTAGTCTGCCCTGGTCAGAGAACACATAGAGTAATATATTTAATTCTGGGCATCAACAGTTAATTGAGTCATTGGCAGAATTATGTCATATCCAGAGAAGAGTAAACATAATTAACGAGGATTTGAAAACATGTCATATGAGAAATAATTAAAGGAATTGAGGATGATTCACCCAAAAATGAAAGAACATGGGCACCACATCATTCTTCAAATATCTGAAAGACTGTTTCATGGAATATAGACACTGCTATTTCTGTCTAGTTCTTATGGAAGAAGCTGAGAAGTTAGAGGAAGGCAGAATTTGACACTATAACCTTTTTTAAAATTTATAGCTGCACAAATATGAAATAGATTGCTTCCTCCAAAACAGTGTACAGTACATAGTGGTCAATAAACATACCTTAAATGATTGCTAAATAAAAGTTTAAAGAACTAGGCAAGGCCAGGCGCGGTGGCTCACGCTTGTAATCTCAGCACTTCAGGAGGCTGAGGCGGGCAGATCATGAGGTCAAAAGTTTGAGACTAGCCTGGCCAACACAGTGAAACCCCATCTCTACTGATAAAAAAGAAATACAAAAATTAGCTGGGGATGGTGGCAGAAGCCTGTAATCCCAGCTACTCTGGAGGCTGAGGCAGGAGAATCACTTAAACCTGGGAGGCAGAGGTTGCAGTGAGCCAAGATTGTGCCACTGCTCTCCAGCCTGGGAGACAGAGCTGGATTCCATCTCCAAAAAAAAAATAAAGAACAAAAAAGACAGAAAGAGAGAGAGGGATAGAGAGAGAGGGAGGAAGGAAGGAAGGAAGGAAGGGAGAAAAGAAAAGGGAAAAGAAAGAAAAGAAAACAACAGGGCAAGACGACTTCACAGGTTTCTTGCAATTAATGTTGTAGTAATTGACGTTCTTCAAAAACACAGTTTCTGTATATTGACAGGAAGAAAAACCAGGATGCAGAAGTTGAGGAGAGAATTCATGATACCCAAGTGGGCATAAAATTTAAAATGTTTAACATGGAGGGAAACCAACATGTAGAACTAGAAAGCTAACAGGAAGGGGAGTGGGAAGAGCCAGGCTCTAGTCTTGACTTTACCAAAGGATTTTAAAAACTCCCTGGAGTTCAATTTTCTCATCTGCAAAATCAAGGCACTGGAACCTTGAACTTTTATATTTCCGAATTATTTGTTGTTGAGTGAAGTATCCAAATGACATATCAGTAACTTAAAGAATTGTGTTTTGACTTAAGTATAAATGTGAATATAAAAATACATTAACTGTTGGGCACTCATAGACATAAAGATGGGAACAGACACTGGGGACCACAGAGGGGAGAAGGAGGGAAGGAGGCAAGGGTTGAAAAACTACCTATTGTGCATTATGCTCACTAGCTGGGTGACATGATCAATCGTACCCCAGACCTCAGCATCACACAATATACCCATGTAACAAGCCTGCACATGCAGTTCTGAGTCTAAGATAAAAGTTGAAATAAAAAACATGTTAATTATAGTTAATTTTAAAGAAGTTTACAAACATAAATAATAAATAGAGCAAGGAAGAGAGCTAAAGGAGCCACTACTGAAAAAAAATCTTCCAGAAGTACACGAAATTAATTAATTAATTAATTAATTTGAGATGGAGTTTCACTCTCATTGCCCAGGCTGGAGTACAATGGTGCAATCTCGGCTCACTGCAGCCTCTACCTCTCAGGTTCAAGTGATTCTCCTGCCTCAGGCCTCCCAAGTAGCTAGGATTACAGGTGCCCGCCACCATGCCTGTCTATATATATATATATTTTTTTTTTCTTTCTTTTTTTAGCAGAGATGGGGTTTCACCATGTTGGCCAGGCTGGTTTCTAACTCCTCACCTCAAGTGATCCACCCGCCTCTGCTTCCCAAAATGCTAGGATCACAGGCGTGAGCCACCATGCCCATCCCAGAAGTAGACAAAATTTAAATCTACAATTCATACTAAAATTTACCTGGGCAACAAGGTAAATTCCTTGTTGTTCAGGTAATTCCTTAGTAATGTTAATCCCTGTTGCCCAGGAAATTCCTTCCAATATTAAGGAAAATAAATGTATTAAAAAAATAAAATGCATTATTTTAATATGTTATTATGTTGACTAAACCATAATTATAACTATATTTGTAACTATCAATGTTTCTATTCAAGTCAAATTCTAAGAAGAATTCTCCATCCTTCTGACCCCTACCCCAGTGTGTTTTGGAGTCACCATATGCCAGCTGACACTGGTTCACACCAGCTCAAATGGGCCAATTGTGCACATTTCTTCCAACCCTGCAGTCAGTAACATCTTGTTGGCAGCTTGAAATGGGTCAGGGGAGTATTTACCCCATGGAAATTCACAAATAAGGACTTTCATTTTATTTGGAGATTCAGTTGCTAAACATTTACCAACATACCATGGCCCACCCATTTCCTGCTCCTAAGAAATATGCTCCCCAAACAGTGCCTTTTCCTATTCCACTTTGATCTTAAAATGTATGGCGTCTTGTAATAAAATAACCTGTTATTTCTTTACCATCACTGAATATGTGTTCAATTTAGACTTCAACCTAACAAGACCAAAACTAGAAAAAATAACCTTAGGATAAAGGGCATGCATTAGTCATGGGGCATTGCTGGATGGAAAGTATTGTAAGGTTTCAAAAATTTTGATTGACAATATGTATTAAGAAAACTAGGCCGGATGCAGTGGCTCACACCTGTAATCCCAGCACTTTGGGAAGCTGAGACGAGAATATTTCTTGAGTCCAGGAGTTTGAGACCAGCCCGGGCAACATGGCGAAATCCTGTCTCTACAAAAAATACAAAAAAAAAAAAAAAAAGCCAGATCTGGTAGCACGTGCCTATAGTACCAGCTACTTGGGAGGCTGAGATAGAAGGATCACTTGGATCCTGAGAGATCCAGGCTGCAGTGAGCCAAGATCGTGCCACTGCACTGCAGTACAGCCTGGGCAACAGAGTAAGACCTTGTTTCAAAAAGGAAAAAAAGGAAGGAAGGGAAAAAGAAAGAAATCTAAACGTTTATAAAATGTACTAAATCACTCCTTTGCTTATATCTTGACAGTGGCCTCCATTACACAAAGAATGAAACTTACCACTTTATAGTGACCTTTAAAACAAAAAATGGTGTCTCGTATTTAAATCCAGCCTCATTTTGCACTAGCACTCATTCCCTCTCCCTCTCACTTCCCCTCCTTCAACTTTCCTGTATTTTTTCTGATTCTCTTTTTAACCAAACCCATTTCCTCCTTAACATCACTGTGTTACTCTTCGCTCTGCTTGAACACTGTTTTCCCAGTTTCCCTCATCCTTTTCGACTTCCTGTCAATCACAGCTCCCTTCTGCCCCCACTTCGCCTCCTCTTCCTTTTCCTCCTCCTCCTTCTTATGCTCTCTCTTTTCTATCTTTATCTCTGCCTCTCTATCATCTCCTCCATCTCATCCTCCCTCTCTCTCATCATGATTTAACTCTCACTTCTGCAAAGAGCTCTTCTGTGACCAGGCTACAACCTTGCAGTTACTCTGTATCTCAGTACCCTACTTATTTTCTTCTTACATTTGTTCCCATTTGAAACCATCTTACGTAAGACTGTTGATTTTCATTGTCTTCCTGTGGTTGACTATAATATTCAGGAAAACGGAGATTTTATCTGTCTTTCTTACTGATAAATATTCACTCCCTTGGACCAGTGACTAAAGGGAAGAAGGAAGGAAAGATAGAGAGGGAAGAGAATTTAGCATCTTGGTCTTGATTTACAGAGGTTACTGAAATACTAATTTCATTATAGGCAGCTTCATTTGTTAAGAAGTTTCTCTTCCTGGGCTGTAGTGACAGGGAGTTTTTTAAGTCCACTGTAGATGTCCACTTAGACAAAATCTGCAAATACGCTGCTCTGTTTTCAGGCATGAAAACATTTGCTGGAGTGTAGCCATCAACATATGAAAGGTTAAAATTCTGTGAAATATTAATACTGGGGCTTTGAAAACGAGAGCAATAGTGTTTATCCAAAGCATCAGGTTTGCCGTCATTCTATTTTGTGAAGTTTTTTTTTGAATGTGTAACATATGATACTGGTCTGTGTACTTGACCCTTCAGGCTAAATGTAATGGATGGTGAATAAGGATGCATCCAAGAAGAAAAAGGAATCAAAATAGGCTTATTTCTCTAAAGGAGTATCACAGAGTAAGAATGTTTGGTTTCAATCCTTTTGGCAGATCATTTAAAATAATTTGATCTTCATCCCATGGATTTGAAAATGTTTTTAAAGCACAATGTCAGCATCCAGTTAATTCAAAGACAAATTGTTTCTGAGACTACTGCTGATCTGTCTGGGATAGCTGCAGGATATACTGCTGTATCCAACATTAACATAGTAGCTGGAAAATATCAAGAAATATTTTCTAAGGCTTTGGGAGGTGTTATTTCAGTGGCTCCGATTGATTTCATTATTATTATTCCTGAAAATAAATTGCACAAGCAGTGTATAACTTGACTTATGTCTGCCAGGTAGAAAAATCGAATCTTTGTCCTTGAGGACATTATAACTGAGAAAGGAAAGACGATCACACAAAATCATATGTGGAAATACAGATGCAAAGATCATCATCTTGCCAAACACAACTTTGGTTTAAAAGAAAGTATATAATGAAGCTCGTGGGAGGAGTGATTTTGGGGATTTAATTACTATTTAATCAGATTTTTCCATTATCTGGAATATTTAGAAGGGAATTAACCTAAATAAGTTATAAGCACGATCATACTATCAATAACACTTCTTTGAATGTAACAAAGTTCTGTTGCTGTGAGGGATAGGATACATGGAAAGGAACAGGTCTGTTTGTTCGCAAATATCATGGACCCCTTTACAAGAATAGTTTATGATGACAAAAAAATGTAATTTTCTGTCACAGCCTTATTAAGTGTTTTAGACAGCAGGGACAATAGGAGGAGACTGAAGTAACAACAACAGCATGGTATTCTGAAAGAATTAGCATGCCTCAAAAAATGCTTAACGTATTCTCAAAATTAACCTGTCTTTGTGAAAACAGGGCTAGCTGTTTCAATTTGCATTAATCTGTTAAACCATGCACAAGTTCAGTTTACTCAAGTAACATATCCGATTTTAGCTTAATTAATTGATTGACCAATTTAATCTGATAAACCAATTATCTGACATGTCCAAGGTAATGCCTCTGTAATATTAACAGTCTGCTCTCGCTGTTTAAGATATAGAAAGTTCTGTAAAATTAGATTAACCCACAAAATTATCCTAGACCCTGTTCTTTGGGGGTGCCTTTTAATGGTGGCTGGGGGGAATTTAGAAGGATTAAAATAAACAGCAAATTTTAAAAAAAAAGGAAGTTGTGATTCGGGCAGTCATCGGATTCATCGCACAAGGAACCACCATCACGGTGAATCCTCAATCTGCCACCATTGTATTGAGAGCCCTCAGGCTTCTGTCAAGATGTATTTTCCCACTGAGATCAGCCACTGGTGGTCCTTTTAAAGCTGATTTCACTCAGATCAGTATAATCAGACAGATGGAGAGGATGGCAACGTAAGTCACAAATGATGACTTGCCTCGAAAGAGCCGACCCTGAGTGCATGACATTTCTCTGTAGATGTTCCTTTTGAAGAACCTAACTGTGCTTTCTATGGTATTTTTTTTTTAGCCAATACCCTAACCCATCCTAATACCTTGCACAACACAGGGAATCTGGAAGATTCCTAGAACTAACTGACTTGACTTAAACACACCAGAATGGTAGAGTCATGCCCAAGTAACCCTATAGGCTCAATGAGAAGCTTTACTCCTATAAGCAAAAATATTTCTATCAATATATGTCTGTAGTATAGAGAATTGAGAGCAAGTAACCATAGTCATTTACAAAAATACAAATTGTTGTGGGAGCTGTTTTATAAAAGTGTGTGAAAGAAAAGAAATTCAAAAGAAGAAATTTTAGTTAGGATATAGCTTTAAGCAGCCATGGGTAAATGGCCCCATACTAGGAAAACTGTTCCCCTGCAAACAGAAAACTTGCCTCGCTTAATTCTTTTCTAGTGTTTTTACTATATTGCAAAAGAGTCTTCCAAAAATATTATCTCATATGCATCCCTAAATGTCTAGCCACAAACAATTATTAGTACCTTTTAAATAATCAAGTTGCACTCTCAAAAAAGAAGAAAAATACATAATTTTTCCCAAAAATAATTAGTGGGAAAATAGTAAATACATGCCATTACTCATTGTTGTTATACTTCTTTTTTCACTGCACTTTGCTTTACAAGATATATATTTAACATTCATGTAAAATGCTTTCTTGGCACTAGGTCAGTATCTTCCCAATGAAGAGCCCATTGATGATACAGAATGGAACTTCTCTTCTAATTAAAGACTGCCTATTACCCAGTGTCCCTTTTGTCGCATTGAAGAACAGGGAACTTTTTATTCTTATTAAGAAATGGCCTTTCAGATTCAGTAACAACATGTTCTGTTCCTCAGGAAATAAGAGAAGATCGAGATAGGGCGCGGCTGGACTCCATGGTGCTGCTGATTATGAAACTGGACCAGCTTGATCAGGACATAGAGAATGCCCTCAGCACCAGCTCCTCTCCATCAGGCACACCAGTGAACCTGCGGCGGCACGTTCCTGTGAGATTTCCACTTTCTACTTATTTTCCCATAGGAGTCATATCTCTGTACTTTATACAGTCCCTCTTGCAAAGGAAACATCCTTGTAATGGCATCTAACAACTTATGACTCTAATACAGTACCATAAAGATAACCAAAATACTTCTATGCATCATGCATACATTCTAGGCATACTTCTATGCAAAGAGGCCACGGAGAAATGTGTGATACAAAAGAACATGCTTTTCATTAAACAGGAAGGAAAGTCACCTTGGGAAATTATGCTTTGTAGTGATTGAACCTTCCTTAATTGCCAGTCTTCTCTGATATGAGACTCTATTAGCAAGTACTGTGTCTGTCACTGTCCCACAAATTTGTATTGCAAGTAGAAGATTCCTATTATAGATTTACTACATGAATAACTGGATGGATGGATGGATGGATGGATGGATGGATGGATGGATGGATGGATGGATGGATGAATGCATGGATGGATGCTAGTTGAACTAGCCCAACACACTACAAGAAAGAATTTAGATGAGATTAACTTGAGAAAACTCTAAAATTCACTTAGTGAGATACAGTGAAAGAGACAGAGCTGAGAATTTCATCTTATTATGCATCAATTTTACATAATACAGACACTCCTCTGAGAGTCCAGCACTCAAAATTTGGAAGACAGATTCTAGGATCTACTATATGCTTTACATATTTACTATCAGCATCATATTAAATGACTTAGTTTGTACAGATCTAGCAAATGTGATGGTTGAGTTTACTTATAATTAAGCTATGAATCACTATTCAACACATGCATTACTTGTGTTATTCAATAATAAACATATTAAATCAAGAAATTTGTATTTACCTGAAATCAAAGCAGTAGAAAAACATATATATAAATTTAAGCATCTACTGAAATATAACTGTTGTCTATCAAATGATTTGATACATATTCTTCTGCCTCCATTTAAATTGTCAACTGGATTTTATATTGCGCACATTATCTCATGGAGTATCACAATTGTTAGGTCTGTAAATAGAGATATTCAGAATAGGCAAAATAATACAGTGGAAACATTATGAACTTTGGAGTGTGAAGGTCTGAGTTCAAATGCCAGCATTATACCTGACTTTCTGGGAACATAAAGTTATTTAATTTCTCAGCTGCGGGTTCATGTGAAAAATGGAGATATTATTTCCTAACTAATGGCTCTTTGGGAGGCATAAATGAAAAAAATGTATGTAGGAGGTATTGCACGGATCAAGCACAGAGTACATGGTTAATTCTCCTTCCTCCCCCTTGTACTAGACTCACTCACACCAGGCCTTGAGCTAGAGATGAATAAGACATATCCCAAAGCCCTGGAAACTGCTTTTTGATCTTTATGTTTTTCTGGGTCACCTCTTGTTCTTTATTTATGTTCCTTGGAATGTAAAGCTAATTTTAACATTCTTTCACCATCAAATTTTTTCCCACAGAAGTTTCCACTCCTTTTGATAATTGTGTGGTGGAATAAGAGGATTATAATGGCAGGATTAGGACCTTGACCATCTATCAAGGAGCACTGGCCCAGATACAGAGGACACACTGCCTCTGCCCCACCCTCATACTTCACTGTGAATTTATAGATTCGCAGGAAGAACAAGACACACAGTGAAACACTCACTGCCCCTCAACTCCACCCCAGTTTGAGAATATTTATGAGAAAATGCCAGAATAAATTCTGCATATAATAAAAACTATCAAGAATAATACAGTCTTTAAGGATGTCTTTAACATAAAAACAAATTAAAGCACAGGTAGAGAAAAAGGTTTAAAGGAGGCTGCGTAGATAAAGCCTTATAAATTGGCTATGGCCTGATGAATCAACAGAGCCCAGGATCTGGTGGTTTTCT
This sequence comes from Colobus angolensis palliatus, assembly GCF_000951035.1. Lineage (NCBI taxonomy): Eukaryota > Metazoa > Chordata > Mammalia > Primates > Cercopithecidae > Colobus > Colobus angolensis. The sequence continues at coordinate 5,660,142 of NW_012114488.1, forward strand.
CCCTTGCAAGCCTGATTTTATCCAGGCACTCGCAGTGTGCCAGTCTCTTGGTGCTTACTGAGATAGCCAGTCTCATAGGATGAATGGGGACAGGGGATGAGATGAAGACTAAGTATTTAGTGAGTGCTAACCTTTATGTAAGTTACTTCATTTAACCTCTTGACAGTCCTACCATGAGAAATCTGAGCTTCAGAAACAGAGGATGAGTAATTTACCTGTATTCACACTGATGGGGAGCAGTGAGTTATTTACCAAAGGTCACCCAGCAGGTGAGATTTGCACATCTGTCAAACTCCAAAGCCTATGCTCATTCTGCTATATTAGAAGCCTTCCCAACATGCCAATATTTTATTTACAATGAGATAAGTACAATTTCCAGAACCAGAATTCCCTGGTTGTCAGACAGTCAGGGCGTTTTCTTCCTAATAATGACATATTTTGAAGTTTGAATTAGGAATAGTTTTGTAGTCAATGTTTAATTAAGGGGATGTTGACGGTCTCTTGGGATATTTCAATGATATCATAGGGAAGTTCAGACACATACAGGCCAGAACCACTCTACCACCTTTGACTGGGCCTCCCCTGCTGTTCTGCAGTATCTTTTGGTCTCCCTAGATCTTCTCCCATATTTCAAGGTGGCCATTCAACAATCTTACTTGCACTTATCTCTTAGCATCCTTACCTCTTAACACCCTTGCCTTCCTCTTCTCATAGAAAAATGAGACCATTGAAAGATGTCCCAGCATCACACCTGCAAACAGCTATAGGTGCCTCTTTGCTTCTTTCTCTCCTCCAACACCAACAAAAGATGTGGTGCTCCTGTCATCTAATACTGATCTGTCTCCATCCTCATCCCCATTCCTTCCCACCTCCTGCTTTGCTCTACCAATTATTCAGACTCTCACTTAGGTTCAAATTCCATTGCTCTCTTCCTATTAGTCTTCACCCTTTTTCTCAATAGCAAGTATAGTTGGGACTACAGGCATGCATCACCATGGCTGGCTATTTTTTTTTTTTTTTTAGAGA
>NW_012114488.1:5662183-5664074 GCF_000951035.1 Colobus angolensis palliatus
TATTGCCCAGGCTAGTCTAGAGCTCCTGGCCTCAAGCAGTTTTCCCACCTTCGCCCTGCAATGTGTTGAGATTACAGGCATGAGCCATCACACACAGCCTCTTTCTTAATTATTGGCTATTGCTCCATCATTTCTCCCCACTGCTTGTCTTATCTGACAAATCCAGTAGTGCCTGTTCAGTCTCTCCCCACAGCATCAGATGCAATTGAATTGCTTCTCTTCCCTCACTTTCACTCCTCTCCTGGCTTCTGGCCACTCTCCTATTTTTCCTTGTATTCTTCAACAGTTGCTTTCCAGACCCTTCAATGGCTCCTCTTCATACAACTGCCTCTGAAATCCTATATCAAGATTCTAGACTCAATTCTCCCTTTGTCTGCCTTTGAATATTCTCCCTGGGAATCACCACAGCTTCCATTCCCTTCTCGATATTGAGGGTCACCAATGAGACCTTTTCTTGTGATCTCCAGATCAGAACAACCAATGGACCACAAGATGCACCCTTCCCTGAGTGGGTTGAGTGGTATAAGCACTTCTAGTACACACATCACTGGAGTCCCTGCCATGGTATAAACCCCACAGAGAGCTCTATATTCCCATTGCCTGGCATAATTGGAAGCATAGGATAACACTGATGGATGGAGTCTTGCAGGAAGATGTCTTGTAGGATTAATTACACAAAGCAAGGTGGGGGGGTGGGTCACAGGGAAATTATGAGTTGGCAGTTGTAATGATTACCCAGGGTTTATTCACTGCTTGATTTGCTTATGGTAGCAGTGGAAAATTAAAGGAGAGAGTGGATGTGAAAGATCTTGGGAGAGCTTTTGGGTAATTTCTCAAATTGAACAGAGGACAGAAGAGAAAATAATAAAGATCCGTACTAAACTACACATTGATGATCCTATTAAAATTGCTTATTTAGTTGTGTTTGAGTCCCCTGCAGAATATCATGGTGGTTACCATAAAAAGTTGAATTCTGGGGTCAAACGGACCTGAACTCTGATGCCCGCTCTGCCTTGAGATATGACTTTGGTCAAGTTATCTACCTTAAGCCTTGGCCTCACCCACCATCTCTCGTGGGATGATGGTGCCTTCCACATAAAGTTGATGAACACTGAAGCAGATAATGGTTGTACAGCCTTGTCTGCCAAAGGTAAAAATGCGATAAATGGTAGAGTTTTTAAAAGTTATTATTCCACCTTGGAAGCATTATACTGTTCGAAAGATGCAAGATTACTCTATTATTTATCTAGTCAAATCACAAGCAGGAAATTAATGCAAAATATTTCTAATATACCTAAAGGTCAAATATAAATGACTTATAAATTACCTGCTACTTACGACTATGCATTCAATGTTTATAAATTATCTGCTATTTAAGACTACTTGATGTTGATCCAATTTGAAAGTGTAATGAATCATATTCTTAAGGTAAAATGTTGTTTGTCTTTTCTATGCAAAAAAAAAAAAAAAAGACATGGCCCTGATCCAAAATCACTCCAGGCATCAGATATTTGGTCAGAGTCATATTCTTAAGGTAAAATGTTGTTTGTCTTTTCTATGCAAAAAAAAAAAAAAAAAGACATGGCCCTGATCCAAAATCACTCCAGGCATCAGATATTTGGTCAGAGTTATGTCTTTTACACACAGGCACACACACACACACACACACACATGCACACACGCACACGCACATACATTTAAAGAGAGTTATTTTTTGCTGCATATGTCTTTTGCACCCTTCCAACTGAAGAAAATTTAGTTTCAATGCTTTTGATCACATAATTTTATAGCAGAAATTATAAAATTACTTCTATTATGAGAATTAAGAAAGGAAAGGTGGCCAGGTGTGGTGGCTCACGCCTGTAATCCCAGCACTTTGGGAGGCCAAGGC
>NW_012114488.1:5665172-5667477 GCF_000951035.1 Colobus angolensis palliatus
TATTAGGAGCCAATTACAAGCACTTTGCTTTATGCTCATGAAACTCCATGAGTTTCTACTATCATTATACCCATTTTCAAACAAGGGAATTGAATGACACATGACAAAACATAATTCCTGCCCTCAGTTTATTAGATAGACATTTGAGCTAAACTATTCCAGTCCACCGTAATAGTTGTCACCATAGAGGTTGAATAGGAACATAGAAGAGATTGAGGTAAGGAGAAATGAGAACTCTCTCTGTATTTGAAATCCAGTGTCCCTGTGAGGAACTCTGGGCAGCACTGTATAGCCAGAGGAGTGTCAGTGAGTGATTCAAGGTCATACAGTAAGGAAGGTGTGGCTGTGGGCTTCTGCCTTCTAACTTCTCTGCAGTGCCCTACCTAGCCACACTCCTGGCCCTTCCAATGCACACTAAGCTGTTAAATTACCAAACAATATGTTACCTCTTTCTCAAGTATTTGCAGACCCTCTGATGAGCACAATGGTTCTTACAAAACAATGCATTATTATGTGTGACACATCAGTGTCAGTTGTCAGCAACTCTTTAGTGTATTCATGTGTATTGGGAGAAGGAAGAAGTGACAAAGTGCTGGAGGTAGGAACAAGGGCATTTGGGAACATTCGCACATCCTTCATACCAGTACATTTGTTTTTAATAGGATCTGGAATCAGGATCTGAAAGTGGAGCAGATACCATTTCAGTAAATCAGACACAAGCAAATTTGCCTTCTAACACTGAGTCCACGGACCTCCCATCTTCCACCCCAGTGGCCAATTCTGGAACCAAACCCAAGACTACGGTGAGTTCTAAATGATAACAGACAGTCTTTACGTGTAAATGTTGATGATCATCAGGTAAGAGTTGATATTCATTCAATATAGAATAAATACTGTTGGAATCTTAGCCATAGAGACCTAACAATATTTAATTTATTTGATTAAGTACAACCTTAGAAACATGTTGTTTGTTTTATAAATGATAACACAAGCACTTCACTGAAACAAGTCATGTATCAAGAATTATTCAAAACGTGCTAATTAAATTTCATTGCTAGATACTCAGAGCTTTAAAGAACCAAGAATGCAAAATCTGGAGATGGCTTTCCCTACACTATTGTCCTGACCACATTGCTTACCAGTTAGAAAATTGTTTCTCTAAAATGTGATGAATGATAGATGACAGATGATGATGGATGGATGGATGGACAGATAGATTGATTGATTGGTAAAGAGAAAGAGATGATAGAGATAGATGTAGATGGATGGATAGATAGATAATAATTATATAAAGATATTTAGATTGATATAGACACAGATAGATTGATTGATAGATAATAGGTTTATATACAGAGATATAAAATCACCCACATCAAAAATTTTCTGTGGGAATTAAATAAAAGAGCACATATAAAAAGTGCTTAGTGAAATGATTGGCACAGAATAAGTACTGAATAAATGTAAGGTACTGTCATTATTACTATGATACTTAGTAGACTTTACAATGCTATTAAAACAAATTATTCCACATGGAATAATATACTGTGAAACGAGGAAACTGCTCTGGTTTGAAATGCTTCATGTGTAAATTGTAAATAAAAGACATTTTCCCTTAAGGAAAGAGTTGAAATGCAACAGGAAAATAGTATTTAACTCTAGAAGGTAACATTTATGGAGGAAGTAATTACCACTTCTAATATCTAAAATCCCAGTAGTTCCAAAATAACCTTTCCTAGTTTAGTGAAAATCATAGCATCATATTATTTTTTACGCCCATGGTAGCTTAACACAAAAAAACAAGTTTGGATTGCTTGTTCACTGCCTTTAAAATGAAAGTCAAGTCTAAAATAGGACTCAGAAGATAATGCTCTGATTTTAAAACATGATAGATTTGCTGCAATTGCAAGAAAAATGAATATATCATTTAAATGACAGATATGCATGGTTTAAATATTTACATAGAAATCAAATTCCCTATGTTATTCATATCTAAAACATTTTTATGGAATATTTATTGAACATCTACTACATGCCATGCACTAGGCTATGTGAAAACGACTTGGAGAAGAATAAAACATATTCCCTGTCTTTAAACAGCTTACATTCCAGCAAAAGGAGGTAAGTATGTAAACAGTGAAATGCTATACAGCCTATGATAATACTGCATATATTGGGAATAGGAGGAACTGGCAAGATAATTCACTTTTTAAAGCACCTGCTACTATCCTGCAGGGCAGTTCTTTTCTCCCTGATATAATTACCAATGGCATCCACTTTCTCTCTTGGAATATACAAATTTCAGTGA
>NW_012114488.1:5667932-5675596 GCF_000951035.1 Colobus angolensis palliatus
TGGGATTACAGGCGTGAGCCCCTGCGCCTGGCCTATTTTTCTTATTTTTTAAGTTTCAGGATACATGTGCAGAACGTACAGGTTTGTTACATACGTATGTGTACGTGTGCCATGGTGGTTTGCTGCACCTATTGACCCGCCATCTAGGTTTAAGGTGGGAATGTAAATTAGTTCAACCATTGTAGAAGTCAATGTGACAATTCCTCAAGGATCTAGAATCAGAAATATCATTTGACCCAGCAGTCCCATTACTGAGTATATATCCAAAGGAATATAAATCATTCATCTGTAAAGACACATGTACATGTATGTTTATTAAAGCACTGTTTACAGTAGCAAAGACATGGAACCAACCCAAATGCCCACCAATGATAGACTGGATAAAGAAAATGTCATACATATACACCATGGAATACTATGCAGTCATAAAAAGGAATGAGACCATGTCCTTTGCAGACATGGATGAAGCTACACTTTTGGTTAGAGGGGAATAATTGTTTCAATTTGTGTGGGGGCATTTTCTTTTTTCTTGTTATTGGTGTTGCTATTCTTTTAGGTACACCCTTTTCACTACAGTTCAAAAGTAATTATTGGGCCATGGATCAATTTTCTGGTTGGAATATCAGAATGAAGAATTTTGTCTATGAGAGATTAAACAGATACTTTCTCCCACAATTTGGAGCTTAAGGAATAAATGATATGTAGTAACAGTCTAGATACTTTATGAAGAGAGAGAAAACGGTGATAGCCTACAGAGCTGTTCTTTTTACCATGAACAAAAGTTGTAATTTTAATATTAAGTAGAAATATGAAATTCGAAGAACACCTACTTAATACATCAAACGATAATGAACTAACCTGCTGCTCTGTAATGACAATTTTACAGCATGCCCACCTTCATTCCATAATTAAGGTTACCGTTGATTTGCTGCTATGAAATCTGTTTATAGTGGTGACAACAGTAACACCCACAGAAATTTGGCTTTCCTTTTGTGTCTAAGGTCTCTGGGTTTCTAAATGCCTATTTTTCAATAAGATTATATTTCTTTTAAACTTATTCTTAGAATAGGACCAATGAGTCATCGTCAGATTTTTCATTAATTCTATGTATAGATCATGCTGAAAATTAAGCATTAATATAGATTTCTGAGATGTATTTCATAAAAAAAATGAAAAAGTTAAAATGTAAGTTATCCACTGTCAAAACACACATTAGTAAAAAGAAGAGGCCTATTGTGTCATGTCACCAAGCTCATCAACTTCTCTCCTAAATTCTGTTTGGTTCTTTTGACACAGTCTCACAATACCTTTCATACTAGACTCTTCCATAAACAACCCGCAGCCCCTGTATCATTTTACGTAAAGTGCTTTGATTCACTGTACAGCAGTACACTGATATCACTCTTTCTTCAGTGGCTTGAGTTGTTCCTGGTATTAATAAATATAGGATTGTTTCATGAAAGGTTTTAAAGCTGAACATTAAAATCGCTGAGGTTTTGTGGTAGTTGTTTTTCTTAAAGATACTTTACTTATAAGCGCAGACATTCATTAAATCAGTATTAATCAAATATTTATGAAGAAAAGAGCCAAGCCCCAGATAACAAGAAAAAAAATGCTGTTTGTAAAATAAGTAACTGAAGGAACAAGGAGAGTCTAGCATTTCACTGTGTAGAATAACCAAGATCATCATCAAGAGTACACAGGATATGGTATCCAGATCCTCAAGGCTCCTGAACACTATAATACACCCGGATTCACAGGACTAATATAAACTGGCTTGAGCTGTTATCATATCGGAAACAAAATGTCACTAATATTTGAATACTCAATGTGCACAAGAAGAGGTTTACTGAGCAATAAAAAACAATGGCTGGCTCATCAAAGCATAGTGTAGGTTACATGCTTCTAACATCATTTTCTAAATCATACATCCACCACAGATTTTACATATATATGTTTACGTATGTATATGTGTATGAATGAATGTGTATATATGTATACACATAAAATAGATTATATATGCATATATTTGTGTACTTGTGTGTGTGTATATATATTCGCATCAGATGTTATTTTTCAAAAATAACATGTTATTTTCTGAAGTGTTATTTTGATGTTATTTTCAAAAAGCCTGTGTTGAATAATTCTTAACTATGCAGAATTTTTAAAGCAAACCAAATTAGTAATTATTAAGTTCTTATGTAGTCATATAATCTGTCAGTATAAATGATATTAATTATGTATAAAACCGTTGCTCAGGATAAACACAGAAACCGCAAATGCAGATTTGTTTATTGTTACCAATGTATAGTGTAGTTTTGTTTGTATCTGGGATAGAAGTTTCAGCTCTGGAATGATCTGAGAAATAGTTTCAAAACAGAAAAGCTTCTAAGGTAGAACAAAGGTTAATGGGTGCCTTTTACAAACAATAATCAACTTGTTAATTATTGCCACTGGAAAAGTAAGAATTCCATGTGGCACTGCTTAAAAATAAAAATTACAATGCCAATAAAATACTATTTCAGTGGAGAGTTTATTAAAGATGTCTAAGACAGTCTGATTGGGAGTATGACATTACTCTATGATGAATTAGCCACAAGGGATTAGGAAAAAAAAATTCTTATTTTGGAATTTATTCATCAACTACATTCCTGAACCTGTAAAATTATATTTTAAATTATGCATGCATAATTTATATATGCATGCTTTTACATATTTTTATACATAATTTTTAAATGTATATATTTACACATTTCTGGGAAGACTGTCAAGAACTCCATCAGATTTTAAAGACTGTGCAACTCCCCAAAAAGAAATGCTACATTTGAGTTTTCATGGTTCAGTCAGTTATTCAGTGAAGCAACTCAGTGTTGAACATGTGAATGTCTTTGCTACAAATAATAAATATGCTGCAGGTACATTGACAAGGATTACTTCGTTTGAGTTTATTTCCTAATGGATCATTGCACGGTATTACCTTTGCAATAAATTAGGCCATACTTTAGGTATATTTGAAAACTGATTCTTCTATGAAACTATAAAATGTCATTTGCATTTGTTCCAACTATACCACATATAAGCAAAAATAAAACTGATCCAAAAACAAAAGAAAAACAACCAAGGTTTTCCCTTAGTAATTTCAATGTAAACCACGTTTTATATCTCTAAATCCAATCACATATCCCATAGATATGATCATTAAACTAAAGTCACTCTGCTTGTGATATATTAGTGAGAGGTAATAAAATTGAAAAAATAATATTGAAATTCTACCTTTCACATCATTTTAAAGTATCTTTTAAAATTAAATTTAAAGGCAAAATGGTAGTGATAGCTTTATTTTTTTTCACCATGTTATCATATACTATATGTTTGCTTAAATGGTTATCAGATGAATTTTTTAAGAAGATTGGCAATTTTCCCTAATGCTGTTCAATATTTAAAACAAAACAGAAGGATAAAGTACTGTCTTTTACAAGTAGAAACTGCAAATGTTTATTTTCACTGAAGTCTTGGGGAAAGAATTCAAGGTAATATGTAAAATTGGCTAGAATTTAAACAGTATTTTATAATGTCACATGTGTTATTATTAGCTTTCATATCCTGAGAAAAGAAACAGTCAACATACTACAGGAAAAAATGATATACGTGGAATTTTTAAGGAAAGTTTAGACAACTTCTTCAGAAACATCAAAAAATTTGAATTAATGCAGTTTTTAATTAAAACATTTAAACACAAATGTAATAGTCTTAGAAAAGAATGTCTTTTGATGTAATGCTTTTAAATATGACAATTTTATTTTGACATGACAAAGCCATCACGTTAAAGTATGTGGATTTTTAAAGAAAGATTTGCTTCTGTTGGTAAGATCCTCATTGTTGATGAGAAAGAAAAATAGGCAAAATTATAGCTTTTTAAAGAAGAATTGAGCCACCAGAGAGCTGGAAACAAAATGTTTCTAAAAAGGAAATTGTTCAATGATTATTATAATGTGATATTTCTTAGAATTCTATGATTTAAAAGCATAGAGGATTTCATTCACCTAGTCTGAATTTTGAAATAATAAATAAATGTTCAATTCATTAACTCTGGACCAAACAGAAATATTTCCACAGTCATTTACTTTTATATTTTAAATACATTCAAAATTCTCTCATTTCTTGTTGTTTTAAGATACTGACGTCTGTTTCCAATTCATTTACATGTTAACTCAAGACAGTCTTGTCTGTGATGAGTTATTCCATCTTTACAGTCACCTCCTTATATACATCTTTCCACTTTGAATCTTGGAATTTCATTCTGTCGAGAATAACTTAAATCTTTATACATATAATACTAAGCTCTGAAGACATAATACTTAAATAATTTTGGGGGCTGGCAAACTTGTTTTTCTCCCTTGTGTTTAGTTTGTAGTAATCTGGTTAATTAAGTATCTGGAGCAGAATTCATAAAACCAAAAGAAATATGGGAAAAAATGAACACATATGAATGATAGGTTAGAATTGAATAGATTAATAGCATAAAAAGTATTTTAAAATCATTCCTGCAACCTAAGATTTTAGTCATATGAATAGTACTTTGCATGTTATCATCATTACAATGAGAAAAATTTAGTTTTTCCATAGACCAATGTTGATTTCTTGAATTCAACTGATATTTTTGTCCAAGAAAAATAACAACTGCCAGTCACTTCTGGGCAATATAAAATGGCAAGCCAACAGCATGCCACAACATAGCAACCAAGAGTATAATTCATAGTACTGAGGAGTAATAATAACTGCTAAGTCATTTTCACAGTCTTCACTTTATTCATTTCAAACCTAGTTGTCTCAAAGCTCTAATTACATATTAAATATTTCTCCATATTTTTCTACCTTCTTGCTAACAGATTGACAATTAATTCTGTCCCAGGCATTTGATGGCCTCTGTGCTCACATCTTAAAGACAGTTGAAGTCATTGAAAGGTTTAAGCAAGGATTTCAAGTGAATATACAAAGTTTACACAGACAGCCTTCTTGACTATAGTTTTGAGCTGAATCAACCGCATACCAAATTTCGAATTGAAACAATCAAAATGTAAGCCAACCATCTGAGTAGTCTGAAAGTCACATATCAAAGTATTTGGACTCGTGTAACAGAAATCTGAAAGTAAAGGAATTGTTTACTCTGTATCCTCATGGAGTCCTGAGATGCCATCACTTGAAAACCTCCTTTATCCTTGATGTTTTGGGTATTTAATGAATACTCTATGTTCTCGTTTCATTTATTTTTCAATCAATCGTCTATACTCCTTAGATTTTTGTTGTCATTGTTGGGTTTTAGCGATTCTCTAGTCTTTCTACTTTAACAAGCTGGCATAATCCAGATGACCTCCTGAATCAGTAGATTCCTTCAAAGGAAACTCCATTGATGTTATGAAATTGACTCTCGTTGTTTCATCTTTACTGTAGATTGCTTTATCCATGTTGTTGTTGTTGTTGTTTTGTTTATTCATTTTGAAGGCCCCATCTTTGTATCAGGACTGTAGTAATTTAGCATTTACCAAATTAGTTATAATATGAAACACAGAGAATGATGCAAATAAGCACTAACAACCAAATAAATCAGGGCCACTCCCACCATGCACTCTAGGGCACCCCCAAAACTGCCTTCCTATACCTGTCCCAGCCAAGCTGACTTAGCTTTATCTCTTTTATATATTGGCCTTCTTTATAGGATGTTTTTTGAGTAATCCATGACACAGATTTCATTTAAATTCTACACTAAACGAATTATAAGAGAGAGGAAAATGTTGAAGAATATTTTTTTTTATGTCCAGGCAGCCTCTGGGACAAGCCTGTTTCATTTCCAAGAGTATCCCCACAAAGTTATCCCCAGTACTTCCCTGTTGCTAAGGCATTGCATTCATTTCTAAGGTTTCTTCATCAGTGAGTTCTGAACCCTGGACTGGACAGACAATAAGAAACAAAAACAAAATGTAAAAGACAGCAGACTCCAGATTAGAGCAACTCAACCTAGCCCAGGTCTAGGGTTCTGCTGGCCCAAATCATTGAGGTCTTAATGTAGAACAAATTCAATACTTTAGAACACAGGGTTTTATATAAATCACTGGATGTTATTTTTTATGTCGTTTCTTTTGTGGAATTAAGTCAGAATATTAAATGATTTTTTAGAAGATGAACATTTACAATTGAAAACTAGTAGAATTTCCATTTAAAGATATTTCCCAAGCAAATATTAATCAAATATTTAATTTCACATTTAGCATTTTGTGGATATATCAGAGTTGTGAGATCATTCTCCCACTTAATGTATTTGGAGTTTTCTTTTTGATTTTGTGTTAAGTCCAATGCTACACACACATACACCCACACACACAACGGCAGGAGGTTCTACATGCTTTGTGATCTGCATTTCTAATATTCCCTTACGTAGTTACACGGAACCAAAAAGGAATTGCATATTAAAGGACCTTTTTTATTACTAGTGAAGTCAAAAGTTTCTTATACTTATTAGATAATTGAACTCCTTATTTTAAGGTAAGATAATCCAAAGGTAAAGAACAAAATTATAAGACATGCATAATATGGCTCTCTAATCTCTTTATGTCTTTATATTATTCTACATTTTTAATTAAACAGAGCCTTCTCAATTTATAATGTAGTTGAACTCAAATACTATTAAGGTTTTGAACATTATCATTATTAGATTATGAGACCTAACTCACTTTTTAAAAAAAGTTATAAAGAACCAATTAGGGTTATGCATAAACCACTGTGCCAGGTATTGAGACAGAATTTTCAAAACATAAAAAAGGGGTATGACATGATTGGAATTCTTGGAATCAGACTGTAAGACCAAGAATTTCCTGGAAAGGCATATTGGTGAGTGTTCTCAAGAGATAGACATGATTGGACATAAGGAAGGTAGACTGAGGGGGAACAGAGTTGGACTGAGCTACCATGCAATGACAACTTCAGCCTCCATGTATTCCCTGGAAAGCTCTGAAGCCTAGGTGACCTTTCAGAGTTGTTGCAAATTAAGGCGAGGGGGCTGGACCTCTGCATCCTGTACCAGCCAACCATGACTTTAGGCTGGTCCTAGAAAGTACTGGAATGTTGAGTGGGGCAGTTATTTGAGGCCCAGAGCCTTTCCCAACAGGGAAAGCAGCCACAGCCATTGGCATCTGCTGTTCCCAGCTGCTGGGTTATTGGTTCCCTGGTCCTGAGGAGGAGCCTGGGAGTAGCTCTGCAGGCTCTACCACACAAGCCAAGACGTCACCTTCATGGGGCACATACTCTGACACAAGCAGCAAATACCCAAATACATGGTTATGAAATGGCATTACAATGAATACCAAATTTAAGTTATTAACAGATGATTAAATGTTAAAGACATGTATACATTATGTAACAGACAGTGGGAGACTGTAGTCCCAACTACTCAGGAGGCTGAGGCAGGAGAATTCCTAAGGTCTGGAATTCAATGCTGTAGTGTGCTATAATCATGCTTATGAATAGCCACTGTACTCTAGCCTGGGAAACACAGGGAGACCTTGAATGAATGAATGAATGAGAGAAAGAAAATAGAGAAAGAGAGAGAGGGAGGAAGGAAGGAAGGAAGGAAGGAAGGAAGGAAGGAAGGAAGGAAGGAAGGAAGGAAG
>NW_012114488.1:5676321-5740674 GCF_000951035.1 Colobus angolensis palliatus
GTCAGCTACTTTGTCCCTCCCACTTAGACAAAAACTCAGGAACTCCCATGATTCTTACCAGATATTCTTCCCTAACACAAATATTTTAAATTCCAAAATATAATAGTCTCAATTCAGAAACCAATATGTTCAATATCCGTAAGAATCAATAGTTCAGTCTTCCTTTCCCTGTAAGGCTTCCCAAGCAAATATTAACCAAGTATTTAATTTCACATTTAGCATTTTGTGGATATATCAAAGTTGGGAGATCATTCTCCCACTTGTAGTTTTTGCTTTAAGTCCAATGATACACACACAAACACACACACACACACAGAGTTTTGTCTTTCTTAAGGTAGGTGTCTACCTGCATCCAGAAGATTGTGGGATAGGACTATTCTGTTTCCTTTTTCTTTCTAGATCATTCTACACATCGCTTGCTAGCAGCCTTGTGATGGGGAACAGGGGCCTGGCAAGAACAGGAAAGTTCTCACTGGATGAAAATACACAATCTGTAGGTCTACAACATATTAATCTGTCGTCTGCTATATCAATTATCTGTTGTATAATAAATTATACTTAAACTTACTGGCTTAAAGTAACAATAATGCAATCTCATGAAAGACCTTGCCTGAACAAACCACTCCTGAATTCCTGATACATGCATACCATGGAACATAACTGATGATTAGTACCATTTTAAGCCATTAAATTCAGAGGAGTTTGTTGTGCAGCCAATCTCACAATTTTTAGTGTGTCAGAAATTTGATAGCAACTTAGTTGTATGGGTCTTTCATGAAGTTGCAGTCCGTTGTCTGCTGGAATGCCATCCGCTAAAGGTTTTACCAGGGCTACAAGAACTACTTCCAAATTGACTTATTCGTGTGACTGGAAAATTGGTGTTCGAGCATTGGCTCTTCTCTATGTTATTCTGATCACGGGTGATGCTTCAGTGTTCTCATGTGGTGGTACCTGACTTCCACCGATGCAAGTGAAAGAAATCAAGGAAGTAAAACTGTCTTATCTTCTGTACTGTACTGATCATGCAGACTAGCCCTGTTCAATGTTGGAAAAGGTCTAAACAAGGGCATGTTTATAAAAGAATTATTGAGTGGCAACTTGGAGGCTCGTTACCACAATGTGTCATTTCTCTAATGCATGCAAAAGCACTGACCTGCTCCATATGGCCCCCAAAAGATAGCATCTGTTCAAAGTTCAAGATTTTGTTAAATAAATCAGATCCGGGTGCAGATGAGACTCTGCAGGTCTCAGGTGCACTTCTTCAAGCACAGCCCGTCAGGTATAGTTCTTTCTCTGAACATACGCAAACACACCCAACATACAGTGGTATGGCAGATATAGAATAAAAACTCTAGAGCCTCTCATTCAATAAAAGGAGGAAACAGAAGGCACATAAGTGTCACTGGTCTGTAGAAATCCTGAAAAACAACAGGGCACATATTTGAAGATCTTTGGCTCAAATCATTCATACCACTTCCTGGGGTTGATCCACCAGTTCCTTCCTGTAAGATGTTGTGCCCTTTGAGTCATTCTTCCTTTTTCTAATGAAATGCCCAATGTTTGCAAGCGAGATGATTTCTCATCTTGTTTTCTGACTGTGATAATTTGGTGGTCCAAAGGTCTCTTTTAATTTTTCACTATCTCTGAACCTTTTGAGCCAAGCTAGAGGTGTTTCTGCTAATATGATCTCTTTACACTTTGTGTATTTCTCATGTATCTTATTAGGGCTTGCTCCATTACACAAAAGTCACACTTAGAAAATTCATCAAGATATGTCTTTCTCTACCTCAGGCATCTATTGAGGCTTCTGAAAGACATTATCTTCATAATTCTTTTAAGCCCTACTTTTTAACGTACAGGATCTGTGAAGTATCTTTCAAAAATTCCAGAGGACTTAGAACTGCCTGAATAGTTATCTGAGGTATCATCTCAGATATTTCTGAGGTCTTAGCAAAGGATTTTGAGACCACATTTTCTTCAGTGTGATCTAGATTTGTTCTTATTATTTCTTTATTGTAATATAATTTGCTGTCAGGAAAGGCTGTGAAGAAACAAAGTTTTATTTTTGAATCCAACAAATTCTGGCACCTTTATATTTGAACACTCCTTTAGCTTCTCTCTCTCCTTTTTCATTTCAGTGCACATAACAAGAAGTCAGAAATTATCTTTAACCAAGTCTGGAAATCTCCTTATCTAGATCACTAAGTTCTTTAGGTACATTTTTTACTTTCTACATTACCACACTCAACAATATTGCTAAACATTTTTCCTCTAAATAAGAAGGATTCCATTTTCCTAATAACACTTTCTTCATTTTTCTTTAAGCTTTCACTGAAAGCTCCCTCAAAAGCTACCTGGCTCGTGCTAACAGTATGTTTGATGTCCTTTCAGTAGTGCTCTGTTTGGAACTGTCTAACATCCACCTGCCCCCCAATCTCAAAGTCCCTATCATATTTTGTCAGTTTTTAGGTTTTTTCTTGTTGTTGTTATGGTAGCCTAAAAATCCATACCAGCCATCTATTGCTGCATAACAAATCCCCCTTAATTTAATGACTGAAAATAGTGCTAATCATCTATTATGTCCCTGGCTTTGCATGTATCAAGAATTCGGTAGTGTTTTGTTCAAGCAGTTTTAGGACAGGGTCTATCATGAGGCTGCAGTTAGGGGTTGACTGGGGCTGGAGGGTTCATTTCCAAAACAGTATACTCATATGGTTACAAATTGGCTCCTCTCCACCTGGATCTCTCTATGAAGCAACCAAAACGTTCTCACATCATAGCAGCTACATTCTTCCAGAGTGAACAATCTAAGAGACAAAGACAGAAACTGCTATGCCTTTTATGAACTAGCTTTCAAAGTCACACACCAAGATGTCTCTTGTATTCTACTGGTCATATGAACCTATCCTAATCAATGTGAGGGGGACTCTACCAGACACATCTACCAGTATATAAAGATCACTGGAGGACATATTAGACATTAGCTATCATACCTGTAATTTCCTTAATTGGTCTTTGCACTTTTTTTTTTTTTTTTTTTTTGCAGGTCAGTTACTTTTTCCACAACCCCTAGAGATACGTAAACACTTTAATCACTTTCATCTTCTCCCGGCTGAGGCTTCTTCATATCTCTAGTCAACCCTAGGGACAGGCCCTTACATGATGCCATGTGATGCATCTCTGGTCTGTGAGAAACACAAGCACTGCCAGTTGCCAGCCAAAGTTAAGAATCCCTCTGGCTTGTCACCAGCTAGACACCCCAACAAGCCAGGTCAGGCTCCTGTGTCTCCCACACGACAGGGACACATGTCAAGTCCTCTATGTCTATAAGGTCCCTTTGAAGTCCTTTTCATCATCCTTGAAATGAGGGCAGGCACCATATTAACCCTTCCCTAGAGGGCAAAGTGTGTTGGAGGTGGATGTTTTCATTGCATACAAAAATCCCAAATCACTTTTTCCCAAATCCTCTGATTCTTGATCCTATTATAACCTCCAAGAAGGCAGGAGAATTGAGTTCTTGAATGCATTCTCCTCCAAATACTACTTACAAGCTCTGCAGCTTGGTCTGTCTCACTATTTACTTTGATATTGAATTTGCCCCTTTAGGATTTGCATCAAAATTTTAATTTTAACATCTGATCACAGGGAGCTGTGTCCTAAGCTGCAATTTTGAATACCAGGAGCGTATTTCATCTCTGCTGCCTTCTGAGAGATAAGAACACTTTGAGGAATGTAAAACTAGAGTCAAGGTTATAGCGGTATTTTTTGTCATTCACTAAAACTATATTTGAACAGGACTAAAGATGGGTACATACAACCCAAAGTGGGATGACTACCACCCCTTGGTTCCTTAATTGGTCCTGCTAATGGCAGAGTTTATATCCACAAAAAGGTGGAGGTAAACAATGGGTTTTCTTTAAAATATTAAATTAGAACACATGATGGTCAGATGACATGTTAAAACACTACAAAATAGTTTGAATATTGACTTACCATGGAAACAAATACAAATAAATGTGAACACAATAAAAAAGCGATGACGACTCTGCTTTAAAATGGGTCCAAGTAGTTTTCCGGGGAGAAAAACATGTAACTGTTTATCAGTTTGCCTAGACTCTAACTCGTTTCTTATTTGTGGTCTTTATGACATAATTTTCTATTACGGAGCTTGGTTCCTTTCTCAGTTCTAACAAGTGCTAATGAAACTTCCTTCTATCCCAGTCAAACTTTTATGGGAATGGTGGTGAGGAAGAGATCCAGTGACAAGGAATGAATGGTGCCTGGCCAGAAAGGTTCTGTAAAGTTGAGATCTAGAAACTTCGGCAGCTTTCTAGGATTAAGAAGGATGGATTTCCCCTCCCTGTGTCTATGTGCTCTCATTTTTCACCTCCCACATATGAATGAGAACATGCAGTGTTGGGTTTTCTGTTCCTGTGTTAGTTTGCTGAGAATGATGGTTTCCGGCTTCATCTATGTCCCTGCAAAGGAGATGAACTCATTCTTTTTCGAAGCTGCATGGTATTCTATGATACATGTTAGGACAAATACCTAATGACTGAGGGGCTTAAAACCTAGATGACAGATTGATGGGTGCAGCAAACCACCATGGCACATGCATACCTATGTAACAAACCTGCATGTTCTGCACATGTATCCCAGAACTTGAAGTAAAATAAGGATGGATTTCAGCAGTAAATAAAGAGGGTCCCCAATTTACAATGATTTGACTTGGAACTTTTTGACATTAGCATGATGCGAAAGAAATATGCTTTCAGTATAGTATTCAATAAATTACATGTGATATTCAACACTTATAAAACAGGCTTTGTGTTAGATCTCTTTGCCCATCTGTAGGTTAATGTAAGTGTTATAAGCACATTTAAGATAGGCTAGGCTGAGTTTTGATGTTCAATAGGTTAGGTGTATTAAGTGCATTTTTGACTTAAGATTTTTTTCAACTTACAATGGATTCATTGGAACATGACCCCATTGGAAGTCAAGGAGCATCTGTACTGTTACGGCGGCGTCTCAGATGGTCAGATCAGGAAAGGGTGAAGGCAGTTAGGTCAGGCTGACTCCAGGGAAGTAAAAAGGACAAATTCTGACTTTTCAGGTGCATGGACACAGGAACGGGCCCCAAGAATACTTATTTTTATTCAGACTCAGACTGAAGGATCATTTTTCTTGACGTTTCAGAAATATTGGAATACTAAATGTAATTTTTCTAACCAAATGCCTCTGAAAACTTTCTTTAAAATGTTGTCATCAAATCAGAAAACAATTATTACATACCTGATGCCATTTAAAAGCTTGAGTCAAAAATTTAAAATTATTTCGATATCTTTCATTACTGTTAACATTATATATTTATTATTTATCCTGATTCCTAGCATATCTCTGAGTTACACAGACTAAACAACATTACCCATTAATTGGTTTAAGAATATTGTCACAGCAGATTATTCGTAATTATATTTGCTGTATGAATTGGAAGGGACATATCAAGGATATGAACTATATGCTCTCTTCTGCATCTCTGGAACTAAATTAAATCAAAGTTTTAATAAGTTAGGCACATAATGGAAGTTCTGTTAATTTTTCAGGCTGATGAAAGACTTTCAATATTGTTACAAACAAAAGAAATAGATGTAATCAGGTATCTGAATTTAAAATAGTTTTAAGAATACATAGTTTTGAAAGGTTTGTAAATAAGTGAAATAATTCAATAAATATGTATGTAATATCTGCAGAAGAATCTTTTCAGGTTTTTTTAATTGCATTTTTATACAATGTATTTTGTAGTGCACAAGAATGTTCCTCCACTCAATACAGATATTCTGATATTTTAGGGAAAACTCTAACATATTTAATCTCTTCTTGGATCATAAATTTGATTGCCATTTGTAGTCTTTTCAAACATTATATTTGAATCCTAGAGATAATTAATACTTCACTAACTTAAAATTCTATCGCCTTTAGATAACCATGGGGCCTTTCAAAGGACTTTCTTCTCTGATGAGAAATAGTACAGGTAGACTTTTATAATTACTAAGATTTTTTTCCTGGAATTAGGACATCTTACACCTCGAAAAGGATGATGTCCAAAAAAAGATTAATGCCAATTAAAATAGTAACATCATTAACACTTCAAAGAATAAAAACATGTTAAGTGTAGTAGTACCTTGCTTTTTGTTTTCCTGTTTTTGTTTTTTCTTTCAGAATGCTGCCATCTTCTGGTCAAATTATATCACTTCACAAACATAACAAGACAAAATAGGCCAATAGATTTACACAAATTTCCCTTTTATCATTAGGCACCACCTATTTAAGATTTGTGCCTCCAATGTTCCAAAACTAGAGACCTTTAAACTATTGTTAAAAAATGTGTTCAGAGGCTAAATTCACAGAAGACGTTTCATGACTTGTAACATTATGAAAATATATATGTTTCAGGACTTGTAATGTTATGAAAATGTGTATCCCACAGTAAATACATATGAAAGTATAGATAAGGGAATATTTGACTTTGTTCTATGTCTATAAAAATTGACGTCTAGGATAAGGAAGCAGTTTTGATGTATATTTTCTGTTTTCGTTTCTACAAACTTTAATTTTCAATGTAACTCACCTTGAAAGAATATGTTTATAGTATTTTATAAAAGCCCTTATTGAAAAGCTGTCCTCCTTACAACAAAGCAGACACTTGTGGCTGGCAAATTTCTTCTTGTCATAGAATTGTTCATGTTTGTGACCACTTTTAGATTATTTATCAAAGGATACATAATTTTTAAAGGGCTAGTTTTTATATACATATGCATGATTACTTCCAACTTCCACACTTCTAAACTCATTCCTTTTCGTTCACTCATTCATTGAACAAACATTGGAAATCTTATATACATTGGTCTCTATGCGAACTACTAAATTCAAACAGAAATAAGATGCTGCCTCTGGACTTGAGAATTCACAACTGAGTGGATTCCTTTAGCCAAGCCCTAGAAATCCTCATTGAAACACACTGTCCTTAACTTACTCCACCAAAGAGATTTTAATCTACCCAAACCAAGAACTATTAAATCACAGTGCAAAAGTGTGAGGCATCCGAAAGATTCATGAGCTACTGCTTTTTGTCACTGATGGTTTCTACCAGATTTTTTTCCTTCCTCTATTTATATTTACAATCTGCTAACACATATAATCCATACCAAATAGCCATGAAATCAGCCACAGCAACCAATACTGAACAGGTGAAGAATCCTGACCCAGCAAGACCCATAGACTGGAGTCACTCATCAAGAGCTAGGATTAGATGTTGGCTCAAAAGAGCCATCTGATCTTGCTTCAGTCACATCTAACACCTCTGCGGGTGAAAGCAGGAATTTACTTTTCCAAAACTTTGAAATGTTACCTGAAGCAGGATTCTACAGAAAGACACAAAGTGTACTGATAATTCTAAATTTCAACTCCCCCTTTGCTCCTTATAAATCCAAAAAATCAAATCACTCTCCCTGAGCTACCTACCTGCCTTATTTCTTAACATTTCTAAGTGTCTTTTCAACAAAACCACACGCGCTACTCTAACTATATTGCCTTTCCCATATTCAGAATTGCCTGATTAAAAGGGTTGGTTGCAGGCAGGGAGAAGAGGAGGGGTTTCTATGCCTCATAGACGGGTGGGATTCCAGGAGTCAGCCGTGTTTCTTAGAGAACCAAGTCACGCAGAAGATTTGGGCACCAGAGTGCTTACTTCGAGGAACAGAGAGAGGAAGGAGAATGTTTGTCATTAGCAAATCCTTTCCGTGTGGACGATTCCACTTGCAGCAGCCCACTGTTTTTCCCATTATTCAAAGACAGCAAGTAAATAACTACATGCATTGCTGTATGCTGTTTACTGGACAATGCGAAAATGTTTTCCGTTTTCTCTGGAAGATAAAATGGGAGCGAGTCTACAGACAAGAAGCGTAAGAATTCATGTGAGCATTTCCTCACGGCCAAACCATTTTCTTCAGCTAGCGGATGCTATGAAGACAATGTGGGAACAGCTTTTCCTCTTTTTGGTGCTTTTCCTTGGAACAGTAATTGGAGCAGCATGATTTAAACTCTTTTCGGTTCGTGCATGTAAAAATATTAGGAGAAAATTTGAAAACCTACAAGTCACTCTCACAAGTATCCTAGATGTTCTTATTCCTTGATATTTTGTAGCCAATGTTGACTGTATAGAGAGAGATACATTTTTTCCTGCTGTATTCTTTTAACAAAAGCATAACACTCTGCCAAATATTACTCCATAAAGTGGTACCTGTAGTTTATGCTCTTCTTTGAATTCGAATGATGGCCAAGTTTTGACAAATAGAAACGATTCCTTTAATTCTCATCTCATGGCAAAAAAAAAAAAAAAAAAGTCATCATTGAAAATATCCGATTTAGATAGAAGATTTGAAGAATTGGAGATGGATTTGGCATGACCTTTGACCTCCTTTGTCAGGCAATAAGTCGACACTTGGATTTGGGGAGCTCCACTGTAGGGGGTCTGAATCCGTAGCAAACTACACAGTCATTGACATCGCATTTTTATCCCGAAACCTATTTCAGGAGGCTCAGTTTAAATATCAAAAACTATACATTAAATGCAGATACAGTTATTTCACTTACAGCATTTCCACACATGCTGCTTAACGATTTCCTATAATTTGTCCTTCATTAACACTTTTTCTGTTTTATCAAGGCTTTTGGAAAACAATCAAACTTAGATGACATCTTTGCAAATGTGGAAATTATGCCAAATTGTCCATAAAATGAAATAACACAGGATTATAACATTATTAGCATTTTATAAAGTAGAACATACTTTATATATGAATGCAAAGCTTGTAAGTTTTTTCTCTTTTTTATTTGTACTAAGCCAGCTTTCAAATATTTACATTTTAATTAAATAATCGAACTAGCCCCTTTTCAAGGCATTCATGAAGATTCAGTGAGGTTGTGGAAGTAAATCTCTTAGCAGAATATTCAAGGCACGGGAAGCCCTCTCCCATTGACCATCATTTTTATATCTCAATTTGTATAACAGATGTGCTTTCTGAAAGTAATACATACAATTATTTTCAGTGAATTGAATAAAATTTTAAATACTGTTATTTGCATGTTGTGTAAATCCTATGGCAAACGGTTTATTGAGCTGAATCTAATTCTGGTATTTTCTGTCCTAGGGTATATTAAACAGACACATATCTAATTGAGAAAGGGAACAGATCAGGACAACTGGGTTTAACTAACAAGATGAAGAGATCACCGGCCCAGAAAGGACAACTTTGTCCTGTACATCTTAGAATAAGATAAAGAATGATTTATAACCAAGTACTTAGAAAACCTAAAGTATTCAACCTCAGGGAAAACCAAAAGATGAAGAAGGCTTTTATCATCAGGGAAAAGCCCACAGGACACTTTTGTATTCAAAATGACACTAATGAATGTGGTCATTATCTGGGAAGACAAGGATTAAGAAAAAGATTTATAATTCAGTCACCCCTATTTGTACCCATCTTAAAAATTCTCATTTTGGGGCCAGGCTCACCCTTGTAATCCCTGCACTTTGGGATGCTTAGGCAGGAGGAATGCTTGAGCTTAGGAGTTTGCAGCTGTAGTGAGCTGTGATCACACCATGGCACTCTAGTCTGAGCAACAGAATGAGACCCTGTCTCAAAAATAAAAAATAAAAATAAATTGTCATTTGGGTTTAGGCTCAGCCATGTCTGCTGCTTTCTGTAGCTGTTTCCTAGATGCTGCTCTCTGAACCAAACCCTGGTGGATGCTGGGCATGGTGTTTGATGGCATTCAACTCTGTTGCCTAATTAGGAATATTCCAAAGAATATTTATTATAAACTATAAAGATATATATTTCTGGCAAATTTGTTTCTTTGCATTCTAAATAACTTACCATATGGGCCCTTTTCTATATAAATAAAACTCTTGTGCTAAACAAAATATTAAGATGAGTTAATATAACTATTTCTTTTTAAATGGGATGGCTTGAACTTTCCTCTATCAATGACGTGTTCCTTTCTACTTGCGAAGATGAGGAAATGGTTTAGCGCTTAGTTAGAATGTGACAGACAGTTAATGAACTGTATTTGATAACTGTAGTAACTCAGATGTCACCAAGTCAGCCCCAGTGTTTCATCAGTGATGAATGCAAACACTTAAAGGAGGGATTTCTGCACGGTGTTGGCGTCTCTGAAGAACGGATATTCTTCCATGTCAACACAGAAGAATTTGTTTGGACATTTTCTTGGAGTGCTAGTGAACTGACTACCAATCCTCAAACAGTTGTGCTGTTTGTGTACAAAATGGTTGTAAACAGGCTACTCATGGAAATGATCCCTTTTATTGATTGCAGTTCTCTCTATAAATGTTTGATCCTTATAAGCAATTAGTAAGGAAAGCATGATTTTGAACCTTTGGCTTGGGATTTTTCTGGGACTTTTAGAATAACCTCTATATAAAACTAAATTATCTTTATTTGGCCCCATTTTCTCCAGACATTTAGTATTCTATTTCCCACTATCAAAGCCACACACACACACTATTTTTTTAAAGAAGTAACAAGTGAAATGTAAATGGTAATGGGCTGCGACTATTTCCTAATAAGCAAAATCTCAGCTTGCAAGTCACATGCTTGATGTCCCAATCTATTTTAATGTATCTGGTGAATGCATTTTCAACAGGATCTGGCTCTTGAGAATGTGCCATTATAGAGCCACAGTTTTTATTGTATCCTTTTATGATATACTTCCTCAGTAGTGAACATGCTTTCAAATGCCCAATATTACCTTCTGGTCTGTCCATTACATTTACTCATTCAATAATTATTGAGTGAGTGCCTACTGTGTGGCATGCATTGTGCTGGGTAGTGGAGCTACAATAGGCTTCCTCAAGGAGCTCACAGTTAAACAGGAAATACACTCATGCACAGCCAACTCTAACTCAGGAAAGCCTGGAGTGGGACAGCACCATTCATTTTGAGAGAATTAGCTGAAGGTGTTACGCAATGGGTGCTCAAAATATATTTATTGGATATTTAAGGACAGATGGATCTTTCCTGATGTAGAATGCCAAGGAAAGAACTCTCCAGGCAAAAAGAAAAATTGTGAGCCAAGGCGTGAAGGTGCAAAAGTCCACTGCACGTTTGAGGACTAGCAGTCGGCTCCAACTGGCAAAGGTGCATGGACTTACGTGTTCAGAGCTGAGGAGCAGAGGCTGATTAGAATCAGATCCAAAAGTGTCTCCTACACGATGACAAAGAGGAGCTTTAAGAGAGAAAGAGAGAGAGACAAAGAGATAGAAATGGAAAGAGAAAAACCTATGTGCATTTTGGAAAATCTCTTTCGAATGGGGACAGAATACATTGAAATGACTCCAGGGAGGGAGACAATTTTGAAGGCTGTTCTAGAAATCCAGGGACAAAATGATGATGCTGGAACTGAGGTAACAGCAAAGAGGAAAAGGGGGCATACATGGATCCAAGATACACATTAAGGAAATAATAAAGTAACTTATTGGATATACAGAGTAAAGACAAGGAAAGAAACTAAGACCACTGAATGACTGAACAACTAGGAAAATGATGGTGCTTACCTTTGTCATCCAATTTTCCTTGATCTGAAGATAACCCAAATTTCCATTTGAGGAGTCCCCCAATAACACTTAGTTCGTATGGTGTGGCAGGGATACCCTCAAGAATAGAGTACGTCACCCATAGCAGAGCCAGTAAACACTACAGTTCCCCTGGCCAGGATCATGTGTAAGTGTGACTGTGTGGCTGTGTCATGGTGGGGAGTGGGGAAGGCAGGGATCCACTCATCCTAAGCTAGTCCAACGAGGGTTTGAACATCAGAAACTGCGTGAGAGGCTGTCTCCCTTGCATTGGATTTAGAGCGACAAGAACATGAGGCTTGGGATGCTGTATACATCTTGCCACCCCAGAAAGAAAACCTAAGAATGTGGCCAAAAGAAAAGCAGAGCTTAGTGACTGAACAAAAAGGAGTACGTTTTGGTGACCTTAGCTGAGCCCTGATTTTAGCTGCACCTGAAGCCAGCCCTACAACTGGACTTTTCAATTTTGCACATTAATATGCTTAGGTCCTTTATAGGAGGAAGAGCCCCCACTCACAGGAACATCAAGGATAAGGCCTGGGAAGCGGTTTAAATATCTCTGTGTGGCGCTCCAAGAAGAAATCTGCCCTGGAGTGTAACCCACAGACAGGTATAACCCATAGACACGAGATGATCACACAAGTGGCACGAATAAAATACTGAGAGAAAGCAGCAGGGAGCACCAACATTCAGTCAGTCAGTCACTCAACAAATGCTCATCAAACACCTGCTCTATGTCAAGTACTCGACCCGTGAACAAAATGGACATTAATTATGAAAAATAAAAACTTTTAAATCCCTGTTTTTTAAAGCGTATAGTGTATTGGTGGAAAAAAAAACCCCAAATATAAGTAAAATACTCAGTGGATTTACTAATGATATGCTCTAGGAAGAATGGGTGGGCTGTGGCCTTTAGACAGAGTGATCAAGGTAGGCTTTACTAAGAAGTTGACATTAGGTTTTTGAGTAAAGATTGGAAAGAAGTGAGAAAACAAACCATGTACATCCCTGGAGAAGAACATACCAGATGTTCTGGGAAAAGCCACAGGAGGTCACTCTTCTAGGGCCAAGTGAGCAAGGAGGAGGGACCCAGTCACCTAAGACCTCACAGGCCTTGTAGGGACTTTGATTTTTTTTTTTTTTAAGTTTTAAATCTGACTTTGACTTCTATTCTGAGTGAGATGAGAAGCCAAGGGAGGGCTCTGAGGAGAGGTTAGGAGAGCCAACTTGGACTTCAAGTGGACCACTTTGGCTATGTGTTGAGAACAGCCTATGGGCACAATCCGGGAGACCAGGCAGGAGGCAAGTGTAACTCTCCAGGCCAGAGAGGATGGTGTCTGGACCAAGGAAGTAGCTAGCAGCAGCGCTGGTAAAAATGTTCTTATTCTAGATGTATTTTTAAGGGAGAAAAAAACAGGGGTCATGATGAATTGAACATGGTTCTTAGGAGAAAGAAAGAAACCAGGGATGACTTCAGGGCTTCTGCCTGAGCTACTAGAAGAATGAAAGAACCCATCAAAGGAAACTGATTTCGAGTGCCCAAAAAATTAGGAGAGAATACTGTCACAGAAAATAATCATTTTGGTGAGGAGATGAGAAGCAAAAATTGCCCATGTGATTTAACAACAATAGAAAAAGCAGCTCTCTGATGACTTTGGTGAGAACAGTTGTAATCTTTTTTTTTTTTTTTTTGACCAAGCCAAAAATACTGGACTTGCTAGACTATGAAAGGAGGTATCAATAGGTTAAATAGAAAGAATGAATCTATTGGAAGTTCAACCAAATTCAACAAATCCATTCTATGGCACGACAGGAGATAGAAAGAAGGTTAAGACACAGCACATGTTCTCTACGCCTATAAGCACTTACTTATTGAGGATGCAGGATGGACATGTGAACGGAAATAAGGTGAACTGTGTAATTATAGCACTGCCCTGAATGTTCTTATTCTCTAAACGTCATCAGAGGCTGAGGCAATCAGATCATTTGAGGTCAGGAGTTTGAGACCAGCCTGACCAACATGGTGAAACCCCATCTCTACTAAATATAAAAATTAGCAGGGCATGGTGGTGAGCACCTATAATCTCAGCTACTTGGGAGGCTGAGGCAGGGGAAATCACTTGAAACCAGGAGGCAGAGGTAGCAGTGAGCCAAGTTTGCACCACTGCACTCCAGCCTGGGCAACAGAATAAGACTCCCTCTTGAACAAATAAATAACCATCATCAGAGACGGATTGAGCAGGATGAACATTGCTGACATCCATGTCACTTATCTTTACTTGGAAGAAACTTGTTTATTCTAGAAACTGGAAACCATAAACATCCTTCCCTTCCATGAGGGCTCTTTCGCCTAACAATTCAGAGTATCTGTTTGCACCAGGCTGCCGCAGTTAACCTATGAGAAGTGATGCATGTCAACTTGGTACACAAATAAGTGTGGCTCAAATGGAAAATGCTCTCTGGCAGAACACTGACATTCTGTAAGAATTTTTTTTTTCTATGCAGAAAAAAACAATTAACTGCCTTGCCTTGCATTTTCACTTGAATAATATCTCACTGCAGCAACCTCAAGTCCTTCATGATTTCCCTGTGACAAATGAGAACTTGACCTTCTTGTTGGGCTGCTGCCTGAGGTGCAAGGCAATGCTTCAATTCACAACAGACATCTTTACTATGAAGAAGATGCCAAGCCTCTGGAAAGAAGGATAGAAAGCGGGGGAAGGGAAGAGAGGAACTCATGAATTTGAGTTTGGTAATGGAAAATATACTGTCCTAGGAGATAGAAGACATGGTGTCTGAGGGCCCTTTATCAAGTTTGAGACATTAATCTCTCAATTTAAAGTGAGGGTCAAATCTAATCTGTTTAAAAATTCCCAATTATGTCTTTCAACATAAGAGTTCTAACTTTCTTTTCCACTTTGAGTTATATATTACTGATCAAATTCAGCTGTTTGTAACACAAGGGTCTCTTGAAGTCAGGGTCAAAGATTTAGTCACTGCTTTACACACAGAACTTCATTCCAGAAACCATTCCTAGAGCTGTAGACACTTTTCCAAACCCCACACAATTATTGGTCATAATTGGGATTTGAAGAGAGTCTATGTTTATTTCTGTAAAATTCCTGTCTTAGCCAAAAAACTTCTCAAGACTCTTGCCCGAATCATACTATATCATCCTCATTTGCAAATGTAACTTGAAAAATCTCTTGAAACCTCTCCTGTCTCCCTTTCTCGCCCTGGTGCTGGCAGACTGGCCAAGCCTACTGAATTCATCCTGAAATTGCCTAATTTCAGGTGAAACAAAACACAAAAAAGAAGAATAAACCACAGAGTACTTCACTTCTACTACAGAGTATTTCACTAAACATCACAAAGTGCCCAACATGACGACTTCAAAGGATACAGGACAGATTCAGTGTGCTAGAGTATGTAAAGAAAACACACCCTTCTCAAAAACAAATAAGCACAACACCTTCGTCTTGTTTTGTTTTGTTGTTGTTGTAATCAAGAAACAAGATTGTACAGAAAAACAATTCATGGGAAGATCTTCGGTCGGTGGAGGCTACTTTGTACTTTTCTTCTATTGGGCCCCCTGATGAGGATTGTGATATGCAAGCTAACATGTAGGCAGCACCCAAGAACAGGAGGCTGTCTGTACTACAGGATCATTCAGGACAGTGTAGAATCGCTGCCAGCAGTTCTCTATGTCACGCTTCCTCGCAGTTCATGATCTCGATGGATTGAGTCAGATGCATTCCACGTCCTGAGTTACAAACACTGCAGGTCCCCTTCTCCTTGTAAATCTGATCAGCTCTAGCCTTGCAAGACCCAAGGGATGGCAGCAGCCAGGGCGAGTGACCAGGACTAAAGTAGAAACCCAAAATTAGAAAAGAGTCAAGGATTTTAAGAAGAGAGACACCAATACACTGAGTCTCATCTGGCCTCTATTCTCATTTTTAGCATTATAAAATACAGATTATAGCCTCCAGGGAGACATAGAGAGGAAAAGGAAAGGAGGCAAAGTTCGTGCTTGGGAGAGCGAGCAGACAGGAATGAGGGTTGAAAAGTGTACCCCATGCACACAAGACAGGAAGGAAGGAAGTGATGCAACACATCGAGGAATGCAAGAGCCCAGCAATTCCACAGAGATGAGAGTGTGTGGGAGAGCCCGGCCGGAAGGGAGAGTGACTGATGGGAAAACTTCTGGAACAAAGTACAGCTGGGTGGCCTTCGACCCAGAGGGAAAAGGGAGACCTTGGTCTAGAAAGATCTTTCCTGTGTCTGAGGATGAGCATAGAGCCTTCACTGAGTCCTGAGAAGGCATCCAAAAGGAGAGAAATGGAGAGAAGACCTAGTCAGGGGAAGTTTCTGCCTGAAATTTACATCCACTCTAACTGAGCAGATTTCTAAAATTTTTATTGTTTGAACTTCTTGTCTGAACTTGGGAACAAGAGCACTGAAGTATAAGTCAAGACCTCTGGGCTCTACCCCCAGCTCTTCTGATAATTCGTTGTGGAGCTTTAACCTGTTGGGTTTATTTATCCTCAAATGCTGGAATACCACTCACAGTGTCAGCTGTAGAACCTCCCCTTTCACACACCTGCCATGTGCCCACAAAGAACCTGCCAAAGACTGTAAGTTTCTTGGGGCCACAGGCCATGTCCATCTTAATCACTATGTCATCATCATACTTAGGACAGCACCAGGCATGTAGTGGATGCTCAATAGATATATGCTCAATGAATTAAAGTAGCTTACAATCCAGAAAGCAGAGTTGTCCTAGCAGAAGCAATAGGAAGCCCTACTACTTTCACACCCCTTCACCCCTAGGCTCCCTATAGGAATTCCAGGACCAGGAGGAACCCAGTGTTGAACAGCTAGCTGGATGAGCTGTAGAGGCTTCTCTTCCAGCCTATAATTCTGTGGTCTCTATGCAACACATGTTGAGTTGAAAGTGTAGAAATTAATCTTGTTTGGCCCAAATTCACCTGACTGAAGGATCGCTTTTCTCACTTTACCCTCTAAAGTCCTAGTCTTTAAACCTGGCTGGTATATTTTCCCCTCTCTTTGCAGAAGATGAAAGCATTTTTCCAGACAGGCCTGCTGTGAGTGACTTCATGGAAATGAGTATCTTGGGTCGCTTAGGTTCCTCTCATATGGGGAACTCCTTGTATATATTTATTTTTAAGAATAGGGCTGAGAGGTTGACATTTCCATTAGCAGTTGAGTGATTTTTTTTTTTTTTTTAATAAAAACCCTATTCCTCAGTGAGACATGCCTCACATTCCGCTCTCCCCACTGCAGGCAGTTACGTGCTGCTAAATATGCAGTGGAAATGACACATGTCTGGAAACCCAGAAGGAGCACCGTCTCACCACGGCTCGCTCAGTGGTGCACAATGAAGGTGTTGT
The DNA here is from genome assembly GCF_000951035.1 of Colobus angolensis palliatus. NCBI lineage: Eukaryota > Metazoa > Chordata > Mammalia > Primates > Cercopithecidae > Colobus > Colobus angolensis. The sequence goes on from NW_012114488.1 coordinate 5,693,386, forward strand.
AAGTGCTTCATCAAGCAAGGTGGACTCCAGCGTACTCAAAAGAGAAATTGGTAACATCTCATGCATCTGGCATTTGTCCCTCCAACGCATTCACAGGTGGCTTCTGTTTGAACTCTGGTCACATCTAGAGTAGGATAAAGGCACAGGGTCACCTGACTTACCAGAAGATCCTGGAACTATCATAGTATCTGCAAGTGAATTGAGGCCAGTAGTTCCTCCTTCAAGGGAGGGGAGCTGTGCAGTCACGTACCACCAAAGGGGTGGATCAGTTCCACGTGCACCTTAGATAATAGTAAACCCTGTGGACATTTGACTCACTGTATTCAGTAGCCTAGCATGCTTTTGTTCTAAAGGATAGATATAATCAGTCTAACCCAAAGTATTTTTCTCCTAATTTATGTCCACAAAGGGATCCCTACACGGTATTCTCTTGACCTGTGCAAAGTCCAGTAACAGGATAGAGGTTGTGACGTGGAAATTTAAAGTGGGATTGGATTTCTAAGGATTATACTACTGGAATACAGATTGGATTAAATGTAAATGAAGTATTACAACAGGAAGACATGTGTCCTAGTTGAAGAAAGTGTTGCAAGTCTGTGGGCACGGATTTACCATGCAATCTCAAACACACCAAGAATTTAACCCTTGGCAAAAGATGAGGGTCCTTCTAAGGACAGAAAAAAAACTTTGCAATTACATTTTAATAAACTCAAATGAGTTTCTTAGTTGGCAACTTATTTTTATTGTTTTGATGGTTTGTGGGTAAATGAGTTAGAAATGAGACAATTCTCCTTAAAATATACATGTTTTAACTAAGTTAGGGAAAAAGTTTGGTTTTGACTGATCTTTGAAAGGCTGACAAAGATGTCTACAGTATGTGATAATTTTAAAAATCACCTATTCCTAGTCCTAAAAACGGGAATCCATGTAAGCTTATGTGCTCGCATGGTTCATGTGCCAGTACATAGGGTCAGTAAGCAAAAGGGGAGATAGAAGTGTCATTACGCAGGTCAGGTGTGGTAGCTCACGCCTGTAATCCCAGCACTGTGGGAGGCCGAAGCAGGAGGATCACCTGAGGTCGGGAGTTCGAGACCAGCCTGAACAACATGGAGAAACCCATCTCTGCTAAAAATACAACATTAGCCTGGCGTGGTGGCACATGCCTGTAATCCCAGCTACTAGCGAGGCTGAGGCAGGATAATCGCTTGAACCTGGGAGGTGGAGGTTGCAGTGAGCTATTCCGCCACTGCACTCCAGCCTGTGCAACAGAGCAAGACTCCATCTCAAAAAAACAAAAAACAAAAAAAAAAAACAAAAAAACGTCATTACCCAGAGACCTGAAAACTCAAACATAGCTTTGACTATGAAGAGGGAGCAAACTAGGTAAGCATATCTGAAGAGGACAATGCTGGGCTGACATTCTATGTAGAGTTCAGTGTGTCACCAAATCTGGACAAGAAACCATCTTCTTAGTTGTTCTCTGGCTTTCTTTGAATTCCTTTCTCTCTTTCATTCTCCTGCCTCTTTTCTCTAAAGATGAAGTCACATGCATGTGCATGCGTGCACACACACACACACACACACACGCACACACACCTACCTCTCCCTGCTATCACTCAAGTTATAAGAAACAAAGAAACTACTGTAGAAATTTCACATTTCAAAGAGCTTCTTAGAGTGTAGAAAGAGTTAAGGGAGTGTGTACCTTTAGACCTGGTTTTCTTTAGCCAAGTAAAGCAAATGCCACATAAGCATACAGCTTTTGTTCTTGATGGTTCAAGTTATCATTCTGGTGCCAAATCTAAGATCCAAATGAAATCCAGTTTTGCAATCACCAAATACTGAGAAATGTTTCAGCATGCTTGGTGACCTTAGATTTTGCTGGACCCACAATGGAAAATAAAGTTGTAGGATATTTTTGCATGCTGGTGATTTTTTTCATTTTTTTGTTGTTGTTGTTTTATATTTTTATTTTGTTTTGTTTTTTGTTTTTAATTGTATGGGGAGAACATGTGGAAACACCTTAACCAATCACTTTAGGTTCTATATTACTGTAAAACAGTTTATAATAATTTGCTCTTCACCTCTCTCATGCCTTCTGTGTAATAGAACAATAACTTTTGGAATAAGAGCTAGGTTCAGTTTCCACTTCTGTTATCAGCTTTATGACCTGTGACCAATTTCTTATCTGAGCTTCAATGTTGTTAATCAATTAAACAGGCATAATGCTAGGTTCTCATGGATACCATGACGTCTTAAAAAAAAAAAAAATCACAGCAAATGCTTAGCATTCACTTATTCAGTGACATATACTAAGTCTCTACAATATGCATGCTCTGAGAACACAGTGCAGAAACAGACAGAAAGCAACGACTCTGCCCTCAGGGAGCAAATATACAAGTGGGAGAAAGATAACAAACTACAAAGAAATCCAAATTAAAACACAGAAACACTTGCAGGTTAGTTCCATGGGCTTTCATGTATAGACATTAACAGAATTAGTAACTTACAAATATTTGAGTGACGATTGTCTCATTAATGTTTACATCTCCCACAAAGTGTAGGCTCTGTGATGGCAAAGACCAATATTGTACACCCATATCTTGCACACAGCAGAAGGGTAATGCATAATTACTGAATAAATGAACGCACGCATTGTGATAAGGAAAGAGAAAGATGTAATGGAGAAAACAAAGATGTGGGGAGTAACATTGGTAGGATGGTCTAGAAAGGCCTCTCTAGGATACTGGCTTAAGTGATGAGAAGAAGTCAGGCATGTGGTTGGAAAAAAAAAAAAAAAAAAAGAAGAGAATTCTAAACAGGAAATATCTGGGGCAAAGGCCCTGAGACAGGAAAGACGGTAGAATGCTTAGAGAACGGGAAGGGGCCGACGTGGCTGATGCAGAGACCAGAGACAGATTAAGGTAAATTTGAGTTTTATTGTAAACAGAATGCAAGTTCCCTTTCCCTGTTCCACACCCTCCTTGTTTATAGTTTTGTTTTAGTAATAAGATTAACATCCATTTAAAAATTAGGCAACAATACTAGATAATAGATCATTAATTATGAATTGCAAGAAACAGATGTCCACGTTCAGGAGTGGAAGGGATGTGAGCTAATGCACGCAGAAAAGGTTAACCCAGACCAGAGTTTCACTCTGATTCCAGGCATGGCCTCAAAATCATTCCACTATTGGGCACTTGGATCTGCACCATACGGAGTGCCTGGGAATCTAACTGCAACCAGACAAATGTCCTAATTTCACACTTGCTGCCTCCACATTGGCAGATGTCAAAGAAATTTTTCCAAGCCAGACTTTGTGATGCCCCAGAAACACTGGGCTCTTTCTCCAGTTTTACTGGTGAACTTCCAGTAAGTCATCTAAGCTGTATTGCTCAGCTTCCACATCCTATGAAGTGTCATCGAGGTCATCTTCCCTACAGATGTTGTCTTCAGTTTCCCAGACCTGGTCTACTCCGTAGACCAAGTATGTGCCAACTCATCTCTGCCTTGCAGAATGACTCCAATTAAGCCACTGCTCCTACTTTTCTCCTTCAGAGCCTGAGGCTGGAAAGTTCTGCTGTTTCTCAAAAGTTTAGTTGTTGACATCTATTGTGTCTGGCTGCTGTTTGGCTCCACTTTTGAATTTCTTTGATTTTGAGAAATTCTGTCCTTCCTCTTCTTCCTGCCTTGACTGTATGGGAAATCTGTCTCAGCTTGGCCTAGCATTCAGATCACTACTTAGCCCAGTGCCCAGCACCTAATGTCAGGACTTATAGAAGATTATTGCTATATGTGCTAAATAAGAAGTTAGGCAGCAATGCCTACTGTCAGCCCTTTTGAGTTCTTCCTTGAGCAAGAAGCTTGATTCTACTTTTTCTTACCCTAACAGAAGGGGCATTTGATTTTGGTAGGGGAAACTTGTTTAAAAGTTCATAAATATCTTGTCCAGACCTATCTTTGAAACACAGGAAATAATATGTAGAGTGGACATTTAAGATCGATGGTTTGCAACACTGGCTACAGTGATAATCTCCTGGGGGGCTTTTATAATACCAATATATGGTCCCTAATACATTTCTGATTTTAATTGGTTTGTAGTGAGGCCCTGGCACTGATATATTTTAAATTTCTCCATGTGATTCTAATGCGCAGACTGGTCTGTTGAGCGTTCATTCTGTGCAGAGCTCTGTACTGAGTGTTTGATGTGCATTACCTTACTTAATTCTCAAAATAGTACAGCCTGGTGGGTATCACCTTCATTTTACGGAAGAGGAAGCTAGAACTCAGAAACATGAAATTAAAGTCTTAAGGCAACTCAGCTTGCTTGAACCCAACTTGTCTGTCTCCAGTGAGGACAGGCAAAGAAATAATTCTACCCAGTTGTGTGAGAATGCTTTATAAATACTATAATGCAGAATCCAACATACTCACTTTTAAAATGTCAACGGAGTAGCTCTTTATAAATATTCCAGTTAATAAGTGTCTCATTTCTGTCAAACCCTGTCAAGTGTAAATGCATCCGCAATATTCTGAACATTTATGATTTTCATTCCATAATGGCCTGAATAGCATGAGAACTTAAATAACTTCCAACTTGTTCCAAGTTACAATCACATCTCATTGCTTAACTTTATGACACCACTCAAATTCTCTAGTGAAATCATAGTATAGTTCCTATTCATTTTATTTTATATCATTTTGGGGTAACAAGCAATTAAGTATACTTTGAAAATTCCTTAAATAATTTTGCAAGATTTCTTAAATAACTGGAAGCATTCTTGGAGGTCAGAAAACCACTCTTAGGATCGCTGTTGCAGACAAATGCCAGCACCACTGGATCTGTAGAACTTCCTCTCCGATGCTTCATCTAGATTGAGTTGTATTTTGCTGAACCAGCTTAAAAAGTAAACCTCACCTCTTCCAATAGTCAAGATTCCCACCAACCTCAAGCAGAGCTGCAGGTGCATATTATTAGCAAAACTGGGCTCTTTTGACTTATAATTTGAGTCCCAAGTCTTTTGAAGTAAGGCCCATTTGCCCAGATTTGTATAGCATCACCTGAGTGTAACAGTACCCAGTACAGCCAAACTGATGGGTTAAGGATACAAACAAGGAATTCCGAATCAGCTTCTGAGGCAGGTTTTTTTGAGAGAGCAGAGAGGAGAGAGAACAAATATTGCTTAGAAAAAAAATAGTTGATAACTGTTTTGCTTTTGCAGAATAAAATAGGCATTACTTCTCAAATAGCATTGCCTAGGGATACGTTCCAGTATTCACAAACATGCTACGTAACAGTCTGAATTTTAACAACTTCGTTACTGAGTATGTATCTCAAGAGAAGATAAAGAAAATGGTCATCTCCAGTGCTTGGGTTCAAGCAACAGGGAAATTTTTTCTACATACCTCTTCTTTTCCATTTCCTTTATCTTTGTTAGCAATTTTTTTTAGCTCCTTCCTTAGTAGAAATTTTATGTTATATTTTTGAGGGTACTAGAAAACTTTTGTGTTGGAGTTATTTACGGAAGAGAAACTTTAATAGATAAAATGGGAAAATATTTTAATGTATATTTTTTAAAAGAAAAAAAACTTTTCTTACATTTCCTTCCCCTACTGTAGACTAGAAAAATACTAGGTGGCAAATTAATAATCGCCTACACAGTTAAGCAGCACAAAACAGAAAATATTTACCCAGAGTAATCAAAGCACTTTTTTTGGACTAAAGGCAAGTCAAAGGCCATCCTCCACTCTTCGACCCAGAGAGTATATACCCTCTGTAGTCTCACTAACCCGGGGGTGACAAAACTAGTATTTGGAAATCAACATCCAATTTAGTGCTTTCATGGTTCTTCAGGTTGCTTATTCATAAATGAAAACATTTTTATGTGTATTTTTATTCATGTTTATAGAATGGAAAAGAGGCTTGCTCTGATATAATTGGTTTCAGTTAATTAAGTTAGGATCTCTAACTTACAGCTATTTTTTTTTTCCAGAAAAACTTACGGTGAATAGGAAATTATTTGTTATAAAGCAAAACAGAATAGCAGGATTACCCTTTCAAGTTTTTATCTGCAGGTTTTCAGAAAATTTTCATCTCTTTTTAAGATAATACCCTAATTTTATACAGTTTTATCTATCAATTTAAAATTTAAATTAAATGAATAAAGACAATACCTAATTTATGAGAACATATATACAGGCATTTTTGTAAAATCTATACCATAGACAGAATTTACATTTTTTGTGATCAAGTGACTCTAATTTCTTCCAAGAAATTTTACATGTTCAGAAAACTGCAAAATTTCTAATATGTTATTAATTCTGGATATTTATACAGCATAAAAAAAATAGGTGTCTTCATCCATCTGGATTTTCATAAGAGTTCAACATATCTACTGCAAACGTATCTCAACTACTGTAATTCTCAAGGAAGAAAATCTGAAGATGGAAAGAATTGGGATTTGACTCATGAAAGGAGAATTCACCACTCTTCTTGTAATTTCTTGAGACCGTATTCAGAATTTCACAACCCTCGCTAAACCATAAATGAAGGGTCACAAGCAATAAAACAGCAGAAACCCAGTAAGAATGTGCCAGAGTTCAGAGAACAATTACCCTAGGCTTAACTTCACTGACCTTTAAACTGTTTGGGTCATCAGTGCTCTTCTATATAAAGTATCGCACAGTGTGCTGGGGCTCAGGCCTTGCAGAGTTCTGCAAGCTGGAGTCCCAGCAGCAAAAGTCAAACTGGGGTAAATTTGTCCAAAGACAAATAAAACAGTTTTCTCTGGCATGGTGCATTTGAAACACATAGGTGTCAAACAGTGAATTTGGATATAATCTCTGGACCCAGGGCAGGACTTTTCTTTCCGTTTTTTTGTTTTTTTGTTTTGAGACAGACTCTCACTCTGTTGCCCAGGCTGGAGTGCAGTGGTACAATCTCGGCTCACTGCAGCCTCCTCCTCCCACGTTCAAGCGATTCCTGTACCTTGGCTCCCGAGTAGCTGAAATTACAGGCACACACCACCATGCCTGGCTAATTTTTTTGTATTTTTAGTAGAAACGGGGTTTTGTTGTATTGGCTAGGCTGGTCTCAAACTCCTGGCGTCAAGTGATCCATCTGCCTCAGCCCCCGCTAAGTGTTGGGATTACAGGCGTGAATCACCTGGCCAGCAGGGCAGGACTTTCCTGAGGCTTCTCTGAATTCATACTTGTAAATCCTCTATGCTAGAAGACTTTCTGCAACCCTAACACCAACATCTTAAGAGTGAATTGTGGTCCAGGAAAAGAAACAGCATTGATCAGGAAGTTAGGAGACTCCAATTCCTGTTATTGATGTATAATTTATTAGCCACATGGCTTTCAGAAATGAAATTTGGAAATCATTTATTAAAGCCCTATACCTTGGGTTAGCACCAGGAGTCCAATTGCTGACTTCAAGAAGCTCATAATTTAATGTAGAATGTAAATTAGCACAGATTACTATGATATAATTTAAGAAGTGTATGTAATCATTTGGAAAAATTCTAAGGAGACAGAAAGAAAGGAATTACCAATTCTGTTTGTGTGTGTGGAAGCAGAAAGATCTACATAGGCTTCAGGTGGAACCTTAAAAGATAGTTGGCAAGGAATTTGGTATGGTAAAAAATACATGGAACAGGAGAAAGGACAATTTTGTTAAAGTATCAATTAAGGCAAACTGTGAAAGACAGAGTATCTTTCTGAGGAATGTGGACAACATACGCTATTTAAGACTAAATTTCCTCATCTTTAAATAAAGGAATTGGAGTGGATGACTTCTGAGTCCATGACCAGGTCTAAAAGTCTAAACAAGATTACATTCAAAGTTCAAGGGGAAATGCCCTATATAAAAGTTGGCCAAATGCTATCAATTCCTGTAAAGATAATGCCAAGTCAGTGGTTATTATTCCAAACTCCCCTGCATCATCAAAAAAGTGCTTAACTAAAAATAAAAAATAAGATTTTTTTTTTTTTTTTGAGACAGAGTCTTGCTCTGTCACTCAGGCTGGACTGCAGTGGCACGATCTCGGCTCACTCCCCCACCTCCCGGGTTCATGCCATTCTCCTTCCTCCGCCTCCCAAGTAGCTGGGACTACAGACACCCGCCACCACACCTGGCTAATTTTTTTGTATTTTTGTAATTTTTGGGGTTTTACCATGTTAGCCAAGATGGTCTCAGTCTCCTGACCTCGTGATCTGCCTGCCTTGGCCTCCCAAAGTGCTGGGATTATAGGTGTGAGCTATCATGCTCAGCCAAAAATAAGATTTTTTAAAATGAATCAATACAACTTTGTGTTAGAGATGCCAAAAAATAATTGAATTACTTCAAATGTTATTCTAGAGTGATTGTGCAACGGAATTAATTGGGTCCTCACAAAATTCATATATTGAAGCCCTAACCCCAAATGTAATTGTTTTTGCTGTAAGGAAGTAATTCATATTAAATGAGCTCATAGAGTGGGGTCCTGATCTGACAGGATTCTTGTCCTTATAAGAGCCACCAGAGAGGGGCCACCTGCAAGCCAGGAGGAGAACCCTTACGAGAAAGAACCCTGCCAGACCTTGATCTGAAACTTCCGGTTTCCAGAACTGTGAGAAATAAATTTCTGTTGTTTTAGCCATATAGTGCTTGTTATTTTGTTATGACAGCCTGAGCTGGTGTGAGATTATAGGCGCAAATCACCATGCCTGGCTAATTCGTTTGTATTTTTAGTATAAATGGGGTTTCGTTATATTGGCTAGGCTGGTCTCAAACTCCTGGCCTCGGGTGATCCACCTGCCTCAGCCCCCCGAGTGTTGGGATTACAGGTGTGAATCCCAACTGAGCTGACTAATACAGATAGTAAGTTTTAGTTTAAGTATCAAAGTCTATTAAAAACTTGATTGTAATATTTACACTATTTGAATTATTCTTTATGGTATATATGGTGCTGTAAAAAATGATACATTTTTTAATTGATGGTGCAGCAAGATGACTGTGACTGTAACTCTCCCAATGATGTTTCATTATTTCATTAGAAATGAGAACATTCATTGATTGATTTAAACTTTTTTTTTTTTTTTTTGAGAGCCAGCGTCTCACTCTGTCACCCAGGCTGGAGTACAGTGGTATAATCTCGGCTCACTGCAGCCTCAACATCCCAGACTCAAGCAGTCCTCCCATCTCAGCTTCCCCAACAGCTGAGATTACAGGCATGTGCCACCATGCCCAGCTAATTTTTTTTATTTTTTATTGTTGGTAGAGATGGAGTTTCGCCATGTTACTCAGGCTGGTCTTGAACTCCTGTGCTCAAGCAATCTGCCCACTTCAGCCTCCCAAAGTGCTGGGATTACAGGTGTGAGCCACCGTACCCGGCCCAATTTAAAATTTTCATTTTTGCACATAGCTGAACTTTACCAGTAAGCTAAGTATTAGTGGCATTCAGAAAAGTGAAATGTGCTAATGAGCTTGATGCGTGAATGGATTTTAACCAAACAAGTTCAATTATTTTTTTGAACTTCTAAAGGGATTCTATTTATTTGCATACCCATATTAAAATACTTTATAATTATTTTGTCATAAATTCTACATAAATCCTCTCAGCACCTACTCGTTTTCAGACAGGGCCTGGAAATCACTAAGGTGAAGAGGATAGTCTCATTACCTGCTTTCACCAAGCTCAAAGTCAAGCCCGTAAGAACATAAAACTAGAAGTCATGGACAATAAAGTATAGTACAGGCTAAGACAGAAGTACACATTTCTGCAGGAGCTTTGGCTAGTTAGAAGGCAAGGAAACCCTTCGTAGAAAAAGTCATTTTAGCAAAGCCTGGAAAAAGGTTGGCATAGATAAGATCTTAGCAAGTATGTCAAATGAACAAATGTTGATCCATAGCAATGAGCCAAGCAAAGACATGGGGCAGAGTAAACATTATGTTTGAAAGTCTGAAGTACAAAGCCCGGCCAACTACAGGAAAAGAAAAAAAATAATTCAATCTGTCTGGACAGCAGAATCCCAAGGGGTAGAAATGTGAAGAAGGTCAGTGGACCCGTAAAAGGAACCCATCAGCCTCTTTCACTTTGAACCATCATTCAACCTTGATTTATATGAATAAATCAAGGACTATGCCATTGACTCATAGTGTGGCACATTAGAAGGTATTTGAGAAAAATCTTTTTTTTTTTATTTCCAGATGAAGTCTCGCTCTTGTCCCCCAGGCTGGAGTGCAATGGCACAGTCTTGGCTCACTGCAACCTCCTCCTCTCAGGTTCAAGCAATTCTCCTGCCTCAACCTCCCAAGTAGCTGGGATTACAGGCACCTGCCATCATGCCCAGCTAATTTTTGTATTTTAAGTAGAGATGGGATTTCACCATATTGGCCAGGCTGGTCTTGAACTCCTGACCTCAGGTGATCCACCCGCCTCTGCCTCCCAAAGCACTGGGATCACAGACAAAAGCCACCGCACCCAGCCTGTTGTTTTAAGAACGTAGTGAAGTCTTTTACAGATACTATAGGAATTCAAACACATTTTCTCCTTCTGACTCAGAATAAATGACACATATGTAGTTGAGGAAAAAAAAAATCCTTAGATGATCCAAAACTTTTGATCAAAATGTCCACCTCCATTTCCTCTCCCTGGGTGTTCCTCTTGCAAGAAATGGGCAGGGCAGGCCTCACCTGGGTTTAACTTCTCTAACCTACCTCAGTTGCAGACAAGAGGAAAGCCACCTACACACATTTCAGCCACCTTTCTGGTTAATTATGTTACTAAAAAAAACTAAGGAAGCAGAGTAAAATCATCTGGGACTATATATATATACACACACACACATATACTATACTATATATACACACATATACTATACTATAGTACATATACTATATATGTGTATATATACACACACACATATATATAATACCATATATATGGTATTTTAAAATAAAAAGGGCTAAAATTCATATAAAATTAATTTATTATAGGGTTTTGTTAGTGTTTTACTAAGATGGATTTTTTTTTTTTTTAGTATATTTCCACATTGTAATTTCAGATTTTGTTTATCCTCTCCACAGAATGAGGTTATTACTTGGGTATTTTAAAATACTTGTGTTCCTGGTAGCTGTGCATTCAGTATTATAAATGTTTTGACCACTAGTTTAATTTACATTTTCCTCAATCACTGTTCTCACAGTTGCTTAACGATTCTTCTTCTCCAAAAGACAGTGTATTATGCATATTAACATAATAATGACTGAGTTAATCTATTATTTGTATACTTTTTTTTTTTTTTTTTTAAATGGAGTCTCGCTTTGTCGCCCAGGCTGGAGTGCAGCGAGCGGCGCGATCTCGGCTCACTACAAGCTCCACCTCCTGGGTTCACGCCATTCTCCTGCCTCAGCCTCCCGAGTAGCTGGGACTACAGACGCCCGCCACCGCGCCTGGCTAATTTTTTTGCATTTTTAGTAGAGACAGGGTTTCACCGTGTTAGCCAGGATGGTCTCCATCTCCTGACCTTGTGATCCACCCTCCTCAGCCTCCCAAAGTGCTGGAATTACAGGCGTGAACTACCGCGCCCAGCCTATTTTTATACCTTAAAAGTAAATTCAGGAGGCTAAGTAGCCCCCTCTGTAGTCCCAGTTACTAAGGAAGCTGAGGGAGGAAGACCACTTGACCCTAGGAGTTAGAGGTCAGCCTGGGCAACATAGAGGCCCCTGTCTCTACAAAAAATGAAAACTGAGCCAGGCGTGGTGGTGCATGCCTGTAGTCCCAGCTACTTGTGAGGCCGAGGTGGGAGGACTGCTTGAGCCCAGGAGGTCGAGGCTCCAGTGAACTGTGATCACCCCACTGCACTCCAGCTGAGCGACAGAGCAAGACCCTGTCTCAACACAAAAAAAGACCCCATCTCTTAAAAAAATACAAAATAAAATAATAAATTTAAACTTAAAAAATAAAAGCAAATACACTTATGAGGCTGAATGGATAAAAGGCTCTCCCTTTACTTCCTGTCGCTTTTGCTGACTTTCTAGGCATGTGCACGTGACGATGAGGCCGGGAGGGCAGTGCATGTGTTCGGCACAAGCGCATCCACGTGCACCATGCAGCTGCCAACAGGGATCACAATGACTAATGCTTTCATTGAACAGTGTTCCTGTGAACAGTTGTCTTAACTCAAGCTACCTCCAAAAGCTACGTTTTAAAAATAAATGAATGTAAACAAGACAAACTTTATTTTCAATAGAGACATATGAAGTTTTTAATACAATGTCTTACTGATGGCCTCTTCAAAGTTGGCTATTTCAAATGTATACTTTTATTAGTATATTTTCCTGTTACTGTTCAATTGATATAATAATAAAACTCTTCGTGCAAAATACGTATTTAATGTGAACTATTCGACTACCCATCTCTATATAACTCTAAAGGAATCATGTTATGAATTGAAGAATGAAGAGTAAATTTCTAGGTATTATGACTTAGGAAACAATTGATCAAAATTATCTGTAGTTCTGGACAATTTGTGAGGTATAGAACTTATCTCTACTATTCCACACTTATCACAAATAAAAGGACCCATGCACTTATCCACATGAGTAAATATTCTGTTTTTAACAGGATAAAATAATTCATCTAATATTACAATGGTTGATGGCCAACAGTAAATATGTATGACTTCATTTTTATCTGCTTCTTATCTTACACCACATTGCACAATTTCTCTTAAGAAAAATGTGAAAAATCAAAAACCATGATATATTTTCCTTACCGTAAATGTGTATGTGCATAAAATCCTTGAGATTGTGCAAATCTTTTCATATCAAGCCTAGAAATCTACAGATGAGGAAATTGAAGCCGGCAGCATAGGTGATGTGTCCCATTGAGGGCTTCCAATGTGTTACACACCAGGCACTGTTCTGAGAGCTTTGTATCCTCACCAGCTTAGGAGATGAATACACACACGTGGCTTGCTGGTAAACTGGCTGGGGGCAGGGCGCTGTTAAAAACAGAGCCCTGATTTTTAACATTTGCCCATTTCTGTGATGTAAATGCTTGCAGTAGTGATGATTTCAAGCTAGCAACGGTTTAACAAATGTTTCACAAAATTCCTGAATATTTAAGAATCAGTTCCTCTGAGCTGGCACCATCTAGCTCCAGAATACCAGGGGGAGAGAAGGAAAACTTAGGCACAGAGAAGTTTATAGTGGTGTGTCAATAGTAACTTGGCTAGGGAGTGATTAGTGTGGCAGGACTTGAAGGCAGACAGTCTGGCTACAAAACCTACCTTCAACCACTAGGCTCCACCTTCTCTATTTATATGTAGTGTTTTTCATTGTTTTCCTCATTAAGTAGTCCCTACATGGTTTTCTTTTATCTCTTTATAAGCATATGGAGTCAGTCAGCACATAATGGGAAACACATTCTAAGTGTAAAATACAACGAAATTAATAATAAAGATTTATTGATCACTTATGGTGTGCAAAGCACTATATACATGTTTTGGGGAATGTGAAAACTAATCAAAAATTAATGGGGCCAGGCATGGTGGCTCACGCCTGTAATCCCAGCACTTTGGGAGGCTGAGGCAGGTGGATCACGAAGTCAGGAGATCGAGACCATCCTGGCTAACACAGTGAAACCCAGTCTAAAATGAACCAGGCATGGTGACAGGCACCTGTAGTCCCAGCTACTTGGGAGGCAGAGGCAGGAGAATTGTTTGAACCCGGGAGGCGGAGGTTGTGGTGAGCCAAGATCAAGCCACTGCACTCCAGCCTGGGCAACAGAGCAAGAGTCCATCTCAAAAATAAAATAAAAAATAATAATAATAGTAAAGTTTTTATTTTACTCTCTCTACTTTTCTGTGTTTTTAAATATTTTTTACAAGTAATGTCTGGAATACATGAATTAAACATTTACTGCATTAATGGATATGTTATTATATTCATGACAATTAATTTAATTTAAAACTAAAATAAAATTGTTATGATAGAAACCATTGAAATTGGTTTCCTTTGGAATTTATTTTGAGAAGTGTGTCAGAACTTAGATATCCAGGGAATTATTATTTTTCTTAATCAGAACTTGGCAGACTTTTTCTATAAAGGGTCAGATAGTAAATATTTTAGGTTTGTGGGCTCTCCAGTCTCTATCCCAGGTATTCGATTCTGCTGTTGTAGTGCAGAAGCCATATAAGCAATACGTTATCAAATCAATGTACATGGATGTGTTCCAGTAAAACTTTACTTGTGGACACTATGATTTCTATTTTGTGTAATTTTTATGAATCAGAATAAATTCTGTCACTTTTTTTTTTCCAAACATCCAAAAAATGTAGTTCACAGGATATATCAAAACTGGGGAAAGGGCAGATTTGGCTGAAGGCATGTCTGCAACCCTTTTCTAAGTAATTATATAGGAAAACTAACATTGCAATGACAGCTTAGCATATCACCAGTGTGAAGTACATGAATTTCGGACTGAATCCCAACTTTATTTCCTAGTTTATTACATTAGTTACTTAAATTCTTTGTGCTTCAGTTTCTTCATCTATAACATTAGGATAATAATCCTTTTCTCCTTGATCTGTTATAGCAATAAGTGAATCAATTCATATAAAGCACTTAGGACTGTGCTTGTATATAACAGACACTATACACATGTTTGCTGAATAAATAGCCTCGTTATTTGAAAATATTTAGCAAGAATTTTGAAGCCAATTTACAAACCATGGAAGAAAACCTTATTACATGAGAGTCATCTACCTTATTCATGAGAACTGTCCCTAAAGTAGGCTATTTCAAAAATCTAAATCAAAACCAAGCATCTGTATCAAAAGTCTACTTTAGAAAGTTTACTTCATGAAATTCATCACAGATTTGAGTGTTTAAAAATATAATCAAAAGGACAAATATTTCAAAACAAGATCGCAAAAGAATGAGTACTATGCTTGAAAACAATTTTGAAGAGAGGCTTCTATGCACAGTGTGACCAATAGAATCATGAAAGGCTACCACCTTCCAAATGGACTATTCTAATATGAACAATTTCCATTTAGAAACAAACCTTCTGGTGTTTCTCTTTATATTTATTTATTTATTATTGATTTATTTTTTGACATGGAGTCTTGCTCCATGGCCCACACTGGAGTACAATGGTGCCATCTAGGCTCACTGCAACCTCCGCCTCCCCAGTTCAAGTGATTTTCCTGCCTCAGCCTCCCAAGTAGCTGGGATTACAGGTGCCTGCCATCATACCCAGCTAATTAATGTTCGTGTTTTTAGTAGAGACAGGATTTCACCATGTTGGCCAGGCTGGTTTCAAACTCCTGACCTCAAGCCATCCACCCGCCTTGGCCTCCCAAAGTGCTGAGATTACAGGTGTGAGCCACCACACCTGGCCTGGTGTTTTTCTTTATAGTTAGCCTTCATACTTTCATATAAGGAGCTTATAGTCTTAGAAAGGAGATAGAGCAGACACAAGAGAAAAACTTCAACCATGTGCAATAAATGATAAAGAACACAAAAATTACAAATCTGAGGTGTTATGGAGGAACACTAAATGATATCTAGATAAGGGAGTTATAAAAATCTATCATTAGGGTACATTTGACAGTGGACCTTCAAAGAAGGAAATAAACTTTGTAAGAAGAAGGAGGTCAAGTGTAGTGGCTCATGCCTGTTATCCCAGCACTTTGAGAGGCTGGGGTGGGCAGATCACAAGGTCAGGAGATCAAGACCATCCTGGCTAACACGGCAAAACACTGTCTCTACTAAATATACAAAAAAAATTAGCTGGGCGTGGTGCCAGTTGCCTGTAATCCCAACTACTTGGGAGGCTGAAGCAGGAGAATTGCTTGAACTCAGGGGGTGGAGGTTGCAGTGAGCCAAGATCATGCCACTGCACTCTAGCCTGGGTGACAGAGTGAGACTCTGTCTCAAAAAAAAAAAAAAAAAAAAAAAGAAGAAGAAGAAGAAGAAGAAGAAGAAGAAGAAGAAGAAACAGCTGTGGCATGTATTATTTTTGTCCTCTAAGCACCTCGGCTAACAGATCCAGCCTCTGGCCACAGAGGGGTCGTTTGATCTGACCAGGATCATCCTAGTATCTCCAGAATTCTTCAGACTTATCAAGCAAGACTATTTTAGTTTCTGATCACAGATTAAAAGACTTAATTGCCAATATGTCTCCAGCCATATCCCCCACTATATGGAAAGCTGGTCTCAGAGATTCAAGTCAGAGGAAAAGGAGAGACAGAATCCATATGCAGCTGGATCCAATCATCCTCAGGCCACATTTGCCCCCAAACCCGTGATATCTAAAGTGCAACTCACTTTCTTTTTCCTGCTCATGTCTCCCCACAAGATACTTGCCCCTTTTTTAGATTCTCCTTCCTGTTACCTAATCTAATAATTCACTTGGATTGATCACCTATAGTAGGATTTGTTCAGGTTTCCTTTACCCTCCTCCCTCACTAAACACCATCACCATCAAATCCTTTAGTGTTAGGGACTTTCCTTATATACCTGGTGAGGTCTGGCTATATGTTTCTATATAAAGATAAGTCATTGATGATGGAAAATAAGTGATAGAAAATACATAAATAGTAGTCAAAAAAAAAGTCATTGAAAGTTGATTGGATGCTTGTGTTGAAGTGGGGCTGGAAGGGGACACTCTAAAACGTATTCACTGGTGGACAGTGATCTGGTTGAGACCTGGCTCTGTTTGAGAAGTCTCTCAAATGCCAACACCTATTGGTCTCCCCTCTTTGGCTGATGAGTTTCCCTGAAAAGGAGCCCTCCAGCAGCACTTGCTAGGTAACAGGGGAGGTTAATATCTGGCTGTAGAAATTCAAGGAGCTGAGCTGGAGAAGGGAACGTGCTGATCTTCACTTGCTCCGTGAAAGAGCACGTGAAAGGTTTGCATTAGTTCTGTGGCTTCCTGTTACCTTTGCTTCTGTCTTTTTCTTTGTGTATTCATTTTCTTTCTTTCTTCTGTTTTCACTATAATATGTTCTGAGAGGGCTCTACGATAGGTGAATCTGCTTATTCTGTGATTTCTAACCAGAAGGACCTAAACACTTTTTACATTTAAAGCCATGCCCTCCATCATATTAATATCTAATGATGGTCCTCAAAAGGTCTTCATCATCTTTCTTAGGGACTCGTGCAACAACCTTCTCAATGGTATTGCACTGGTATTTCCCCTGTTGCACCTCATCCTGCCCTCAGCTCTGCCCAACATCCTTGGGTCCACAACCTGTCTGATTAGTGTCTCCAGAGAGTAAACTTCCTGTCTGTTGAATTGGCGGACAGGAAATCGACTGTGCAGGCTGAAGTTGGAGATCTAGGAATCTTAGTGCTACATATAAAGACACTTCTCTTTTCATCTCCCTATGCCTGTCGCCACCTTCCAGAGCAGCTGCTGCCTGCAATTTCTGAGCGCTTTCCATTTTCCAGCTCAAAGAATATGCTTCCCTTTTACTGACTTCCCATCCCCACTGCCCTCCTCAAGAAGGTTGAGAATACAGCTCTCTGCAGCCTATAGCATAGCTGCCAACAGTTCACCTGCTTTCCAGAGGAATAATGCTATTGATATGGTTTGCATTACATCTGTGTCTTCCTGTTACCTTTGCTTCCATTTTGTCCTCAGGTATTCATTTTCTTTCTTTCTTCCTTCTTCACTATAATGTGTTTTGAGAGGGCTTTAAGATAGGTGAATCCACTTATTCTGTGACTTTAACCACGAGGACCTAAACACTTTACATTTAAAACCATGTCCTCCATTCCTATTAATATTCCAAAGATGGTCTTCAAAAAGTGATTGGAAATGCTCTCCATAAGAAAGACTCTTTCTTATGGACTCTTGCAACAACCTTCTAATTGGTATCCTTTCCAGCTTGTCATCCCTAAATCTACTTCCAACACATTTCCCAAGTCATCCATCCAAAATGCAAATCTCTCAATGTCACATGTTTAAATTTCAATAGGACCCTATCCTCTAGAGAATAATATTTACCTTCTGTGTGGCTCATGGTCCTGAATGAGCTGGCACCTCCTATATCACTAGTTTAGTTTTTCGTCGCTTGCCACATAATATATCTGAAACTCCAGCAACATGAAACTTCTCATGTTCAACCTTCAACCACACATATATTACTCACACGGAAGCCAGGCTCTGTCCCACCTCCTGGCACAAATACCCTTTTTCTCTCCCTCCACATATACACAAGATGATAAAATCCCCTGCAAGTGGCATCTTCTCCAGGAAGCATGTTTTAATGCCTTCTCCCCGGAAGATAAAGGGCCTTTACTCTGCACTCTTATAAAAAGCAACTTATCTATACTTACTTCATATGCTGAAATGAGTTCCTCATGCTTCTGTGCCCATATGGTAGAGGAACTGTTACCTGTCCATCTTTCCCAATTTGTTTATGGCCCAGACCTCCTGGAAGTGACCAGAAAAATACTACAGCTACTTTTATCTTTCAACTCCACCTTCTGGTGCCTAGGACTATCCTCTAACCCTCAAACTAATTTAGGTGTTAAATATACACAGGAAGAATGGTCAGTAAATGAAATGGGCTGTATGTGGCAGAGGAGAGGTTAAATTCCCAAGCCTGCCCCTCTCTCATGCCCCATCCCCGACACCACTACTCAAGGGGTGTCCAGCCCTGCTGCTCCCATCCCCAACACCTGCACATCCTTGAGCTCTAGCTATGACATGCTTAGGGCTCTCTGTGTCAGGTGTTCCTCAGACATGTAGATAAAACTTTATTCATCACCATTATTACTGAATGTGGTTTTGCTTTTCAAAAAGCAAAATAGAGATATGGACTAGAAAGATTGACTTGATAGTCACCTACTTGTTTCTCTCTGTTTTCCAAAATGATTAGTAAATACCGAAAACAGTATACATTAGCCCCCCATTTTCCAAAGGGGAACATATTCTATAACCCACAGTGGGTGCCTGAAACTACGGATAGTACCAAACCCTGTGTATACTATGTTTTCTCCTATACCTACATCACATGGTAAAGTTTAATTTATAATTAGGCACAGCAAGAGATTAACAATAGTAACTAATAAAATAGAACAACTATAACAATATGCTGTAATAAAAGTTACAGCAATGTGGACTCTCTCTCAAAATATCTTGACTGTACTCACTATTTTCAGACCACGGTTGACCACAGATCGTCTTGTTTTGGATCCAAGAGGAGATAGAACCTTGTCAGAAATAACTGCTACAGTGGGAAAAGGAAAGCAAGAGAGCCAATGACAGGGGCTTGAAATAAAAAGCAGAGTGAGAAAGGGGGGTTTTCATTGGCAAGCCCACCTCAGCCCTCTGTCACTTCCTCTGGACACACCCTTGGCCTGGACAACGGGATGTGTTCCTTTACATTCGAGGAACTAGGCTCACTTCGCTATCAAGTTCTTATGGCACATGCCACTGAAGTTACAAAGAACTAGAACAATTAAACTTTACATACCTGATGGCTTAAAATAGATTTTGTGAACAGACTTGGCAAACTAGCTACCATGGTACTTTTTGTTGTCTGTAAGAAAATGATTTCAGAGTTCCAAAGAGCAGGTTTGAAAGTGAACATTCAGACAACTTGTTTGCAAATTCAGACTAGCCTACATTTCATTCCAGGTACTAACTGAAAAATATTAGACTACAATTATGAACAAATGTTTTTCCCTCCAAATTAGCAGACATGAAATATGGTTAATAACCTTAGCTGAATGGAGAAAGCCTCTTCTGATATGATTGTGAATCCCTTTACATCAAAAAATTGTGTATACTCAAAGTTTAACCAAGTTGCAGAGACAGGTGACATAATATTAACCAAAGGTAAGGCTATATAATCCCAAAGTACAAAACTCAAGTAAGTAATAATTTCTGAAGAACTTTTCTCATATCTGAGATTCTTATAAAGTCATTTCCTAATGTATTGACAAGAATCTAGCTTATGAAACCTGAAATGGCAAATGCACAGTACAAAACTTACAAATCACAAAGTTGCTTATGAAGTTGCTTACAAAAATTCCAATAACAAAGTTTTCTAATTTTTGTATGAACAATGCCTTAAACACAAGCACCAAAGGTTTATGAGTCTTCCTAAAATAAAATAAAAACTACCTTTTTACGCTAAATTGTTCTTGCATTCAAAAGTGTGAATGGCCAGATGCAGTGGCTCACACCTGTAATCTCAGCACTTTCAGAGGCCGCAGAGAGTGGATCACTTTAGGTCAGGAGTTTGAGACCAGCCTGGCCAACACGGTGAAACCCCATCTCTACCAAAAACGTAAAATATTAGCCAGGTGTGGTGGCAGGTGCCTGCCCAGCTACTTGGGAGGCTGAGGCAGGAGAATTGCTTGAAGCTGGGAGGCAGAGGTTGCAGTGAAATGAGATGGTGCCACTGCACTACAAACTGGGTGACATAGCAAGACTCTGTCTTCAAAAAAAAAAAAAAAAGTATGAATGAAAAATTTCAACTAATCCTTGATTAACCACATATGCTCATCATCTCTTCCAAGAGATCCCTGGGACTCCCCCAGCCCCAACTGAACTGGTTCTTGGCTCCTTCCCTCCTTCATTGCCACTCCCAGGTAACCTTTATCTATTGATTCAAGGAGAATCATTTTCTTTACATTCTCTGCAATGATGACTCTGTTTTCACTCTAGGGGAATTGAATCAACTCTCTCCTTAATTCTCAAGTTGCTTGTTATCACAGTAACTCCTGACATTTTAGGTGCAATACTTGACAGTTGGGGAAGGAAAAACAGGTTTACAAGTTCCATCCCTAAAGCTTCCTCTATACTCCTCATATAGAATTCAATTCTATATGAATTTCTTCCACCAGCCAACCATATCACACATGGACAAATGAGTTTCCTCCCAGAGTATTACAATGCTCCTCTGCAAAATAAGTGTATGTGTGGTGGTTCCAGAGAAGGGATTGGACCCTAAAATTCATTTTCTACTTCACTATTCTGAAATTGTATGATTCTATGTGCTTCTTCAGTCTTCCAGAATAACTTGTTTTTATTGTTCCCCGTTATACCCTCATTATCCAATTTGATTAAATTACCAATTAGAAGTTGATTAAACTTATTAGGTTAAAAGTGTACATACAATTAGATTTTTTTTTCCTTTCACACTACATGCAAATTATACAAATTAATTACAAAGTGAAACCCACTGTGGTTATTGCTCTCTTTCTTTTCATTCTGAGATACAAGGAAAAAAATCTAAATATTGTTATACATACGTGCTTTTCTAATAGTTCAGTCTATCTTGTGCTATAAATCACTATTATCATCACAATAGTGATAGAGACCCCGTGGCTAGCCTTATGCACCACTTCATCAGTAACCATTCCTACCAACATTTTTACAGAACTCATTTGCGGGTGTTGCTTTCCAGCCAAACACCAAAAGCCACTTGTCACTCTGTACTCTGTATTCTACTTATTTAGTAGAACTTCCCCTGTAGATTGAAAGTGTTTTGTTTTGTTTTCTTTTTTTGAGATGGAGTTTCACTCTTGTTGCCCAGGCTGTAGTGCAATGGCACGATCTCAGCTCACTGCAACCTCCACCTCCTGGGTTCAAGCTATTCTCTTTCCTTAGCCTCCCGAGTAGCTGGGATTTGAGGTATGCACCACCACGCCCGGCTAATTTTGTATTTTTAGTAGAGACAAAGTTTCACCATGTTGGTGAGGCTCCTGACCTCAGGTGATCCGACTGCCTCAGCCTCCCAAAATGCTGGGATTACAGGTATGAGCCACTGCGGCCAGGCTGATTGAAAGTATTTTAAAGGTAGGAACTATAGCTAATTCATCTTTGTACTTTCTTCAGCACAAGATACCGAATTTTGCTGTAAGTACTTAATATGTATTGAATGAAAGAAAAAGGAGCAAGGAGCAAATAAATGAGCAGTCTGTAGGACAATAACACAGGTTCAGAGAATATCAAGTCAAAAGAAATCCCAAGATTCTGAGAAATCCTTGCCAGTTTCTCAAAGCAAATAATACTAACCTAATATCTTGATGGCTTGGACCACTGATGCCATGATTCTGGAAACTTACTAAGCATTTCAAATTTGGACCCCTGAAGATGTCAAAATGATAGGAAATGTTAAATTCACCTACTATAGGTTTATTTTCAGACCAATGGCTAGAAAAGATGCCAACGGTGAAAAAAATCAGGATCACGTTTCCATCAACTGAAACAAAGGCCTTAAAACTGTGTTTAGACTTTTAGAATGCTGACTTTAACCGGGAGGCGATCCAGTGTGGGAAAAGAGGACAGGCTTTGGAATGAAATATGACTTAAATCCACATTCCTCCGTTTACTCACAGCTTGCCTTTGGCAGGTCACCTAATATCCTGGACCCTCTTTACTTACAGAGAAAATGGGAATAACAACAATATCTGTCATACAAACATGTCTAAAAATCAAATAAGATTATATAACCAAATTACCTCGCATAGTACATTCTTGCGCGGAGTAGACACAATCAATTTCTTCCCCATCTTGTAACTTTTATTTCAGCACATTAGCTCCCAGTGTGAACAGACATGTAATTTTAATGCTTTTTTCCATTCAGCTATCATAACTGATTGAGAACACCACACCGCACAATCTCAGGAGTTACGCAGAATGCCAGCCCCTGTACAGGCTGTTCCAGTCTCAGGGCTCTGAGCCATCACTTTCTGCTCACAACAATTCCTTGGTGTATCTACACTTAAGGCTGCAAACAACATGAACTAACTGGGGGAAGCCGGGCTTTCATGGACGACCCAATCTCTGACTCAAATCAAATCACTGAAGAATCATAAATTCACCCTTCTTTGTAGCTTCCAAGCCAAAGGAATTATAGAAGTCACAAGCGTGCCTGTTTCACAAAAGTATCAGCAGTATACAGCAAATAAGTATCTCTGCTTTTCAACAAGTAAAGGGTGGGGATGATTAACGTTAACGGGAAAGTTAAATTACACTCAAGCAGTCAGAAATTACTGTTTGGCTCACCAAGTCACACTAAAAACAGTCTGAAGTCAAACAACGGCAGCTAATTTGTCTTGTCATTGATGTATGTTGTATTAGTCAGGATTCTCCAGAGCAACGGAACCAATGGATATGTTGGAGGCAAAGAGAGAGAGAGACAGAAACGATGGATATGTTGGAGGCAAACAGAGAGAGAGAGATTTTAATTTGGCTTACATAATTGTGGGGTTGGCAGGTCCAAAATCCATAAAGCAAGCCGGCAGCCTGGAAGCTTGGTGAAGAGTTGATCTTGGAATCTTTAGTCCCAATTCCTTGAATTTCCAAGCAGGATTACCATGTTGCGGTCTTAGGGCAGAATTCCTTCCTCTTCAGGAAACCTCAGTCTTTCCTCCTATGGCCTTCAACTGATTGGATGAGATTCACCTGCATTACAAAGGTTACTCTGCCTTACTCAGAATCTACTGATTCAAATATTAATCACATCTGAAAAATACTTTCACAGCAATATCTAGACTGGCAAAACAACTGTGCACCATAGCCTCGCCAAGTTGACACATAAAATTAATCATCATGTGTCTTTTGCTTGTCCAAACGGTTTGCTTTTCTTGCTTTTCTAATCATACAGATTTTTTTTCAGCGCTGTCTCCAAATCTTCTACATATTTGAAACAATTTTCCTGAAACAGGTGACTGTTTTTTAGTGTAAGCATTAAATAGTTTATAAATAAAGTAATTCCTATCACCTCTCATGTATTTCATATTTATTACACAGAGGAAAATGTAGAACTTTAATTTCATGATACCTCATTGGTCACGTTTAGATTCTTCAAGATCAGAAATAGTTTTTATTCTGGAATTCACAGAGCGAATGGATATAAACTATTTTAATTCACACTGACCAAATCTATCCTCTTGAGCTGATACATTTTAATTTAAAGAGCCTCTTTATTACTAAAATAAATACTACCTAACTTGTAGAATAGAAAGCAGTTTAGGCATTTTATTATTTTACTTATTGAAAGGTTCTTCAACTGATTTACCTAATTTCGCGTTCACCTGTGATCAGAGAAGCTGATGGATGACTTTTTAATCCCCTACACTTTGCCCACAGATGTAATCAATCTGCTCTTGGGTAGCCTTGATGGGGCCTGTTCTTTCCTGGGGCACCAATCTAAGAGCTGCACAATGTTTAAAGACTACCTTGCATCTCAATAGCTGCATACCAGGAAGATGAACCTGCCTATTTTGACTACCAGAGTCACAACCTGGCCTCTTTGCTTTCAAGGCTTTCTGCAAGGTGTCCTTACAACATTCTAACAGCTGGGACATCCTCTGAAGCCCAGGAGCAGTTCTCCCATCTGGGCTACCTGGCAATTCCCTAAGGCACCCTTTCTCAAAACAGACTCCGGCAGCAACAGCATCTCCGAGGGACGATCAGAAATGAAAAATTCCCAGGCCCTGCCCCAAACCTAGTGAATCAGCAAACCATGCATGGGGCCCAGTAACCTGCATTTTAACAGGCCCTCCTTGTGATTCTGATGCACGCTAGAGTTCAAGAACTGCTCAAAGTTGAAGGCATAGCATATGTCCATACCCAAAGCTCCAGGTGACACTCGTAGCTGCATTCCTGCATCATGATTTTCATTTCTAGACTGGACAATTCCCAGTGGTTCTTTTATATATGGTAGGATGAATCAAGCTTTGCAGTTTCTTGAGGGCTTTCTTTTCTCTTCTTTTCGTCTTTGTTATGTGTTTGTTATTGGTGTTTTTTTGTTTTTTTGTTTTTTGATTTTTTTTGCTCAGTATTGTGGTTATAAGCTAAAGAAATTAGTTCAATGAGAAAAACAGTACTTTTGCTGAAAACTGACCCTCAGCCCATTATTTTAAATCCTCCTTTCAAATCCTACTGACCACACGTTTCTCCCCATTATGAGTCTCGATATTGACCCTGAATATCCCCACAGCTCGATGTGAATATGCCTTTGTCAGCACCATGACATGGGAAATCTAAATCTTCAGACCAAATTAGATGCTGGTAAAACTACCCCAAGGAATAGGAATAATTCCCTCGCAACTGGGTCAGCCATAGAGCATAGCTGAACTTTCCAAGAATTTTATCTCTGTTAGATTTTTAAGTTCTTCCAAAGCCAGGGCGTATATTTTACTTTTTCGTGAAAATTTGGTGGATGAATCAGGGAATTTATGGCATAGGCCAGATTGTTACTGAGTTCGGGAGAGCTTTGAAACCTGTGAAGTTTATAACAACAATAAAACAATAGCCACTACAAATGTTAACGTTTTGAAGAATCAGCTAGTCAAACATCCTTGTTTATGGGACAGGAAATTAGGAGCAGAAATTTACATCCATTAGGCCTATGAAAGAAAAATAGTTTATTTTTTATGTAGCAACAAAAAGTAAGCAAGACCATATGCAAGAGAAAAGTCAGCATTAAAAAATTAAAGAGGAGGCGGGGCGCAGTGGCTCATGCCTGTAATCCCAGCACTTTGGGAGGCCGAGGCCGGTGGATCACTTGAGGTCAGGAGTTCAAGACCAGCCTGGCCAACATGGTGACACCCCATCTCTACTAAACATACAAAACCTGGTGGGGCATGGTAGCAGGCCCTGTCATCCCAACAACTCAGGAGGCTGAGGCAGGAGAATCGCTTGAACCCGTGAGGCAGAGGTCACAGTGAGCCAAGATGGTAACCCTGCACTCCAGCCTGGGCAACAGAGCAAGATTCTATCTTAAAAAAAAAAAAAAAATGGAAAATGAAACCAAGCCTCAAATAGTGCCTGCAATGCCCTTCACCCAGATATGAGAGTGGCTCTCTCCTGGACTTCATTCGGGCCTCTTCCCCAGGACCTCCTTCCCTGATCTCCTGTCTGAAGCCCTAACACCCAAGCCCACCCCACTCAGAACGCTCCACTCCACATCTGCTTCATCTTCCTTCCTCACTTTTACTGCTACCTGATTTTCTACTTCATTCAGTTGCTTATTTCCCTGTCTCCCGATGAGTACGGCAGGGATTTTATGTTTTATTTATTGCTGAATTTCCCCTGCTTTTAGCACATAGCAGACATTCAACCAATATTTGTTAAGTGAGTGGATGAAAGAAAGAAGAAAGAAATGAATACAAGTCCTTGAGCCATGAGTGAAACACTTTGTAAACTATTTAATTGTTATAGGCTTTCTATACAAGTAATTTTAATTTGGAGAGAATCACAATCTCTTTGTGTATTTTATGAAAGCTAGGGATTGTTTTCTTAAAAAAATACATACGCACAAATAAACTTGGCACAAAATTGTAGAGGTTCTGATTGTTAAGTACATTTTCTGAAAATGAAAGCCATCTACTCTCCTTATTTCAAAACAGGTGACATAATGATAGGGCATCCCTGCCCTGTGTCCTGCCAGAGACCAAATGTGAATTTAAAACAGCACAAAAGGCCAGGCGCGGTGGCTCACACCTGTAATCTCAGCACTTTGGGAGGCCAAGGTGGGCGGATCATGAGGTCAGGAGATGGAGACCATCTCGGCTAACACGGTGAAACCCCAACTCTACTAAAAATACAAAAAATTAGCCGGGCGTGGTGGCAGGTGCCTGTAGTCCCAGCTACTCTGGAGGCTGAGGCAGGAGAATGGCGTGAACCTGGGAGGCGGAGCTTGCAGTGAGCCCAGATCGCGCCACTGCACTCCAGTCTGGGCCACAGAGCCAGACTCGGTCTCAAAAAACAAGCAAACAAGCAAAAAACAGCACACAAATATCAAAAAAAAATCTAAAATACTCACCTGTAATCTGTTGTCTTGTGTGACGATTCCTAGAGATGTAGTCTCTAAAACGAAAATATGGTAAATTAAAGCTAGAGAATTGAAAGATGATGCTGTATTTATTGAGCATTTGCTATTTGCCTGGCACCCTGCTAATTGCCTACCCTTGTTCTTACAAATACCCTAGAAGGTTGTCACTGGCAGCCAGAAAAATCACATATTGTGCCTTGTCCTCCGTGTCTCGCAAGCCAGTTACTCTATTACTTGCATCATTGTTTTTAACTTTGAAATTTCTTCTTACGCACATCATTTCAATGTCTTTTAATCTCACAGCAACTCATGACAAAGATAGTTTGGTTTGCAAAATTCCTTTTTGACAAGCAAGGGAATGATTCAGTTAATTAATTCATTGCCAATCATTCCGCAAACATTTACTGAGCCCGTATTCATAGAAATTACCTTTTCTTGTTACCAGATACATGCATTGTTATATATGAAATGCTTCTGGTATAAAAATTCAAATCAGTGTATGTGTTTTATTTAATTGCTTGGTTCACTTACACATATTTCCTGTGCACAATAATTAAAGTGTACAAAAGTAAAATTATCGATGTTTCTAACAATTACTGATTTCTGCGAAATTCTTTGATTTCCACATGCAAAAGACAAAGGCTATTATTTACTGTTACTCAATTATTTCAATAATTCAGTAAGCTGAAGATTCCAGATCGCTAGTTGGGCTGGCTGGTAGCTCACCTCCTGTGATCTAGGTGGGGAACCACTGGCTGTTGGGATGGGGTGAGCCCCTCAAGACCACCTGGCTTATCTTCATGTACAGATGAGGTGTGGGGACATGGGAAATAGACTTCTCAGAACTGAACTTCTCAGAGCCAGGAATCAGGATTTATTCATCTTTGTGTCTTCACGAAAAGAGTCATTGGTAAAGAATAAATGCTCACTAAATATTTATTTGCTCAATTGGTATCTAAACTTGGTTTTTATAATATGTAATATGTTCCAGTACAGCAAGGACAGTTTCTCTATTTTGTAGCAGTAGTTGCAGAATGATTTATTCTTTTCTAACAAAAATCAAGCAAGGGCCCAATGCAGCTGCTCTTAACTTCAGGATTTGAGCTCAGCTGGGGTGCCAGCTACAGCCTCAACCACAATTATTTCCAGTTCAACTAAAATAAAATTTTTTTTTCAAACCATGGCTTTGCGATTCTAATTTATTTTTAACCACCTGTAACATATATTGTCTCACTTAATTTTCCCACAAGCCTGTGATTGGATGAGATTATCATCCCAGTTCCTATGAGGTGGATTCTAAGGGAAAGACTAACCAAGTGTCCCATCTAAGGTCGAAAGCAAGTGGGGGAAAAATTGGAGAAAGTCCAGGTTCTTTCAATTGCATCAAACCATTTGCAAAGCAATGTTATGGCAACTTAGAGGAAAACTCTCCATTTCACTACCATATTAAGTTCCTCTAGCTATACTATCTGGCTGGGAACACCGAAGTGAACTACTCAATATATGATAGGGGATCCATAAATGTTGGTAGAAAGAAAGAATAAATGAATGAAGCCTAATTAATTGGATATACAATTCATACTATAGGGAATTTTTTTCGTGGAGTTTATATCACTAGCAGTAGAAATAGTGGAACTCACTTCTTTACACTCTTGTTTAATTCAATTATTTAGTTAATATGGTATTATACTTTTCCTTGTTGCTCAGAATTTATCCCTGTTAAACAACAGTAATGGTACATCTTCCAGCTTTATTGTACCAAAACGGATGGGAAAGATGCTCTGTAGGTAAAATTACGGATGTACATATTCTTACACATACATTTGCTTGGAAATTCAGATTTCTTATAAGTTGTCTTTCCTACAATTTTGGTTTATCCTCCTAAATTCTCTGATATACACACAGAAAATTGAGCAGTGTGGATAGGCATCAGAATCTGTGCCCTAATTTTTCCATCTATTTACAATTCATGATGTTAATGCGATTATCAAATCAAATCAAGGCATTAAAAATAACTACAAAATACACTGTTGCTGTTATTCTGTAACATGACCTTTGAAAATATTGGACTAATTATTTTTTGTAGCAATGAGTAAATTCATCCTTCATTACAAATTAGGTAATCCATTATTCTGAAATCGGGCAGATAATGAGTAATTTCATTTAAAATTAATTGTAATTGCATCAGAAATATATTTACTTAAACTCAAAAAACACACTGCCAAATCTAATGTGTGTTATGGAAATGATATCCACATTCTACATTTTTTCATATAGGCCACCTTTTGTGTGCTGCATGATCAAGATTTTAATAGAGCAGAACTGTAGAGGAATGAAATGCTCTTGTAACATTCTGGAATTTAGGTCTATGCTAAAGGCATTGTCAAGCAGGTATTTGAACACATCTTCCTTCTATTTCTATTTTTTTTTTTTTTGAGACGGAGTCTCGCTCTGTCACCCAGGCTGGAGTGCAGTGGCCGGATCTCAGCTCACTGCAAGCTCCGCCTCCCGGGTTCACGCCATTCTCCTGCCTCAGCCTTCGGAGTAGCTGGGACTATAGGCGCCCGCCACCTCGCCCGGCTAGTTTTTTGTATTGTTAGTAGAGACGGGGTTTCACCGTGTTAGCCAGGATGGTCTCGATCTCCTGACCTCGTGATCCGCCCGTCTCGGCCTCCCAAAGTGCTGGGATTACAGGCTTGAGCCACCGCGCCCGGCCTCTATTTCTATTTTTATCCCAGGAAGGAAGTTATACTTTTGCCTTTGATCAGAAACAATTGATTTTGTTTTACTTGGTTTATATTTTTCATTTCATCTGCTTTAGCTAACTATTAATAAATCATTTGCTTCTTCTTAATTATTTCTATATCTTAACAACATTAGGAAAAAATTACAAATTTGACATCAGTCTTAATGCGTTAATTTTGTTTCCCTAGGTTACCATCAATGTCACACAGCAATAGTGTCCATTTATATTTTGGTGGCATACTACATTATATTATACACTCATTGATTAATTAACACTATTTTTGTGTTAATCGTAACAACAGCAATACTGTTCTTATACTCATTTTATAGATAAACAAGATGAGGTTGAAGCCAAGGGCATGTAGCTAGTACATGACAGAGCTTGTATTCAAACCCAACCTTCTGATCTTTCCAGTTTTCTTCCTGCCACACAGGGGATGCCATGACAGAACACATGGCTGAGTTGTGTGGGCCATCACAGTTGTTTAACCTTGATGACTTTATATTGGTTTAGTCTCAGTAGCTACAAACTTAACAATAAAAAGCAGGCCGATCTCATGCTTTGAGAAAAACGATACTTCTTTGTTTTGAGAGTTTAAAAACTTTCTCCTGGAATTGTGACTTTTCATAGTCTGAAAAATTAATATAGTTTAACAAATATTATTTTATGACATATATGGATACATTAGAATTTCTACCAATGTAATTCTACTTTTGATCTCAATAATCAACCACAGTATCTCAGAGTCAAGCAATTTCACTTTAGGACTGGGTTTATGTTAGAAAAAAAAACTTTATTAAAGGTTCTACTTCCCTAGATTTGAGCAAATAATGGAATATGCTTCAAAGACTTAGATGAATGATCTTCAGCTCATATTGGAAGATTTAGAAGGAAAATAAGTAATTCAATTATATTTTCAAAAGAAAGATGAGCCTTTAGAAATATGCCTTCTGCCCAGTTTTTGTAAAGATTCTGAATATCAAATCTTCTCCCAGTTAAAATTCCAGTACAATATGTAATAAGTAGTACCTTCATAAGTGAAAATATATCAATTAATGTTTTATTATTTGTAAAAACAATTTTTATGAAAGAAAACTTATTCCTTGCAAAAACATCATGTTTTGAAATTAACTAGTAATGATTACACATGACTTAGTGTAGGTACAATAAATAATAGTTGATTAATTTTGCTTTTTATATTGTCAAGCATGGGTATATAAACTCTGTCATGATTCTATGGAACAATAGATCCAGGTTTGGCTTGAACATTTTGTTTGTGATCAATATTTTCTATAAGGCTAATATGTAATATACATTATCCTATACTTTTTGGAAATCTATTCTTATGAAGGACAGAGGTTTCCATCAGCGTGCCCATAGGATGACTTTACCATGAGGAAAATAAGGATGTTAGTTTCGTATATGCTTTGAGAAACTTCAGGCGAGGTTTAGAGAACCCTCCCTTAATGTCTTCCGCTCTGCATCAGGAAGTCTCATGCCTTGACAGTAAATACGAGCTGATCTAGAAAAGACTCTTTGTGTGTTCACATTGATTTCTCTACAAATGTAAGTATTCCGTAGAGAAAAGTGTTGATCAGCATGTCCTTGGTTTCTATACCCTCTGAATATAAGTCCCTTTCTTAAAATGTAAAAAAGTAGTTTTTAAATTTTAGTTGAACTCTACAGTACTTTAGTCAAGTTCTCTACCCATTTGCCTGATTTCCTTCCATTCTGCTAGCTGCTATTTCTCACACTCCTTTGCTCTTTCTCTTCCAAGAGACTTCTAAATTGTGACAGACCCCAAGGCATTATCTCCAGCCATCATTTCTTCCTGTCTCTTTTCTCTCTTTGGAAGATCTCATCCTGCCCCCATGGTCTTAAAAACACCTTGTAGGCTGATGATTCTAAAATGTATACCTACAGTTTGGACCTCTCCCCTGAGTCCAGACTTGTCTCTCCCTCCTTGGCTTAGCACAGTGACAACCAGCTAGAGCCCCTGAGCCAGATTTTCTGTGGGCTAATTCAGACTCTGCCATTTATTACAACCTTAGCAGCCACAATAGCAATCCCTATTTCCAGATAAACTTAAGAGGCATAAATGAGCTACTGTCCGTAAAAGGCCTTAGAGCAGGGCCTGCCACATAATAGGCACTGATAAATAATAGCTATGATTATGACTTAAATCTCTACTTTGGATATCTAACAAGCACCTCATTTTTAACATGACAAAAACAAGACAATTGGTGTCTTCCCCCCATACCCTCTGACACACCAGGTTTTCAACCAGATCAAACACCCAGAAGGAATTTTTGATTCTTCTCTTTTCTTCAAATGACTCATCAAGTCCATGCATTAGTAAGTCCTGCCCACTTTATCTACAAAATAACTCCTGATATTTTCCTCTTGCCTTATCCTTGCCTAGAGACAATTGATGGCTGTCTCCCACAAACCTGGTTTAGTCCCCATTGTTTCCTAGCTGGTCTCCTGCCTTCTCCCCTGCCTGCGCAGTCTACCCTGTATGCACACTGATCTTTCTGTATATTAATCCACTCATGTTACTCTCCCTGCTTAAAACTTCCAGCTGCTCCCCATCGCTGCTAACATAAAACTCCTCGAGGGGGACTCACAGATCTGGCCTGTCCCTACTCCCTGACCTCTTTTCCTTCTCTTCTCTCCTATCTTCCACTGTGCTAGCAGTGACGCTAGCCTTGTCTCTGTCCTTTGAGCACACCAAGCTCCTTTCCCTCGCAAGGGCTCCACACTTGCCACTCCTCCTGCTTCTCTCCTTTGTGTCAGTGCTTGCAACGCTATCTCTTGGTTATTCAGGGTGCAACTCAAATGTCACCACCATGAGAGCTGACGTCCCTGGTAGCCTTGGCTAAAGCCACTTTTCACCCCCTCTCCAAGCATCCCTCACTCTCCACCATATGGCCTTATTCTCTCTTCTTCCTAACAGTTATCTGAATATGACATTGACTTATTTGTTTTCCATGTCGTTAGGCAATCTCCACTACCAGAAGGTTAGCCTCATGAGTAGAGGGGCTTTTCCAGTTCTGTTCGTCACTGTTCTCACAGTACGTGTAAGGCGCCTGGCACACAGAGAAGACAGTTGAAAAGTTTCTGTGTCTGAACAACTCTGGGTTTGCTAAAATCTTTTAATGCTGTCTCTACTCTATTGTGGAGTCTCGTAAACATGTTTGTAGATACCTAGCAAAGTGATGTTAGGTAAAGAAGGAGAATGTCATTTGAAACCATTTGGGGAACCCATTTAGTTTGAGTTACTATAAATTTTGTTGTACACATTCTAAATAAAGCTGTATTTTAAGTAAGAGGGGGGTGAGAACACATGAAGGGCACTTCCTGTAACAAGCAGGAGAGCCATTTCCCAGTACATCTGGAAATGTCCTCGTTAAGCAGTTTCAGTCTTAGAACATGTTTATTTTTGCTGGGCATGATGGTTTATACCTGTTAATCCCCACATATTGGGAGTCTAAAGCAGGAAGATCACTTGAGTCCAGGAGTTCAAGACAAACCTGGACAAAATAATGAGACCCTCATCGCTACAAAAAAAAAAAAAAAAACTATTAGCTGGGCATGGTGGTGCTCACCTGTAGTCTCCGCTACTCAAGAGGCTGAGGTGGGAAGATGGCTTGCCGAGGTGTTCCAAGCTGCAGTGAGCTATGATTGTGCCAATGCACTCCAGCCTGGGCAATAAAGGAAGACCCTGTCTGTAAGATAAGAAAAAAATAAGAATGAAATTGTTATTCTGTATCTCAAAGAAAATCTTGTATAACATTGATAGGTAGGGAATATTTTGCAAAAATGTATTCATGCATGCAATATGGACAAAGAAAAAATAATTTAAACAATTTATATAAGTAGTAAGTGCAATATGAAAAAAACTGTAATATATTTTTAAATTAAATTCAGTTAGTTTTTCTAGAATCATAGTGTTGCCACAATTCTAGAAAGGTAATTTAATCCATTCCTCTGCCTTTAGGGAGGATAAACATAAACTTTATTTTCTTTAAACCTTTGGGCAGGAAATTTCAGCATCCGAGAACCACTCTTAAGAATCTATTTCAGCAGTGACTCAGTAAAATACAAAAAAAAAAAAAAATCACATTTTAATATATTATTCCAAATAAACTATATTAATTCTGTAAAATACCAGTTAACCTAGGTTAATTAATGGGTTAATCAAGTAACTCATAATTTACTTCTTAAAGAAAAAGCAAACTCAAGAAAATCAGTCAATAGTGGGCCAGACATGGTGGCTCACGTCTCTGGGAGGTCAGGGTGGGCATTTCACTTGAGGTCAGGGGTTTGAGATCAGCCCAGCCAGACCAACATGGAAAAACCCCATCTCTACTAAACATACAAAAATTAGTGGGGTGTGGTGGTAGGCATCTGTAATCCAACTACTCGGGAGACTGAGGCAGGAGAATCGCTTGAACCTCAGAGGTGGAGTTTGCAGTGAGCCAAGATCGTGCCACTGCACTCCAGTCTGGGCAACAGAGTCAGACTCCATCTTAAAAGAAAAAAAAGAGAGAGAGAGAGGGAGAAAAAAAAAGAAAATCAGTCAATAGTGAACATTCAGTGTTTCCAGCAGCTACCAGGGTATGTTATGTGTGCTCTAGTCATTCTCTGACTCTGAGGTATATTTCTTGAAACCAAGGAATGAAGAGTGTAGCTCAGATAATTTGGAGCTGGAGGCACTGCAAGAACCAATATTTATAGAAAGATTGCATTGTGTTCATTACGTTTCATTCGCTAAGCCAGGAAAACGTGCTAATGCACTTTACAATGATTTTTTTAAATGCTTGAAATAAGGTGTTTTTTGTTTTTTTTTTTAATTTAAAGAGGCATTAAGAAAAATAAGCAATTTACATTCCATGTCCAATCAACGTTTTACTGCACGTGACTTAGAGGTCATTAAACATGCTGAAGCTAATTTATCTGTTTAAAAATAATATTTTGTCATTTTTGTGGAAGCCGACATCAACCTAACATGGCTCGAGTCTTCGTGTACAGAAGTTACACACATTGTCCCCTGGTCACATTCTCAACGTGTTATGTCAAGAAACAGCCTAGGAAAAAGAAAGAAGGCACAGCAAGAATCATATTCAAGCCACTTAAAACAAGGAGTGAGGACTGACTCAGTGCCAATATCAATATTTTATTCCTTTTGGTAGGCAAAAATTTTTGTGCTTCTGAAATCTTAGAAACTTCAAAAAATAGGTTGTACTTTTAAACAGAAAGTAGAAAATACTGAGTTTCAGGTTTTATGAAAAGTTTCTTGGATTTGGTGGGGAATTTTTTTTTTTTTGGTTTTGGGTTAGTTGGGGGTTTCTTCTGATGTTTCTCCATCATTTCTGAATTAGAATACAGACATTTTAAATTTGAGAGCATTATATGGTGAACAGAATTCAGCTATGTGACAAAATTACACATACTGATTCTTTCCCCTTTTTGATCCTCTATAGCAATAGCTATTTTAACAAAACACTATTTATCCTCATAATAACCACCTCAGCTTGGAAGTTCTTTACTCAATCTTCTTTGGAATGTTGCCTTTTATTGAGCCAGACTTATTAAAATACTATTCAGCTTAGAATTTGTTCTCTATACTCTTAAGCCATGGATTCATAGCCTCAGATCTCTAAGCAAAAAAGAATCCTACCAATTGGAATTGCCACCCAAAAGAATACCACATTTACTCCTATCAATCATTATTTTCCAGAGTAGCCAATGTGGTGCTTACAAAATGGCAAAAATTAAAAATTGAATTAAAAGTTTGGGCTTGTTTACAAACCACCAATCTGTATAGTGTCCCAGTAAAACCACTGCGACCATTTATTTACTAGAAGGCTGCAATAAGAGACCAGGAGTCCATCCAAAGGAACCAGAGGAACCTGGCTCCGGGCAAATCGTAAAGAATATAGTGAGCTTTTCTCCTCCTTGTTTGGATACCCTTGGTGCTCATTGTGAGCTTTCTGGATTTATTCTTTGCTCTATTTTTTTTCCTCTCCATGTCTATCCATTATGTTTGTTTTAACTTAACTTCAAGTGTGTAAACATTTTGCAGAGGGTGAAACACCTATCTATAAGGCTAACCTGTTTCCAGGCTTGTGAAAATGAGTCTTGTAAGGAAAGGTATTTTGAATCATGTTCGGTTTGTAGAGGCACAGAGTCTGAAGAAAAATTTAACAAGTAAACAAGATTAAAAAATTCAAAAGGAAGGTAGTGAGGAAAGACAGATGTAATAATCCTAACCCTGGTCACCTCATCCCCTCTCACTGTGTGTTTGTTGTCTGTACCCATGACCTGGGACCTTGACACATGATGCAGAGACCACAGCTTCATGATAGGAAAGCCCTTGATTAGCAAAGAAGATGTAGATGAAGGTAACTAGTGACTGGTTTGAATGTACTGGCCTATATAATTATCTAGAATTAATATTTGCTCAGAGCTCACAGAATACACAACATTCTGCTAAAGGAGGGTGGCACGGAAAAAGAGGCAGAGATCCAACAGACCTGTAACCTAGCTCAGCAAGGTAGACCTTCATGTTCAGTCAAAAGCTCATGAGGATTCCATTGAGTATGTAAAAGTCGAAACATGTGTGTACATAGTTTGCTAACGTTCCACCTCTGCAAGGTTGTACTGGGTTCTTTTGATATCAGATGAGTCAACCACCCAAAGGCAAAAATCAGTCTTGTTTTTAAACATTGGATAATAGGCTGGGTGTGGTGGTTTATTCCTGCAATCCCAGTACTTTGGGAGGCCAAGAAAGGGGGATCACTTGAAGACCAGCCTGGGCAACATAGCAAGATTCTATCTCTACAAAAAAATTTAAAATTATCCAGACATGGTGGTGTGCACCTGTAGTCCCATCACAACTATAGTTGTAACAGCTCCTGTTACCACCTAGTCTACTTCAGCTGTAGTCTTCTCTACTGAGGAAGTTGAGGTGGGAGGGTCACTTAAGCCTAGGAGTTAGAGGTTGCAGTGAGCTATGATCGTGCCACTGCACTCCAGCCTGGGCCACAGAGCAAGATTCTGTCTCTAAATGTAAAAATAAAAATAAAAAATAAACACTGGATAATGAAGCGATATTCTTTTCTCAAACTCTACAATAATAAAACCTGAGCATTAAACATGGACTTCATGTACTTGTGTATATATCAATCAATAACCATTACTCACCACAAGAAAGGTACCACACTGGCATAGAGAGGACAAAAAGAAAGAAAATATATACACAGCTCCTGTTCTTAAGGATCCTAAGAGTTTTGCTGGCGAAACAAGGCATGACATTCTAATGTATATACAAGAATATGCAGAAAGATTTTAAATCATAATATATAACAGAAAAATTCTACTTTAGTGGTGAAAATATTTCCTAATCATAGAACAGATGAGGAGTTAAAAATACCCATAAACCAAGTCACCCCAAAATACCCCTAAACCAAGTCACCCCAAAATTTGGGAGAAAAAAGTCAATACTTTTAGAAGTCATTTCTTTCTTCTAGCCTCCCTGAACTATAGTTGTGATGGGAAGAAGGTAGTTTTTGATAGAATCTACCATATATAGATTAGGTGATGACTGGGGTTAAACCAGTCTGGGGATGACTACATTCCATTTATTCCACAGTCTAGATTCAACAACAGGGATATATCCTAGTAAATTCTAAGATACAACTCCAATCTTGACCCCCCCTTCTATGCATCCCAATGATCTGGACCAACATTATCATTTTCTATGAATGTATGTCTTGATGTGAAAAAATTGGAAAGCTCTATGGGACCAGCAGATAGTCATAAATCCAGAAAGTAATATTCGTTTTCAGATTCAATTTGGGAAGAAGGGATGAGGAAAAGGTATTTACTCATTTGGCCTCCCCATCTAGACTGTGATGAGCCACTCCAAGGCAGGACTTCGTTCTTCATCTTTTTCCCAGAGCTGAGTTGCTGCTCCTGTGATACTTGTTCAAATAATGAATTGGATGAATCAATGTCTAGATCAGTGATTCAGTGAATAAATGTCTTTGCTTCCTACCCTCCAATTTGCTCTTCCGCTCGCTCTGATCCAGCTTCCTATCCCCTTCACATTTCCACATCTACTCTTGCTGACTTTTTTCAGTGACTTCCACATTGCAGGATGGAATGATCACATTTACATTCTCATCTTACCTGATCCCATATCACCCCAGCCTATTGACTGTCCAGCTCATTTTGGAAGAGTCTGTTCCTTCCACTTCTGTGACATCACACTCTTCTGGTCTTCCGCTTTCACCTCTGGCTGGTCCTCATCACTTCACTCTGCTGGCTCCTCCTCAATTGGGCCCTTGAACACCTGCATCCAGTCTCAAGCCCACTGCCTTCCCATGTCAGAGTCTCAAACCATAAGGTCCTCATCTCCCCAGCTTCAGATACCCTCAAACTTATATTTCAGCCCAGACCTCTATTCTCACCTCCAGACTCCTAAAACCAGCAGTTTAAAAGTTTCACAACTCTCTCTAGTTGAGCTTGTCCAAAAACAAACTCAGCTCCTGTTACCACCCAGTCCACTTCAGCCGTAGTCTTCTCTACCTATATGGATGGTACTTTCATCTTCTCAGCTTCACAGGGCAAGAATCTGAGAGTCTTCTTCTACTACTATGTCTTTGACACTCCCACAATCAACCCAGTACCAAAACATACCTCTCTCTCCAAAATATAACTGAGGTATGAACACTTCTCCCCATCTTCATCACTAGCAGCCCAGCCTAACCAACAGTCAGCTGACTGTTCTTGAGCTGTTACCACTTACCTGTCAATGCCATCTCTACTCTCATCACCTTCTTCCAGATATATCCTCCTCATAGCAGCCATAGAGATCTTTTGAAACCACAAATCACATCATTTATCTATTTAAAACCCATGTATAGATGCTCAGGGATTATTAGCATCAACTACAAGGGCTTGCCTGATCTAGTCACTGCCTCAGCAGCATCATCTCATGCTCTCCTTTCCATCACTCACCAGATTCCAGCTACTCCTTTCGATTTTCAGATCCTAGCCTGGAACTCTTGCCAAGATTCTTACCTATGACTTTTGCACATGTAATTCCCAGTTTGAGAAGTACTCTTCCACCTATATATTGCCTCATTCATGTTTAGGTGTCAAATCAAATGTTAGTTCCTCAGAAAAGCTCAATGAAGTTGCCCACTCTGAACTTTTCTTTCTAACACTCTCCATAGTGTTTAATTAATTGCCATTTGTTTAATTGTTTGTTTAACATTGACTTCCCCCACTATGCTGCGAGGTTCATAAGGCCAGAGACAACGTCTACCTTTGTTCACTGCTAATATCTCTAGTACTTGACAGTGCCTGATACAGAGTAGAGGCTCAGTATATTTTTGTCAAGTGGGTGGATGGATACTATGCATCAGAAAATAGGTTTCAGCTGGGGCAGTGACTTAAGCCTGTAATCCTAATAATGAGAACCTGAGGCAGGAGGATCGCTTGAGCCAAGGAGTTCAAGACCAGCCAGGGCAACATAATGAGACCCGCCCCCCACCACAAAGAAAAAAAATGCCAGAAATAAAAAATTACAAAATAAAATATGTTTTATGTTTTAATAAGTATAGGCACAAAACACTAGCAAAATGTAATACATTATTTGTAAATCCAGCAATTGCTATCTGAACTCTAGAAATACTCTTTCTTGGTCAGATCTCTCTTGGGGCGTCACTCTTTGATGCCTACTCCACATGACCTAAAACTGCAAGTGGGGCCGTACGCAGTGGCTCACACCTGCAATCCCAGCACTTTGGGAGGCCAAGGCAGGCAGATCACGAGGTCAGGAGATCGAGACTATCCTGGCTAATATGGTGAAACCCCGTCTCTTCTAAAAATACAAAAAAAAATTAGCCAGGCATGGTGGCAGACACCTGTAGTCGCAGCTACTCAGGAGGCTGAGGCAGAAGCATGACGAGAACTTGGGAGTTGGAGCTTGCAATGAGCTGAGATTGTGCCACTGCACTCCAGCCTGGGTGACAGAGTGAGACTCCATCTCAAAAAAAAAAAAAAAAAAAAACTGCAAGTGGTCTGTTTCTACCGATCACAAAATCACCTCAGGCACAGCCATATGCCACAACAGTTCATTCAATCACACCAGTGTGTTCTCCTAGCTCAGTACTTCTCAAAATACGATTCCTAGAGCTGCAGCAGTGCCGCCTGAGAACTTGAAGAAAATACAACTTCTTCAGCCCAACCCTTGACCCAGTGACCTAAGGAATCAGAAAACTTTGAGAGCAGGCCCAGTAGATGATTCCAATGCGCGCTGAAGTTTGAGAACCACTGGTCTAGCTAACCTGGAAAGGGAATACCTAGGAGTCCCAGGTTTACCACTTTACAACTTAGACATACCTGATTTGCCAGGCTCTTTTGGTGAACTTGGTGGAGAAAAGATAATTGGGAGTCAATATTGCTGTCCAACTTAATAAGCTGGCTCCAGTTGGGGTAGGGAAAGTAGTAGGCAGCTCTTGAGTTACAAGTGGCATGATCATATGCACAATTATATGTACTTTTCTTTAAAAAATTATAAATACATAATAGTTGTATATGTATTTTTTTGGTCAGCCTCTGGATGTTCTACTATAACATGTCCCCAACTCTTAAGTAGAGATCAGCTGATATACATAGGTCTGTGCTGTAAACGCAAGTCTTCCATAAGTAAAAAGCTAGATCCTCTTCTGGCCAAATGTTTCTCTCTTGAATCTTTAGTGAAATTTGCATGTGGATTAGTTTTCTCTCTCTTAGATCTCATTTTTCATAATTTTTAATATCCTCATCATTGCCTTGCAATATAGTCATGCATCACTCAGCAGCAGGGATGCTGTCTGAGAACTGCACCATTAGGTGACACACATCCTTGTGCAGACATCATAGAGTGTACTCACACAAACCTAGATGGTATTTTTTTATTTATATATTTGTATAAGAAAAACCAAGTAGCCCAGCACCATTACTGAATGTCAATCATTTCCTCTACTATGCAATGCCAATATCAAGTGTCGTGTGTCAGGTTTCTATATATGCTCCATTATAATCATATGGAACCAACATTGTATATACCAAACATCATTACAGTGCATAACTGTACTGTCTTTATTATATATTGGATGATTGACTGAAAGAGCTATTTTCTTATTTTAATTGGAAATAAACATAAAGCGCTACATGTTTTAACATGTGATGCGAGAAGACAATCTTTTCTCTTAACGCCCATTTTTCCCAGAGAATATTCTGTCCTGAACTTCATCAGTGATAATGCCAAACATTCTTTTTTCTGCAAGTTCTTAAATCTTTATAGCATTTTCCAAATGTTTTCAGAGGTTGGTCTTTACATGAAAGAGCCATGGTTGACTGAGAGTTCTTCTTGGACAGCATGCTTTATGTCTCTACCTTAGGATCAGGCTTCAGAAACCACCCACCCATCAACCACCTTTTGTATTTTACACCAGCATATATGGCCCTGTGAGATTTTCTGTGTGTGTGTGTACAGAATTATTGTCCCAGAACATGTTTACGTGTTTGGGAAGTGTTGTAGTGTTGTGCAATTTAGTAGGAATATGGGAAGCAAGAAAAAAATTTCTTGTACATATCACATTACCCCTTTTTGCCATCCATGAAATAATCAAACAGTTTCCTTAAGGGACTGGCTCTGTTCTGAAAACTAAAAGCTCATTAGTATCATTCCTACTTCCTTTCCAGACCTCCAGAGCTCTGAATAAACCATACCAGCAAACAGCCTACCCAGTCCAACTTCTGAGATTTATCTTTTCTTCCTTTTGTTTTTACCTAGTTGTTTTATAAATTGCCACAAGTTACAGAATGCTAAAAGAAACTTCTCTTTTGTGAACTTTACCTCCAGTACCTTTGTTATATCTGTTTTCTATGTGATTCATTTCAAGAAGAAGAAATTTGGGACATATTTTAGCATTCAGTGTTTAAAAACACAAATAAGATAATCATTTGGATTATTTTATGGTAAGTGCTTTTTGCACAGTATCACCAAAGTGTTGTCAAAGTCTATTTAATCTCCAATAGTCACCCTAAAAATACAGACACACTACACACACACACATACGAAACACTTTCAAGATTCGTTAAAGAAAACACAATTGCATTTTGGTTGGCTTAAATCCAAAATTTTCAAGTTTTGTAAAGACTCTGCAACTGCTTGCTATGCAATAAGACTCTAATCTTAAAAAGTAACTTCTATTTTATATTTCATAAGTAAAAGTACATGGTTTATATTTAATTTGGGAGCTAAGAGCTTATGCAGGTTAGCACAAAGAAGAAAAAGTATAATAAAACTATATTATGTTGATAAAGTTAGATCTTATTTTAAAGCCTTTTTTTTTTTTTTTTGAGACGGAGTCTCACTGTGTCACCCAGGCTGGAGTGCAGTGGCTCAATCTCGGCTCACTGCAAGCTCTGCCTCCTG
The DNA here is from genome assembly GCF_000951035.1 of Colobus angolensis palliatus. Taxonomy (NCBI): domain Eukaryota; kingdom Metazoa; phylum Chordata; class Mammalia; order Primates; family Cercopithecidae; genus Colobus; species Colobus angolensis. The sequence goes on from NW_012114488.1 coordinate 5,735,430, forward strand.
GGTTCACACCATTCTCCTGCCTCAGCCTCCCGAGTAGCTGGGACTATAGGCGCCCACCACCACACCGGGCTAATTTTAAAGTCATTTTTAAAGAATTGCACTAGAGTCACGTCTACTACATAGGCCTCAATAATATGAACTACTAAAAACCTGGAGTTTGCTTTTTAGTGGTATTTCTGGAAATTCTTCTGTTAGCACATTTGAAAAATATCTACAGCAACAACAACAAAAAAATTTAAAACACCTTCAGATCTCCTTCTGATGCAAGACTCAAAATAAAATAAGTCTCATTTGTCAGACACTGTATTATCTATTCTTAAGTAACAGGTCTGTCCCCAACAGGCTCAGTGGCACCTCCTGGCAGGCTGTAATTTAGCCAGGGTATTAAGGACATTGGGAAACATTAGCTGTCTCACATAATTCATAAACCAGTTTGCTGAATTGATTTACACTAACTCCTTGCTGGAGCATCTTTCCAAATCATCACTCTTTTTTTTTTTTTTTTTTTTTTGAGACGGGGTCTCGCTCTGTCACCCAGGCTGGAGTGTAGTGGCCAGATCTCAGCTCACTGCAAGCTCCGCCTCCCGGGTTTACGCCATTCTCCTGCCTCAGCCTCCAGAGTAGCTGGGACTACAGGCGCCTGCCACTTCGCCCGGCTACCAAATCATCACTCTTTAAAATACTTTTATTTTAAAATCAGAAATATATTTATTTAATATTTAATATTAATGTTTAAATAAAAAATATTATTTACAAAAGAAATAATACCACCAATTAACAAAATGCCTACTTTATGTCTCATAGGATTGCTGTGAGGATTAAATAAAATACGTAAATATTCCAAACAATAAGGTATTCATTTTGCTACTTTCCCTTATCTCTATGTATATATAAAAAAAGGGCACGAATACCATATGCCTGACTATGTATGCTCATGTTAATATTTATTGTAAAATCTAAGTTCCTTAAGCTTAGAAATCAATTTTTATTATTCTGTATATAGTTCCTATTTTCACTTAAAATATACAAGAGAGCTCAACAAATATAAATTAATAAAGGATGACCATCAACCCAAGCAAAATACTTAACTGCAAAGAATGATGGAAGAGAATAATAATAAAGAATAGAAGCCCACTTTCTGCCTATTTCCATTTTGTAAATTAATGCAACTTAATTATAGCAGGATAAATTTTAAATTTTTATATTAGGGATAAATTAATGTCTTTGAACACAAAACCATCTTCTAAAGGAGCTTTAAGAAAACCTAATTCCCTAGGGAATAAGATACACTTTCAGTTGAGTCATAGTTTTGCAGATGTATATAAAAGATAGTCATAAGTTCCTCATTTAAATAAGTAGGGAAATGCATTTTTTTTTTTTTTTTGCTGCATAGCAAATTTCCCCCATAATTCAGCAACTTGAAACCATCATGAACATTTATAGTCTCACACCATTGCCATGAGGCAGAAATTCAGGAACAGAGCTTAGTTGAGTGGATCTAGCTGAGCCTATGTCATAGGGTTTTCCACAGATTTGACTAGGCCTGGAGGGTCTGTCTTCAGTATGGCTCACTCACCTGGTTGTTGGAGGCCTGGCTTCCTTGCCATGTGACCCACATGGAGCTGCTTGAGTATCTTCATGACATGGCCGCTCGCTCTCGCCGGTGCAAACCTTCCAAAAGACAGAGCAAGAGGGAAACTGCAGTGCCTTATGAAACAGTGTCACAAGCCACATACCATCACTTCTGCCATAGTCTATCAGAGAAGGGAACTAGGCTTCACCTTTTAAAAGGGAGAGTGTTAAAGAATTTGTGGACACCTTCAAAACTCATCATAGCAAGCTCTATGAGAATTGCCATCTCCACGCAGTAAAGAAATATTACTTCTTAGAACTTATTCCAGTTTGGCTCAGCTTTTTACTGACACACTTTTCCAAAAGAAATATAGCATATTTTAGCACAGATAAAGAATTATCCAAAATTTGGAACTTTAAAGATACGCTAAAATTTTATAACTAAGAAAACTGTGATCTAAAGTGTTTAACCTTCTTAAGGTCACAGGACTAGATCTGAGGTCTCCAGATACCCAGTATAAATCCTCAACTGAGTTCAACTGAGTTGAATTATATGTTATAATATCAGATGTATATGAAATCCAAGGTTATAAGTAAAATTCAATGTAAAAATTTGTGTCCAATAAAGTGAAAAAAGGGTTTATGGCGTACAAGCAAATATAAATACTATCGTACTTGCCCCCAACTTACTTGTACTTTAAATAGAGTTAGAAGCTTTCAAACATGTAACTAAAACAATTAAGATTGTATTATTGCGGCCGGGCGCAGTGGCTCAAGCCTGTAATCCCAGCACTTTGGGAGGCCAAGACGGGCGGATCACGAGATCAAGAGATCCTGACCATCTGGGCTAACACGGTGAAACCCCGTCTCTACTAAAAAAAAAATACAAAAAAACTAGCCAGGCGAGGTGGCAGGTTCCTGTAGTCCCAGCTACTCTGGAGGCTGAGGCAGGAGAATGGCGTAAACCCGGGAGGCGGAGCTTGCAGTGAGCTGAGATCCAGCCACTGCACTCCAGCCTGGCTGACAGAGTGAGACTCCGTCTCAAAAAAAAAAAAAAAAAAAAAGATTATATTAGTCAAAGCTAAAATGATCAAAGATATTCAACAGCAGTGGGTACTAATCAAACTAGCCAGATAGATAATATTATAAATGTTTTGATTAAGAAATTAACACATTTAATTAAAGCAATTTTGAGGTATTTTCCATTCTGAATTTTTGTTATGAAGGAAAATGTATTACAGTTCTTGAAAGAAAAGCACATGTAGCCAATGTAAATAATGCATTTGAATAGAAATATTTTTCAGGTCTACTTCAATAAATCTTTAATTTTCTAGAACTCAGGGTTCTCCAAATAGAGGATCTACGAAAATGCAGCATTTGTTAATGGAATTTTGACCCAGATACTAAAGAAAAGATTTGCAGGAATTAAAAACAGAAAACATAGAATGTCGCACATTTACTGAATTCCAATAACAGACACATAAACAAATAGTTCAGCTGTCTCATCTGGCCTATGTGGATTTGGTGTGAATTATTATCAAGACGGCCTGCAAATAACAGCCAATTTTAAAAGTATATTTGGATCTCATTTCACAAAATGATAGAAAATTGAGAAAACTTGTTTTCCTTATAACTGAATGAATTATCCTCCTGATTCAAGGCTTGTATGATGGTGAATTCCTGAAGAAAAGAATGCTGCTAACTGGAAAGAGGACAAGGCCTCATTACATTAGGGACATTCGCTTTGCTACTAAAATGCTCTAAACTGTTTAGGTATCTGTTTTTGTTTTTGTTTTTTAATTTTTTTTTAGACTGAGTCTCACTCTATCACTAGGCTGGAGTGCAGTGGCGTGATCTCGGCTCACTGCAACTTCTGCCTCCTGGGTTCAAGTGATTCTCCTGCCTCAACCTCCTAAGTAGCTGAGACTACAGGCACCCACCACCATGCCCGGCTAATTTTTGCATTTTTAGTAGAGACGGGGTTTCACCATGTTGGCCAGGATGGTCTCAATCTCCTGACCTTGTGATCTGCCCGTCAGAGCCTCTCAAAGTGCTGGGATTACAGTCATGAGCCATTGCGCCTGGCCAGTATTTCATTTTTGAATCACTTAATACTTTCCAGGTTTTTATAGCCTACTTCCCTGTTTAGCACATAGGTTAATAAACATGAGTATTTTTTTAAAGTTCTTTCCTGGTACTAGATTTTGTATTTTAAGTAATTGGGATCTGCTTAGCCCATTTGTGTCACTATAAAGAATACCTGAGGGTGAGTAATTTATACAGAAAATTGGTTCATTTGGCTTATGGTTCTGCAGGCTGTACAGCTGCATCTGGTAAGGGCCTCAGGCTATTCCACTCATGGCAGAAGGGAAGAGGAGCCGGTGTGTGCAGAGATCACGTGGCTAGAGAGGAAGCAAAAGACAGCTGGGGAGAAAGGTTCCAGGCTCTTTTCAAAAAATTGATTAATTTATTTGTAGAGATGGTGTCTCTCTATGTTACTCAGGCTGGTCTAGAACTCTTGGCCTCAAGCAGTCCTCCTGCTTTGGACTCCTGAAGTGCTGGAATTACAGGCATGAGTCACCATGACCAGCCTAAGTTCTTTTTAACACCCAGTTCTCACGGGAACTAATAGAACCAGACCTCACCCCACCTACCCTCAAGGAGAGCCTTCATCTATTCATGAGAGATCACCCCATGATCAAAACACCTCCCGTTAGATCCCATCTCCAACATCGCAGATCAAATTTCCACATGAGATTTGGAGGGGACAACATCCAAACCGCAGTAGGAGTATAGCAGTTGTGTGGCTTTGGAGCCCTGCTCTATTATAACCCTTGAAAAAGAAAAAAAGACATCGTTTTCATGTTTTTATTTTTAAATGTGCTACAAATACTTTCTTTTGTTCATTCCAAAAGATAGACAATCAGATGAAGTTGCACCCAGTACACGGTTAGAGTTATGCAAAGAGGATCTGAACTTCTCTTAATGAAGAGTTAATAGGCATGTTTTTAACCCATTTCATAGACAGCAGAAATCATAAAACCAAATATCCCAAATGGATATTAGCAAGAAATGTAAGATAACAAAGCAGCATTTTATTCTAATGCTCATATTTGAAACTAGAATTCATTTGACGTAGTGCCAATAACTTTTAATAACTTAAAATCCAAACCAGCCTTTTGTCAGCCCTAATAATAAAGTTATAGAGTTAAATAATGGGCCAGGTGCGGTGGCTCACGCCTGTAATCCCAGCACTTTGGGAGGAGGCCAAGGTGGGTAGATCATGAGGTCAGGAGTTCGAGACCAGCCTGGCCAGCATGGTGAAACCCCATTTCTATTAAAAATGCAAAAAATTAGCTGGGCGTGGTAGCATGCACCTGTAATCCCAGCTACAGCTACTTGGGAGGCTGAGGCAGGAGAATCGCTTGGACCTGGGAGGCAGCAGTTGCAGTGAACCGAGATCACACCACTGCACTGCAGCCTCGGGGACAGAGTGAGACTTCATCTCAAAAGAAAAAAAAAAAAGTAATAAACAATGATTGGAGAAGGATAATGAAAGAATTGGTGTATGAATCTGATCTTGCATTGCTGTTAAGAACTACCCGATACTGGGTAATTTATAAAGAAAATAGGTTTAATTGGCTCACGGTTCCACACACTGTACAGGAAGCAT
>NW_012114488.1:5741013-5747414 GCF_000951035.1 Colobus angolensis palliatus
AAAAAAAAAAAAGAATTAAACAATGGTTGGAGAAGGATACTGAAAGAATTGGTGTATTAATCTGCTCTTGCATTGCTGTTAAGAACTACCCGATACTGGGTAATTTATAAAGAAAATAGGTTTAATTGGCTCACGGTTCCACACACTGTACAGGAAGCATGGCTGGGGAGGTCTCAAGAAACTTACAATGATGTCGGAAGGCGAAGGGGAAACAGGCACATCCTACACGGCCGGAGCTAGAGGAAGAGGGCGAGGGGAAAGGTGCTACACACTTTTAAACAACCAGATTTTGTAAAAACTAACTCACTATGGGGAGAACAGCAAGGGGGAAATCCACCCCCATGATCCAATCACCCCCAGCAGGCCCCTCCTCCAATACTGGGGATTACAATTCGAGATGAAATTTGGGTGGGGACACACATCCAAACCGTATCACTTGGGTGGGAAGAAACAGATGATAATGGAAAAGTTGTGGAGAGAATGATGTTTGCAAGCGTTCTTTGCCAGTGGAGGGTGGGGTGGGGAAGGGAGGCGAAAATGGAATCTTAATTATGATGCAAAACTTCTCTTTAAGACCAGGTGTCTTTTACATGCTTACAATATGCTACTTTCACTGTTTTGAGTGTTTTTTATTTTGTTGATGTGCTTCTAATCAGAAACAGTTTTATAAACTACACAGCTACTAAACCAATTACATTTGAGCCTGATGAAAGGTATCCCCATTATAGGTATAAATAGACCTGTTAACATCACTGCTGATTGATGAAGAATTCCAGGTCTGCAAAATCCAGCTCTATTTTAAGTGCTCCTTGTCAGCACCCAGCTTTGGAGTTAACCTCACTCAATTGTGTTTCTTTGCAGGAGAGAGATTACATGAGGCTAAACCACAGAGCATTCAATCTGTCTCGTGAAAGCATATAAACACTTTCTAGTGTGGTCATAAAAACTATGATTTCTCCCTTTACTCTGTTAAGTGCACTCTTAGCTAGCAAAGGTATTCAGAAAGAAGAGAGGGACGGTTTAGCTGGCTGAGGACTGACATGTAGAAAGGGAAAATGTGTCCATGGCTTACCTTTGTGTTAATGTTTCCTGCTCCCTTATAATTAATCAATAGACATCTCAAGGATGATCAGTGTTCAATTACTTCTTTAAGCCCATGTTCCAACTAGGTGTTTTGTTTGTTTGTTACTAGTAATTAAAACCATACCAATATCTTTAGTTTCTAACTTCCTTTTTTCCTACTGTTATCTATGGTAAAGGATATGTGCAGAAAAGCAAAAATGTGACTCCTAAAGAGGCTCTGTAGAAGAGAAGGGAAGAACATGAACTTAACTAAGTTAAAACCCTCGGTCCAAATCTTGACATGGACACTTACTAATGGTGAGATCTGGGTCAATTATGTGACCTTGTCTGTATTTGACTTGATTTCCTCATATATAGAATGATATAGTAACAATAACTACCCTTTGGTAGTTATTAAGTTTATATTCGTTGGCCAAGCACAATGACTCATGCCAGTAATCCCAGAACTTTGGGAGGCCAAGGCAAGTGGATCACTTGAGGCCAGCAGTTTCAGACCAGCCTGGAAAACATAGCAAGACCCCTTCTCTGAAAATATAAAGAAATAATTTTTTTTTAATTAGCTGAGTATAGTGGTGCATGCGTGTAGTCCTAACTACTCAGGAGGCTGAGGCAAGAGGATCACTTGAGTTCAGGAGGTTGAGGCTACAGTGAGCTATGATCACACCACTGCACTCCAACCTGGGTGACACAAAAAGACTCTGTCTCTAAAAATAAATAAACGTAATTTAATTTAAAAAGATTATTAATAAGTTAATAAGTGCCAAGTACTTAGAAAACTGCCTGGCAGAGTTACGATGCAGAGTTAAGTGGAGAGTTACGGTGACCGCTAAGTATTGCCTATTCCCCCATGTCACAGAAGCAACTTACCATCACTTTTCCTAGTTATTCACAAAATGCTGGCCACTTTGAGGACTATAACTGGACTCTTGACTACAACTTATTTCTCTGACTTTGCTTTCTCAATCCTCTTTCCACTCTCCTCAACTTCTGCCTGCCCTTGTAAATGCAGTCCTCTTAAATGTCCTAATTTGAACTTCTCCTTTTCTTCTATACTTTCTCACTATGTATCACCTTCCAGAGCCTTTAATTCAGGCCCTCCCTACCCCTCATTCCCCTCACCACACAGCAGACACAGCCCAATACAGATGCAATCTTTATGCCTCAGTGATATTGGTCAAAAAATTACCGACCACAGCCATTTCATCTTTATCTTTTCTCCTAGAATTCAGATTTATTTCCTTCTCTCTTCATCTCCTATCTTTTACCCAGCTTTTGATAAATAATTATTGAAAATATGTTTTGTAAAATGTTTAGTTAGCAATCTTATCTAACTTCTAAAGTTATATGTAAATTTCAGTTAACTGGGCTATGTCTATAAAGTCTATGCTTTTATCTTGAATGTTCAAATTATTTAATGGGTTTTCTAGAGAAAATTAGTATTGAAGCAATTCAGTCTGGACATTAGTGTTTTCATACTTGCTAGTTAATTATCCTCGTATCTATGTTTATAAATAAAAATGTGGCTTATTGCTAATGTTATTACCTAACCTTCATTATACTTGATGATTTGAATCTTTTCAGCATTAGTCCAAATTGAAAATATGTCAGTGCTACAAACTACATCTCACAGAAAGCTCAGAATTCATTGACCCATTTTGAAATATAGTTTTCTGGAACTAAGGTAGACTTTAATGGTACATAAATGATTTGTAAGACTTTTTTCACTTATTACAGTCTATGCCTCACATAACTCTCCACACAGGAAGAGAGTGGGGAGAGAGGAAATTTCAATGCTCATTCATAGAAGAAAAAAAAAGGAATAGATTGAATTAAGAATCCAATAGAAAATACAAGAAACACTTAACATAAGATTATTTGAGAAGGGATTAGTTACACAGGGACTATTTGCAAAGTTGTATGGTAGGAGAAACACAAAGGATACTACATCACTGGGGGTTAGTAGCGGCTGAGCTGATCACCCCAAGGCCCAGAAGACCAGAGAAGGAAGCAAGTAACAAAACCCAGAGCGGAAAAAGTCTGCAAAGTCAGCTGCCCGAAGAAAACCAATGATCTCAGGTGAAAAGTCACAACCATTTCCAGGCAATCATGCCAGGTAGGATTCAAGGGAGTAGATAATCCAACCTCACTGTCCTCCCCTTCTGTCTCCTTCTACGGCTTGCCATGGGCCCAATCTACCTGGAAGCCAAGAGGAATAAGGACACTGGTGATGGAATCCATATAAAGCATTCTCATATAAATTATCATCTAGACTGGGACACTTTTGAGGGTTAAGAAAGTTGTCAAAATTAATTACCATTATTGCAAAAAAAAAAAAGAAAGAAAGAAACATGGTACTCGACAATTATCTAACTACATAATTGGAGCTTTATACAATACAATAAATAACAAAACCATGATACCAAGAACTCACCGATGACTCTGTATATACTAGGACAAAACTGCTGCACCTCTGTTTATCCTGCATATCTCACATCCACCTAACCCACATTGCCCTTCTACCTTGTCAGACTTTGTGGGTCCTACAGGCTGCAGCAGGCACCAGACCACACTGACTGGTAGACCAAGTGGCTGGTAGGGAGGCATCGTTGGACACTTCCATCAGCAGCAGAAATCAGAAAGGGTTAGCTGTCCTTAACCAGTGTGTCAGAGTGCACTTTGTTAAGCCAGTAGGCAACCTGCATGCTGCTCTTGAAAGGGAGGTGTTGGTTAGATTACATCTGAAAGGGGTCAGGGAAGGAGAGGCTATTTATCACTTAATAGTCTTTCAGATTTAACCCCATATTAAAGTGAGAACTTTGTTCTCTGCACATGCATCTCACACAATACTAGACAAGACTATAGAAGCTGGAAATACAAACCCACCCCGAATAATTTTAATGTAACTACTAATAACTTTGTCATCAAAAATGAACATTTTGAGACAAATGTTAAACTGATCAAGAGATCTGTTAAACCAAGATTATCCCAGGCAAACCTGAGCATATGACTCCCTGTCTCCATCCAGGTCACCCATCTGGGTGAGGGGGCTGGGCAGCAAATGGAAATTAACAAACAAAATACGGGGACCTAGGTGGTAGAAGAAATTGAGTTGGGCTCCTGTGATTTAAGGAGCAAGGTCACAGAATAGTTACCATGTTATCAAGTGCAGGCAATTGAAAGACTCCAACATCAAGTTCACCTCTAACTTAACCTGTCTTTCTGACACTATAGAGCAGACTCCTCTTACATTTTATAGATAGATTCAGACCTGTACCTCAGAGGTGCCAACAAGGACATCTCTTCTGCCCAAGCTTTCGCCCTCAAAGAGCAGAATATTTATAGAGATCTCAATGTTAACACAATTTACCACTTTGAAAGCACCAAATGTTTGGCTATTATTTATCATCCTGATTCCAGAAACCTCTCATGAAATTTTTGATCAATTTCTTTTTATTATTAACATGTATGTATGTATGTATGTATGTATGTAGAGACAGGGTCTCACCATCTTGTTCATGCTGGTCTCCAATGCCTGGGCTCAAGGGATCCTTCTGCCTCAGCCTCCCAAAGCACTGGGATTCCAGGCATGAGCTGCTGCACCAGGCCATTCATCAGGTTCTGTTAGTCTTCTGTGTCATAAACTTCTTCCCTAGTTCCCAATCACTTACAGTAGATTCTGCACACTCTCAGGCCTGACGTGATGACCTTCATTAGAGCTGCAGAACTTTAGAATACCTTTACTTTCAGCCAAAATAAAACCTACATTTTACTGATCCTGGTATCATGATGTACATTCTAGGTTAGACCACGCATAAGATATATCAAATTTGTGGGTGGTTACCACTACAATGAATATCTCCCTGTAATAAAAATGTTTCTGGGCTCCAGCCAAGAGCCCACTTTATGAAGTCATATTTGATAAGAATAAATTCCAATTCAGTGAACAAGATTACGGTGCGTCATAAAGAGATTTATGTATATCATTTAAGTAGTTTTAATCTGTATTCTTTTTGTGGTTCTGATTTAATGGTTTATGTTTTGAGTTTCTACCAGAAGCCTGGATCTACCAAAAGTTTTTAAGTTGGGTGTTATGAAATGGTGGGAATATCAGCAAATGTTTAGTAATACAGATGAACATGCAAGCATTGAATTATTAAAATGAAATTAAGCTTATATTTGAATATAATTGGTAATAATTAACCAGACTAAGATGGCTATGAGTAAATGCTTTATCTCTTAGCTTTATAAGACACTAAGTGAAAATACACAAAACAAATAGATTGACAACACATGTTATTTTGTTTATAAGCTAGATATTATATGCTATTCTGTTAAACTGTAAACCAATATGTAACCTCTGTTTTTATCCAAGTCTATTGACCAATATTATATGTATATTTATAATATATGTATACTATATGTATATTATATATACATATGCTATTCTGTTAAACTGTAAACCAATATGTAACCTCTGTTTTTATCCAAGTCTATTGACCAATATTATATGTATATATATAATATATGTATACTATATATATAATCAATACTAGAGGAAATTTGAGGAAGAAGACAATTTTACTCAGTATAAACTGGGATAAAGTTTGTGAAAGTTTTGCAATAAGCATTAAATGCGGGCCAGGTACCAACATTTAATATTTAGTAGTACAACATAATACTTATTTAGTGGTACAACACACTAAATATTCATTGTAATATTTAACTAAATAATGTACTGAGAGAATGATAAATGTCACCACTGCCCAAAAAATGATCAGCTTTACAATAGTAGTGCATTTTTATCTAGTTTTATTTACAAATATATCTAGACATAGAGATGTAAAACAGATAGATACAAAGAGACCTGGGGCTAGCTTTATTCACAAAATAGGGATTTCTTGTGCTTTTTTATACTAATTTGAAATTATATTTATTGGAGTTTTGTAGTCTATTTGTTCTCCCACACACTCATAACATATTTACATACCAGTAAATAGTCTTCAAAAGTATCATTCTTAATGGCTGAATAATATCCCATACTTTGTACGTACCATAATAAGTTATTATATGAATATTTAAGTAATTTTCAATTTTTTTCTAATTTAAATAAAATCACAGTGAACATCATTATACATATACATGTGTAGACATCTGTGATTCTTTCATTTAAGTAATTTCTTAAAATTGAACTGCTGGTCCAAAAAATGTATTCGTTTTTAAGACTTTTTTTTTTTTTTTTTTTGAGACAGGATCTCACTCTCTCATCCAGGCTGGAGTGCAGTGATATGATCATAGCTCACTGTAGCCTCAACCTCCCA
>NW_012114488.1:5747464-5773784 GCF_000951035.1 Colobus angolensis palliatus
TATAATATATATGTTATACATATATCTATAATTATATGAATACATTTCAATAATTTATGAATAGTATATGGAATTCATTTTCATTTGGGGAAATTTCAGTAAGTGATAAATCCTGTGAAGAGTTCTGATTAAATGCGATTGGTGGTCTCAGGGATCTCCTACAATTCAGAAGTCACCCAAAGTTCACATGAGTGCAGAATATAAATGTTTCACATTTTCTGGTACAAGAATCATTTTCACTTATGCCCTCAGGTCCTGCTGCTCCAGGACTTACAGAACTGGGAGCCTGCTCCTCTGTATGGAGACCCAAGTAGAATATCATCACTGGCTAACCTAAAAGGACAAAGAATAGTAATAGCTAGTAATAGCTAGCTTGGGATGACAAACCTCAAATTAAAGGTGAGGGAGAAGGATTATATCCTCCACAGTGAGCTTTATAAAACGTAAAGAAGATAGTTGAAAAAAAAGAAAATGTTTTTCAAAATCTCACAGAAAATAATTTAAAATTGTTCAAAATAAATAAAGGAGAAATAAACATGTGGAAACAAGTTAAGCGGACTGGAGGAAGAGGAGGACTCAGAGACAGACAACCTATACTTGCTTTGCATTATTTCCAAATAAATATATACAGTAGTTGCTTTTTAATCTCATATTAACAAATACAACAGTAGGAATATAGTTCACAATCATGGAGCTGTGTGACAATCCCTTCCCATGTAGCAATTTCATTTAACCCTCACAAATAGCCCCAGGATGTAGATACCATATCTACCCCTATCTCACTGAGTTCAGAGAGTTCTAGAAAACTGCCAAAATTCATCACACAAATAAGTGGCAGTAAGAAACCTCGTACGTGTTCATATTCACCTCTAATGTTTTGTTTCAGTCCTCAGTGTGGATTCACAATTAGATTACTTCTTTTCACAGCATGTCTTCAATTTCTTTTCTGCAATTACTGCACTTAGCAAAAGACCGTGTAGGTAGTGAGTACTCTGCATGAGTCTTTATGATTAACTAGATGTAGGCATACGAGGATGAGGATCTCAGAGCACATTACTCCAGAATGAGCATTCTAGGCAGAAGAAACAGAATCACTAAAGCATTTTAAGGAAAATAGTGCTGTGAGTAAAAATCTTCAGCAGGGACGTTGCCTTAGTAATGCCCAGGAAATCCTGTGAGAAGGAGCATTTCGCACAGCAGAAAGCTATGATTCAGACTTCACAGACAAAATGAACCATTATGAGGAGTGTAACATCGAAGGCAAGATAAATTGCTAGTTGACCTCGTCCAACAAAAAGAAAGATAAACAGCCATTTTGAGTCAATTGCTCTCTGAATAAGTTAATTATCTTGAGTATCATCTTCACTGGAAATAAGCCTACATGTCTACATTACTCCTTAATTGTGAACTTTCATAGATCAGACTTAAAAAACAAAACTACCATGAATAGTCAGTATTTCTAAGTGGCTACCACAGGCAAATCAACATACAGAACAATAAAATAATTATTTTGAAGAGTTTGTAAATTTAAGGAGATATATGTAATATAGACAGAACGAATACATTAATATGCAATACTTAAATATATTCATTAATTTTAATAGGCATTTTTTCTATTAGCAATGTTCGATTGGAATAAACTTTAATAGTAACATAAAGACATGATTCCTTAAATTCTGAAAAGAATTTAGAGGATGAAAACATATCTGAAGGATATGTCATGAATAAATCATCAATTATAAATTTCTTAGAGATACAGAATATTATCATTAAAAAATTCAATAAAGACAGAGAAGAGTTAAGTTAATGTGGCCCAGTCATGGGGCCCTTTCTGTTTATCTAGCTTGCTAAATAAATTATTTTTTTAAAAAACTTAGAATAATGATTAGTATTTATTTTAGACCACATTTCCAAATAAAAGTGGCCTCAACCAGAGCTTTGTCAGCCTGAAATTCAACATTTAGCTATCAGAAGACCACACGGAGTAACATATTCTGCAGGATTTGTAGAAGAGAGAGTCACCAGCTTTAAACACAGTAAATGCCAGTGTTTTGAAAAGGAAAAGAAAAAATTTTCAAGGTCACAATCCCAACTTTCATTCTTATTTAGTGGAGGGTCATCTCATCTCTGCTCAAGATAACCAACAGACATACCTGTGAGCGGCACCAAAATATCCCTTAAGAACCAACTTTGCCTTTGTTCAAATGTTTAAACAACTATTTTAAGCTGAGACACTAAATTTCTACACCATATAATATAAATCAAGCTATAATTTCAGCCTACAAAACTGAAAGACAGTTGTTAAAGTCAGTGATTTCAGTGGGGGACTAAATCTCAATATGGCTGACAACTTCTATTAAATAAGATGTGTCCCTTTTTTTTTTTTTTTGGAAATAAGAAGGATGCACAGCATGAATGACATTTCTCAGATAATTGTGCATGCATTTATTAATATTTCACTTTGGTTATAGATATTTGTTCCTTGAAGGCAATCCTTATACCAGCACATCATCTCTTCTTTCTGAAACTGAATTTCCATTGTCTTCTATGATCTCATTAAGAAACTAAGTTAACTTGGAATCATGAACACTAGGAAGGATGAAACCATGATGACCTCTGGCTTCATCAGTCTTATGAATAATGGTACAGTAGACAGGGTTATAAAAACACATGCCGGTCTAGTTTCCATCTGGACACAAAAAGCCCTGTAGTACTGGGCAAGTCACTGAACCTGTCTGGGTCTCAACGTCCTCATAGGCAAAATGACAGAGAAAGAGCTAAATCAGTGTTTTGCGAAATACAGTACATACAGTACTAATGGTATATCAGCTGATACTGGGGTAAACATTCTGAAATTTTATGATTATGTATCCTAGTATGTATTATGAGTAATATAACCCACAAATCCAACCCATAAATGTATGCATTTCTATTATTTAGAACAAGTAAAACATAGAAAGTGTATCTAAATTTGATTTTATTAAATTATTAAATAAATAATTTATAGATGATACATGTATATAGTAAAAATTCTGAAGGTAGTATTTGAAGAACTGAAGATTGGGAAACACGAATGATCTCTAAATCCCCCTCCATCAAGAAGAGACTATATTTTTAATGAAAGAATGATGACTGTCAAAGCTAGGGAATTACTTTGTAAACCAAAATAGATGATATCAGATTGCCAATCAGACACAGCTTTTCAATAAACTTCTTTGTTCAAATGAAAGCAGACTGAAATCATTGACTGGCTAACAATATTGCAGACTGGAGTGATTTCAAAAGAGTCTTTAAATGAAGAAGAGACGAAAACAAACCCATTTTCCCATGTACCTTCTTTTCTTTCATGCTGTCTTTCATGTCTTCCCAAAAAATGTGAATCCCAAAACACTTCCTGTTGCCCATGTGCCCACAATGGGCTCTTGTGCCCTCATCTGAGACAGGGGCTGTTCCATCACTGAAGGATATTTTCTTGAAATTTCTAAGGACAGAATTACTTATTTTGGAATTTCTCTGCAATTTTTTTTTTGTGGAACACATTTTTGTGGGAACAAAAGTGAATGTTTTAAAGGAAAAGGAGTAAATTACTCTGTCACCGATTTTTCCATGAATTAAAGCACTTTTTAAAAGGCAAATGAAGAAAATTTATATAGAGATAAACAGAGCACTCCAAACACTTCTGTGTGAACATCTTGAATATTTGAAATTATGTAAAAGAAAGCTCTGACTATAAAAAGAGGAAGTACAAATAGCTAGTGCTAGTGCTCTGTTTGTGTACTGCAGGACAAAAAATAAATTTGCTTCAAGGAACATAGGAGAATTTACATACTAACACAGCTGCCACTTGTTTGAAGAGGTTGGCCTATAAGGTCCTTCTTAATGATAGTATTCTATGTTCCTGATTCTAAAGAACTAGGAGGAAAATATTATATTTCATACAAGTGAGGAAAATGGCATAAAAAAACATATTGAAAACGAATAGAAATATTTCATTTCATTTCTAAAATAGAAAAACATATTCCTAAAATCAGAGAAAATAGGAAAAAAAGCATATTCCTAAAAACATCAGGAAGAAATTGGTTCAATTAGAATGTTTCCATTGACGAGATATTCAGATTGTCAATTGTCATGGATTCAGATATGATGCCTATTACTTATGATGCTGTTTACGTTAGCAGCTTCCGTGTGGTTGGTGTGAGTTCCTAAAACGTATCCATCTGAGGTTCTCCTGGAAGTGCAGAAAGCCATCTCAGCAGCAGACCCAAAGAATCAATATATGTTTAGAACATTTCCATGTGGCATGTCAAAATCAGCATTTCCCCAACCATCTTTCACATCCAAAAGCACAAACAGACATGCACACAGTCTAAGCTCCCACAGACAGCTTTAAAAGATCTCATTAGAAGAAACCAAATTGTTTCCTTCTCTTTTACTAAAAAAGCTTTTTTAAATGGCTGTTTACAAATTCGATTGTATTAATAGAACACTTAACTGGCCAGCTTCAATGGAAATCTTTACATGTGGAGAACTATTAAACGGTCTCAGTATAGGGGGCCAGGGTGGTTGGGAGCCATAGAAAAGGTGCTATCTTATTATTTAAATATCTTAGACAAGAAAAGCAAAAGACTATGGATGATTCTTCTCCCCTTTCACTTGGAAGTTATTTGTAGACTTTCCTTTGTTCCATTGAGAAATAAGAGAAAAAACAATATGAAGTTACAGCGAACCCATATGGCCAGCAGGAAAGTCCTGTTTAATTGCTTTATTGCAAGAAACGTTAAATCACTTCCTGAGGATGCAGTTCAAATGAAACATATGGCAACTATTAGCAAAAGCCCCTAATGAATTCAAAAATATGCCTTTTATGGGAGCTTTCTCATAAGCATCAATCATACATGTTATTTAAATCGTATATACAAATAGGCATTTGGTGTTTTCGTTCCACAAATGTTGATGAACACCTACTCTGTACCATATTATATAGTCAGCTTGTGTGAAATTTTATTTCTGAGCCCAGAACTAGATATGACACGATGGGACCTCAGGACATGGACCCAAATCTATCCAGGTCTCTTCTCAGAAACCAAGGACGAGAAGAATCCCCCAATCAATACCTCCTACCCAAGGGTTTCATGTCCAAGAAAACCATTCCATTTCTACTCGGATAGTACTAATGATCTATATTCTTCACACTCTTTTTAATGCCAAACCAGTGATGTGGCTAATCATTCACATTCAGCATCCATTCTTTGCCTTTTTTGTAATTTCTTTAATTAGATTATGAATTCCACAAAGAAGAAAACTTTCCTAAGAGTTTTTGTATCTAGGATAACGTGAGGCATGTAATTAAGAAGTAACAATCAGCTTTAACTAACTGTAGAGCAAGGGTCAACATTTTTTAATTGTTTCTAATGCCGTTCATCTCTGGAAAATTTCAGAAATTTAACAATTTAATACATTTATTTATAAACAACTTTCTAGAGAGACAATTCTCCCTCAAATTCAAAGATAAATCATTGGAGGAATATCCACCTGTTATCACTATCTGGTTTTACTCTTAAAAAGAAGTTATAAAATTCTAGGAGTACTACACTTTGACTAACCTTTCTCTGCATTGTAATATGGTCTTCGAAGTTATGTAATGGAAGTGAGCTTTGGTAGCTTAAAAATCATGCAGAGTGTGGTGAGATTCTAAAGTAATTGACACTGGCTACATGAAATATGGACATTGGCCATAAGGAGGCTAAAATATATTTTTGCTTGATACCCCAACTCACTGATTATCATTTTTATTAAATATTTACTTAGACATGCTTGGTTATATACTTTTTAAATCAAATAAAATATAGAAAATGCTTGTTTTTGTCACTGGTCAACTTGTGATTTGGGGCAAAGCATTCAACTTGACTTAAATGTGTTTGCCATGAGAAGAGAGGGCTTCTTTAGACAATGTCTAAATGTCCCATACAAAATATTCCTGTACAGGTATTTTGTGTTCTAAGTAAATGTCTTATCATAAGACCAATCCAAACTTTTTTCCTCCTTCATTTCAAAATAAGTCTGTTTAGTGTGGCTGAGAGGCCAGCATGCCCGTGTTGTGCCTTGCTTCCATTATTGACAGTATGACCTCACAAAAGTTATTTTACATTCCAGGACTTTACAGGGTATTCTAAAGATGCGGCAAATTTCTGCAGGTAAAAGCTTAAAACTGGGCCATACACATGCTAAGCACCCAGTAAGCACTAGCTATCTTTATCCTGAGGAACTTTCTCCAGGAACATTCTTGAATTACCTGTCACCAACTTTTCCAGTCTGATTGATAAAAGAAGGGTTTCTTTTTTATTTTTCTGTTCGTTTGCTTTTCACAAAAGAGAGAATGTATTTTAAAACCCCTGATCAGGGGTAAATTTAGGGGCTAGACTTAACATTTAATACATAGTTTGGATTTAATTCTAATTTTAAATATGTTGTAAGAGACACATAGAAAGTAAACAAACATTACCAAAACTGTAGGATCACTTGTACAAGGAGGAAATTGCTTTCCTCTAGTATTGAATCAGAGAAGTTCTTGAAGAAGAAGAAAAGTCAGATGACTTTTTAATCAATGAAAGAAGGCCCAGAAAATGCTGGCAGCCTATGCCATTCATCGGAAGCCCTGATCTCTGGGCCTGATCCCCCAAGCTGCCATTTAATCCATACATCTGCATCCTTGGGAGCATGTGGAGTCACCCAGAGGACAGTGCTGAACAACTAAACGTAGACTGAGATTGAGTCAAAATATGCTTTCAGTATAAACTAATATTTCCAAAGCAACTCTTGCATCTCTACTTTTTTTTTTTTTTGACAGTCTCGCATGGAGTGCAATGGTGCGGTCTCGGCTCACTGCAACCTCTGTAGTGAGTTCAAGAGATTCTCCTACCTCAGCCTACTGAGTAGCTGAGATTACAGGCATCTGCCACTATGCCTGGCTAATTTTTGTATTTTTAGTAAAGGCGGGGTTTCACCATGTTAGTCAGGCTGGTTTTGAACTCCTGACCTCAGGTGATCCACCCGCCTTGGCCTCCCAAATTGCTGGGATTACAAGCTTGAGCCACCGCACCCAGCCTCTACTTTTTATCCATAAGGAAGTCTTTACCTTAGTCGAATAATTGCATCAATCACCAAATGCCCTAAATCCCAAAGGTGAAGATCTCAGCAGTAATCAATATTTCACAAGGATATAGGCGTCTTGATATTTGCTATTTCTAGAAATGAAGATTGATGCTACTTTCTTGGGCTGATCCACAACAGAGGTGTACTTGGGCCTCTCTCTCTCTCTCTCTCTCTGTGTGTGTGTGTCTCTCTCTCTCTCTTTCACGCACACACACAAACACACACACACAAATACCCATTTGAGTGTGCTTTTCTTATGTCAACTCTGAGGGTGTTGTCCCTGAAGAAATAAAGAAATATCACCTTTGGATCTATCCTGTGGTCAGTGGTTATGGGGTAGAAGGCATCAAATCCCAATGGGTCAGTTAATACATCCTCAACTATATTTTATACGTGAGTAACTGAGATGAATGAGAACCAGAAAGTCAACATGCCTCATTTGTTTAGGGGTATCCACAAACAGTAGAACTAGACAGTTAAGCTTTAAGTTCTTGGAAAGATCTCATTCTGAGCCCTATTTTTTTAAATAATGATAGTGATAAATGCTGGGGATTGAGCTGCTAAATCTTTCCCATCAGTCAACTAACCCATTGGACCAAAGCCCATTTTAATAAGTAGTAAGAGTGGCTTTTCCCTGAAGATCTGGTATGCTTTATAGAGGCTGCTTCCTTTAGTTCTTTCAGCAATCCTGTGAAGTAGATGTGATTTCTAGATGTGATTAATGAAGAAGGAACCTGAGCCTTGAGAGGTAAGATAGCTCACTTTAGTGCACAGAGAAAATAAGCAACAGGGAAGAGATTTGAAATGCCCAGAAACTAACTAATTTGCTTCTGTCTCCTAAAACTAGGACCAGAAAATTTTAACTACAAAAATTCTACCCCAATTCAAAGTGTTTTTAGATTCATTTATTGCCAATGTTGTTGTTTGTTCGTTTGAGATGGGGTCTGACTCTGTTGCCCAGGCTGGAGCCTGTAGCACGATCACAGCTCACTGCAGCTTTGATCTCCCTAGGCTCAGGCGATTCTCCTACCTCAGCCTTCCAACTAGCTGGGACTATAGGTGCATGCCACCATACCCAGCCAATTTTTGTATTTTTTGTAGAGATGGGGTTTCACT
Organism: Colobus angolensis palliatus; assembly: GCF_000951035.1. Classification (NCBI taxonomy): domain Eukaryota; kingdom Metazoa; phylum Chordata; class Mammalia; order Primates; family Cercopithecidae; genus Colobus; species Colobus angolensis. The sequence continues at coordinate 5,755,733 of NW_012114488.1, forward strand.
ATGTTGTCCTGGCTGGTCTCAAACTCCTGGGCTCAATGATCCACCTGCCTCTGCCTCCCAAAGTTCTGGATTACAGGTGTGAGCCACCACGCCCAGCTCTTTGCCAGTGTTAAAGATAATATGGATATACATCCGTTTGAGTCTGTCTTCAGACAAGAGAATAATTAGAAGATGATTTACAGTTATCAAAGACAGATCTAGTGATTTTACTGATAGTTCCAAAATGCTAATTTTTCTATTGGCAGGCTCTATTTAATTTTTGCTTCATTAATTATACTTCATTTTATTTCTAATGATGCTTTTTGATGTTTCTTCCTAATAATACCACAATTTTTGTGTCTTTTTTTTTCAGGCTATTCCAGGTATTTCAGAGAAGGAAAAGGCTGGTAAGTTGACATTTTGGTTGTGTTTTCTCACCAATCTATTTTAGACTAAATTTCACCTTAAAATCGCCATTTTATTAAATATATAAAATGTATACATCTCATGAATACCTGGGAAAATGTTGTTTAAAATCTGTAAAAGAAATTTGTTTTGCTCAATATATAAGAAAAATATATGTGGTTTTCTGACATAACGACATTGTGTTACAATAAGATATGTGTTTCTTGGAGTCTTCCTTGTAACTGCAACCACAATTGTTTTCTTAAGTAAAAGAATTAGATGTTGATCAATGCTCTGGGGAAAGAATTTGGAAATTAGTTGTTAATAATTACCAAGATTTATTTTTAATCTTCATTACTTAGTAGCCACAGAAAAAGATGTAACTGATGCTTAAAGCTGATGCTATACTATCAAAATTATAGTGACGAAGCAATGTGAATAATTGTATTGAAGAAAAAGTTATAGTATTTTTCTGTGTTCTGTGTTCTAATTATAATTATTTAACAATATTATAGGAAATGGACAAGGACTGATGAGAATTGAAATATGAAAAATTAGACTTGGATTGGTAGATCTATGTGCTTTTAAAAAATCATACTGTCTTATGTGTTCTGTGTAATAAAAACAAAAACAGATTAAAGGTATATTACCTAACTTGAAGTACATCACTTAGTTTGTAGACATTTGTGATTTTTAAGAGCTATATTAAAAGTTTATAGTCTCATGTTAGAGAAAATATTAAAATTTCAAGCGCCTTTACACTAAAGCATTAGAGTTTGTCTGGCGGGGGTGTTTACTGTCTTTGTCAATGATCTTATTTTTGCTGCTAGATAGTTTTTACACAGAATTTTCCTAGCTTGTGTCCTTCCGTGAGCTAAACTTTTCTCTCATGTTTAGGCTGTATCTCATTTCTTCACTTCGATAATGTTGAAAAGTATCTCTTGAGAATAGAGGGAAAATATTGAACTGGCATCACATGTCAGCTCAAGAGAAAAATCATGCAACATAACAATGTACTAATACCATAAGGATTAATATCAGGTTGGTGCAAAAGTAATTGGGGTTTTGGCCACTGAAAATAATTGCGGTTTTGGCCATTACTGTGAATGGCCAAAACCGCAATTATTTTTTCACCAATATATTTACCATATATTGAATAGATTTAAAGTGTTAAATCTCCAGTATCTTAAATAGCTGTCCCCATGATTTGCTGCAATTTAAACAAAGTATATTAATAGAACAAAGTTGTCATCCTATTCCAAAATGTCAGCAAGTTTTCTCACACCCCAGGAAGAAAATAAGGATGTGAGTTGTTGGCTGGTCAGGAGGGGAAAGAAGGAATGGAAACGCCATGGCTGGAGGAGATGGGAAGGCAGAGAGTTCTCTTTCTCCTCTTCCAGTTAAATGGCTTAAGTTTGACAGGGAGAAGTTCTTCATTCTGTCAAGCTTCTCAAATATTTTGAAAATGTTTTATTTTTATTTTTATTAGCATTATTCTTTTTTTGAGATGGAGTCTCACTCTGTTGCCCCAGGCTGGAGCACAGTGATGTGATCTTGGCTGACTGCAACCTCCACTTCCCAGTTTCAAGTCATTCTCCTGCCTCAGCCTCCTGAGTAGTTGGGATTACATGCCTGCGCCATCACGCCTGGCTAACTTTCGTGTTTTTAGTAGAGACGAGGTTTCGCCATGTTGGCCAGGCTGGTCTCAAACTGCTGAGCTCTGGTGATCTGCCCGCCTCAGCCTCCCAAAGTGCTGAGATTACAGACATGAGCCACCGCACCAGGCCTGAAAATATTTTTAAAACAAAGAACTAGAGAACATAAATATAATGTAACCACTACTTTTTATCATAATCCTGGAAATTTTCCGCCTTAAGAATAACATTGCTTTAATGAAATTAATTGTCCCTCCTTACATAATCTTTTTGAATCATTTCTATCATTTCTATATGGCTGAGGCACACATAAAAGAATCAAGAGATTAAATTTTCAGAGATTCTATAAGATAACATATATGACCTCCACAGGCCCCAGGCACCTGGATGCCCCATCTCAGACACTTAGCAACTCAGGATGGACTGATTTGAGCAAAACCCGACATCTGCTCTTTATGAAAATGTTAGAATGACTGGAATTTACTCCAGAATGAATTTTTATTTAGATTTCTGGAGGATATGCTGATATATTTAGGAGAAAATGTAATTTTGTTTGATCATTTAAGTATGAGAAAGAAAGGATCTTTTTTCAAGGCACTGAATTTACCTGTCAAGACAAATGCTCATGTTTGAATATTTTATGAATCATGGTAACAAATATGACAATTCAAAAGAGAATGTGATTTATTTCAAAAGTTTTAAGTACCATAACAGTCTAACCAATATAATTCTATTTCTAAACTTTATTATTTGAAACATTAAAAATATTTTGAGTGTACTATATACAGATATAAATCTTGTTTCTTTCATGTCTTTATGAATCTCTGTTTGTAAGCTTCCACTAGACAGAGGAATAGCCATGAAGGCAGGAGACCCGCTCAATCTTCTCGGGGTTAATTGAACTCTTAAATAGGATTAAGCTTCATACCCACCCCTAAGGCTTGTCATTTTTTTTTTGTATCTTTCTAAATGAATGTAGCCTATTGTTCTTTATTAAGAAAGTCTATTTTTAATCTATGTGACCTCTCATCCAAGCTAACTGGAACCAACTCTACCAGGCTTTGTGAAGCTCTAAATTAAATCACTTGGGCACATTCCATTAATCATCCTTGAATTGCAGTTGTGTGATTGCTCTGTGTGTGCTGTAAGTAACTATCTTCTATTCTGATCCATGTTTCTATGATAATACAGCTCAGTGGGATCATTTCTGCTCCTTGTCTCCTGCCCTGTAATGACAAAAATCTTCAAAGTGAGGCAAGTTTGAAACAGCCTTTTATGGATTCAGTCATTTCACAAATACTTACTGAACAGCAACATGTTGTAGGCATTCTGTTAGGTTCTATTGAGGAAGCAGTTATGAATAAGGCTGGTCTCTGCCCCATAGGAACTCAAACTCTAGTTGGAGGATATCCCGTCAGGCAGGCATCCCTCCTTCTCCTCTTCTCAATTGAGAATTTCTTAATCCTGCTTATTCAAAAAGCTTCCCAAGCAAGGAATCAAATCATAATATTGTCTTCAGGAAACTCTGGGTGAGAATGTGCCTTCTCAGGATCTGAGACAGAATCCAACTAACTTCTTTTTTAAATAATCAGAACTAATCACACAAGTATCGATATGTATAATTATATCCAGTAAATACCATTTTCATATAACTTCGATCATGTCGCTGGAGTTTGTATGCTTCAACCTTTTTGGCACCAGGAACCAGTTTCTCGGAAAACAATTTTTCCACGGAGTGCGGTGGGGGATGGTTTCAGGATGAAATTGTTCCACCTCAGACCTCAGATCATCATAAGGAGTGCACAGCCTAGATCCCTCACATGTGCAGTTCACAACAGGGTTCACGCTTCTGTGAGAATCTAATGCTGCTGCTGATCTCACAGAAGGCAGAGGTCAGACCGTAATGTTCGCTTGCCCACCGTGTATCTCCTGCTGTGCAGCCTGGTTCCTAATGGATCACAGAACGGTACTGGTCCAGGGCTTGGAGGTTGGGGACCCCTGCTCTAAAGAGTGTATCAGTCCCATTGGAATATCCTCCAGCACATCTGCTTCCTGTCTGTATGGCCTTGAGCAAGTCACTTAACTTCCTCATCTCCCTCATTTCCAGAACACAAATCAAGAATCTGCCATGTTGTTGATGTAAGGCAACAATGCTTGGTACAAACGAAGTCCCAAAAAATGGTAGCTCTTTTTTATGATAATTGGTTGGTGCCTACAGGACGAATAGACACTGGCTGCATCACTGATGTCCTTGTGTGTTCCCCAAGTCCTAAAATGCTTCCTTGTGGTACTAATAGCTGAACAGCTCTCCATGTGGAAGAAGAAAGAGATCACTTTCTCCATGAGTCTTCTGAATGAGTTAATTCAAAGGTCGTCACAGTATAGACAGAGTGGATCACATTTTAACCTCCGTTTAGAGATTTTTTTGGTCTATTAGACTGAAAATCTCTCTCGGAAACAGATAATATTTGATTTTCAAAACAAGATTAGTTTCAGAGAAATGTTCATGCTGTGTCCCATTTTCCTGTGACTCCATTATCCTCCTGTATCCACAGTCCCTGAGGTCATCAGATCCTATCTACCCAGCAAGCCAGCTAGGCACCGGGGTTCTCCTGCCGCTCCCAGGCTCCTCCACCTTCTGTACACGGTGTGTCAGCACTGCCCTCTTGTCACCCTTGTCCATCCCTCTGGCCACTGCTTTCATGCAGGGCTTCACTTTCCGCCAGACTTTCACAAAAGCATCCAGGACTGGTTTCCCTGACTGAACCTATCATTACACCAGTCTATTATCTGCACTGTCACCAGAGTTATCTTTGAAAATATATAACCTGATCGTGTCAGTTCCTGTGCCAACATTTTATCTGTCTCTTTATTAGCCATAGAGTAAAATTAAACTGTCATGGCTGGTGATTTGTCCATTCAGGAGTGACCTGTCCATACATAGCCATTTGTTATTCAGCTGCAGTATCATTCATTGGACTGGACACATGTCTGTGTTGCCCTTCAGATCCACCCTCTGCCCTACTTCTCCCTGCCTCTGTGCCCTGGGAGGCCAACCGATGTGAACTAAATCAAAGGACTTCCCTGCTTTCTGTCTTCCCCATTCAGCCATGAGGAGGACGAGAAGCTGTAGCAGGAGACTGGGGGAGGGGGATGGTGGGACAATGAGGTTGGAAAGTTTGTTTTTAAGTTTAATTTAGTTTTATTTTATTACGTTCTGCGGTACATGTGCAGGATGTGCAAATTTGTTCCATAGGTACACGTGTGTCATGGTGATGTGCTGCATCTGTCAACCCATCACCTAGGTATTAAGCCCAGCATGCATTAACTCTTTTCCCTAGTGCTCTTCCCCCACCACACTCCCCCACAAGGCCCCAGTGAGTGTTGTTCCCTCCCTGTATCCATGTGTTCTCATTGTTCAGCTCCCACTTACAAGTGAGAACATGCAGTATTTAGTTTTCTGATCCTGCTTTAGTTTGCTGAAGATAATGGCTTTCAACTTCATCCATATCCCTGCAAAGAACATGACCTCCTTCCTTTTTTTGGCTGCATAGTATTCCATTGTGTATATGTACTGCATTTTCTTTATCCAGTCTGTCATTGATGGGCATTTGGGTTGATTCCATGTCTTTGCTATTGTGAATAGTGCTGCAATGAACATATGTGTGCATGTATCTTTATAACAGAATCATTTATACTCCTTTGGATATATACCCAGTAATGGGATTGCTGAGTCAAATGGTATTTCTCGTTCAGAATCTCTGAGGAATGGCCACAGTGTCTTCTCCAGCTTCTGGGAGTTGCTGCTGGCTTCTCTTACTGAGGCTGCCATTTGCACTAAGCTACCAAATTCTGACAGCCATTCTCTCCTCTGGCCCTGTGGTTTCCCCTTATAAATGGTCCTGTTATTAAACTCCCTTCAATGTACCTAACGTGTATTTGTTTCCCACAAGGAGCCTCACTGATATACCTCCAATATTTTCCATTTTTTCTTTTTCTTCATTTTGTGTGTTGGTTGCTCAAACTGTAACTATCATAGCACCCCTTCTACCTCTCTACTTTCATCTTCTGCCTAGATCTGTGGCATGTAACTGGCACCTGATGATAGGTGGAGAAAGAGAGAGATAGAGTGAAAGACGGCTTATCCAGGGGAAAAAAAAAAAAAAAAATGAGGAGTCTTTTTTTTTTTTTTTTGAGATGGAGTTTTGCTCTTGTTGCCCAGGCTGGAGTGCAATGACACAGTCTCGACTCACTACAACCTCCACCTCCTGGATTCAAGCGACTCTCCTGCCTCAGCCTCTCAAGTAACTGGGATTACAGGTGCCCACCACCACACACGGCTAATTTTTTTTTTTCTTTCGTATTTTTAGTAGAGACAGAGTTTCACTATGTTGACCCAGCTGGTGTGGAACATCTAGCCTCGAGTGATCCACCCGCCTTGCCCTCCCAAAGTGCTGGGATTACAAGTGTGAGCTACCACGCCCATCACATCTTTTTTTTCTTTTTTCAAAGTAAATGAAAATAGTTTCTTTAGAGACTTAGAATGTGCTCTGTCTTGGAAAAGTAACACTGCATTTTAGTCACTAAAATGTCACTTTGAGCATATTTGAGAACTATTAATATGGAGTAACATGAAATCTGTCATTCTAAAATTACATCAAAGAGCACTTCACAAAGTTTGTCAGGCTATATGGCAGCCCATGCAAAACAAAGCATTATCCTTAGCCAAAAATGGCTTTAGAAAAAATCGTTTCAACTTGTTTTTTATTCAGGAGGTACAAGTGCAGATTTGTTGCATGGGTATATTGCTTGATGCAGAGGTTTGGGGTCCAGCTTTCCCTGTCACTCAAGTAGTGAGCATAGTACCTAACAGGTTATTTTTATCCCCTGTCTTGAAAAGCCTACTTGCTTCATTAGATCTAACAGTAATATCACTTCCTTAAAGACTTATTTCCCAGGCAGAGCTAGTCTTAGAACTTATTCTGTGCTCCTAAAAAGCTATGTCTTTTCTGTTACAGTTTTATTATCTTGCTTAGCTGTGTGTCTTCTTTAGATCACGAACTTTTCTAGGTGAAGAATATTGTCTGTGTGTGTCCTGCAATTAAAATAGCTATTAAAATACAGACATTCTGTAAAATATGTGTTAATCAAGAAATTGTAATTATAAAAATGCTCTGGTTACAATCTTACTGACTTAGAATTAATAAGATTCTAACGTTTTTTATTTAACCTTCTCCATTACTCCTACTACTCAACACAACGGCCAAATATGTCAGCCAGGTCATGAATGAATGGTACTATTTGGGGATCTGTGCCACATGAATGTGTAAAGGGGTCCATTGAAAAAGATGACTTAGAGCCTGACTTTGGTTGCTTTCCTTGGTCATTTTTCTCAGAATGTTTATTCTCCTGCCTGGAGGTTATTTGGTTGGCCATAAAATGTTAAAAATCAAGATAATGAATAACTATAGCCTGAAATTCTTGTGAAAGATAGCTTTCAGAAGCATATACCAGAGTCACAGTCTCTCCAAACTTTGTATTATGGTCATAAGACAGAAAATAGAAATCAAACACTTCTTTGTGACAAATGTGTAAGGGAAAAATCAGAATTTTCATAATTTTATTCTAAGCTCCTTATAAACATACTAAATAACAAAGCCTAGACTTGATGCATTTTGGTATTAATTTTCTTGGCTGCTTTCATCCCTGAGAAAGGAAATGCAAATGAACAACAACAACAAAAAGAACTAAAATGGAAAGACACTTCCCCTTTTTTCAGTCTGATCATCATTGCTTGGATCCAGAGAATGATTAATGTGACATATCCACTCTGCGCCATGTTCCAAGATCTACAAATCCAAAGAGATTTGCTGAAAAAATTAAAACAGGACTGCTCTATTTCAGACTTCTCTTTGGAAAGACTCTGCTCTATTTTGTGTCTTCATTTTAGTATGGATCCGATTGGTTTTGTTGCTTTCTCTCCCACTATGCTGTGAACACCTTAAGAATATAATTTTGTTTCCTTCAGCTCAGTACTCCCAATGCCTGGTATTGTTGTAAAAATCAGCAAATGTTTTGCTCTATTTGCACGATACTCTCAAAGCCAAGTTTTGAGTCTTATCTTTCTATTCTAAAGGAAGCTCTTCTTGTAACAGCAAAGCCCCCCAGCTGTTTTATAGGGTTTAGCAAGTTGTGAAAATTGTCTTTATCTGGTCAGCCTGGGCCTTGACCAACATTCCAAATTCTTTATTCTCTTTCACTCTCAGAAAGTGAATTTCATTATTTTTACACTAATGGCTTATAAATACTTCAGTTTTGTTTTTTTTTTTTTTAATGTATGAAGGTCTCTGCTTGCCTGCTTCTTTATGAGGAAAGAATGTAGGGTATGCTTACACATAACTTCTCAGTGTTTCTAAAACTTAATGTAAACTAATCCATGAAAAGTTGGCTGTGGTTGACTGGGCTGTGGAAAGAAAACACATTAGCTTTCAGGTATCAGGGAGTTCGTGAAAAATATAAGTAATCTATTCTTCAGTGCCAAAGATCTTGAATTCATAGGATTTTTAAAATACAGATACTTTTCCAAATATTTCTTCATTTTCTGTTGGTATTTTTGCTGTTGCTAATTGAGTGAGACAAATCTACTGTATTATCAGAACCAGTAGAACATATTTTCTTTTCCTCTCAATTATATTTTAAGCAACACAGGTAGATGATAATTTCTCTTTTAATATGTTCTGATTCAAATGTTTCCTCCCACATTTGAAGTAGTCTTCCCCGGTCTCTGCAGCTGAAAGTGGCACTTCACTGGTATATTTATTACGGCATTTCATGTTTTCTATGATGTATTTCTCTTCATGAGTTTTACGCTACATCTGGCTAAGAGCTCCTTGAAGGCAGAAACCTCCCGTTTCGTTTTTTGTCACCCCACGTGCAATGTGATATCTTGCACAAAGGAGGTGCTCAAGAAATAGTTTTGAATCAGTCTGTTCATTTGGCAGATGAAACAACTCATACAGGCATTCAGCTAATCTCAGGTCTATCCATGTCCAGGACTTTTCACAATATTTGATGAGCTTTTAATTTCTCTTTCCAAAATGTCTGATGCACATTTTGCTTCTCCCATTATTTCTTGGAAAGAATGTCTCTCAGCAGCATGAGGAGGTGGCTATGAACTGCCAGTATGGGCCAATAAGATAGCTTTGCATTTCAGCGCTTTAATTGCCATTGACCTTTTATCAGTAGAAAAAATAATTTGTCATTTTCAATCTTCTCTGAAGAAAGACAATTTATGAAAGGGCCCTTTTGTATCTGTTTTATCAAGAAAGCAGCTAAGGATCTTCCATTTAGTTCAAAATCTGGCTGGGCATGGTGGTTCACCACTGAGAAATCCTATGAAGCAACAGTCTCAAACCCAGACAAACACACCCTGAAGTGTATTCCAAGACTTTCCACGGGGTACACAGACATGGATATTTTATCTGAAATTCTCAAGTTTCAAAGGCACCCTTTCTGAAATGTAATCTGCCCTGAGACTCTGAAGCTTGCTTCTCCTGGTTTTTCCAACTTTTCTATTACCACCACATTTCCCTTATTTTAAAAACGTAGGCCGGGCACGGTGGCTCAGGCCTGTAATCCCAGCACTTTGGGAGGCCAAGGTGAGCGAATCACTTGAGGTCAAGAGTTCGAGACCAGCCTGACCAACATGGTGAGACTCCGTCTCTACTAAACATACAAAAATTAGCTGAGCGTGATGGTGCACGCCTATGATTCCAGCTACTCAGGAGGCTGAGGCACGAGAATCGCTTGAACCTGGGAGGTGGCAGAGGGTGCAGTGAGCCAAGATTGCCCTACTGCACTCCAGCCTGGGCAACAGAATGAGACTCCAAAAAAAAAAAAAAAAAAACTTACCTGTTCATCTCTTAGATGTCTTCAAATTTTTATCTCTATTGAGTTTCCAGTGCACAGTTTGCAGTTTAATTTTATTAATAATGTGAATATATACACAAATATGTACCCACAAGAAAACTGATTGATCCTAGTTTATTTGGAGAGGTACGTTTACTTTGGAAAGTTACATGTAACAAGGTATTACTTTGACCTCACTAAGTATAAAATGACTTACAATTCTGCTGGCATGACTATACTTCCCTTATTGACCCTCCATTGGCTTGAAGCACTTTGATTTGTTTTCTGTAGGCAAGTTCAATATCTCTTTCAATGGATTCCACAGACATTTCTATTACAGAATTAAGACATAACTTTTTAGATGTGTTTTATCAAAGTAGGAACCCTTAAAGAGTTATTAACAACCATAACAAATTCACCAGTGCCCAATAAAATGTTGGTGCCAATCTTCTTGTCTGCAGGCTGTGCAGAAATCTAATTTAATTCAGGAGAAGTGTGGATCATGGATTTAAGAAACTATTTTGTCCTGACTACTGTAATGAGGTGAAGTTCTCACAGGGTTCTTAAAGTTCTACTTAACTAAAATACTCACTAAAGAGTGCTGATGCACACACAGTAGGGTATTATATTTGTTTTTAAAATTTCCCAAACACATTTCTGTGACTCACACCTGCTAATGTTATAAACTTCTTGTTAACATAAACGTTAAATCAGTTCTTTTCTATGGATTTCAGGAAATAGATAAATGGGGAAAATAACAGTACAGTTCATCACTTTTTAAAATTTCCCCTTTCTCTTTAAATCTGTGATCCTCTTGGATATATTTATCTAAATATTTTCCCCACTGAGCTGTGATTTCCTAAAAGACATCTTCCCTGCACCTCGGTAATGCTAGCCTCTTAACAGACGTTTTGGTTGAAGTTTGTGGAATGAATGACTGAATTGATAATAATAACAAGAATTTACTCTGTGCCTGCACTTTTCCAAGCACTTTATAGACGTGAACTCAGTTAATCCCCTAGTGACCCTATGAGGTAGGTGCTATTGTTATCTACATGATACAGATGAAGAACCTGAGACTCAGAGAGGCTTCCTAATATATCCAAAGTCACACTGTGGCCAAATCAGGATTCAAAGCCAGCAATGCAGACAACAGTGCATGCTCTTAGCCGCTATGCTATATGTAGTGGTTAAATGCCAAGACTTCTCAGGCTGTTGAATAAATTTTTTCCGTAATCCGGCCTTACGCTTCCTTTCCACCCTTATTTTCCATCCTCTTCTAGCACGCATCTTCCGCTGTAACCATGGTAACAACCTCACTTTTCTCCTGAAGTTGCTTCTGCATAACTTGACCTTTGCTCCTCCTGTTTCCCTTCCAGAAATTATCTACCCCATCCCCTAATGACTCATTTGTGTCCTGGCTTCCCAGAGAAGGTGAAGTCTTCTATGATAACTCCAGCTCACATTAATTTCATACTTTCTGAAATGAGATAACTATGGCACATGGAGTCTGATCTGGTCATTTTTGTACTTGATCATTGATGGACTGTCATTGTCCTCTGAGTGTTCCATTTATCTCAGCAATGCTTTCCAACAGCTTGCAACCATCTTTTAAAACATCATGTAGCACAGTATGGTGCACCTAAAAGATGCTTATTTCATTAATAATTAGGCTTTATTTTTAGAGCAATTTTAAGTTCACAGCAAAACTAACGAGAAAGTAAAGTTCAAACTATATGATATTCTGGTAAAGGCAAACTATGGAAACAGTCAAAAGATCATTGGCGGTCAGTGGTTTGCGGAGACAGAGAAATGAATGGGCAGAGCACAGGGGGTTTTCTGCATAGTGAAACTATTCGGTATGACACTAAAATAGTAATAGTACAGCATTTGTTTTACTCCACAAATCCTTGCTAGAACTAGGCATATCCTGAATGTTCAATAAAATTAGAATTTTTCACAATATTGCCCTTTTTGGCTACAGAACTGTATTATTTCATAATTCCGTTGGAGCCCAGAGACCATCTTTCTCCCCGTCTCTTTCAGCCTCAGTCATATAAATCAGTGCCATCGTAGCTTACAGTTTTAAGATGCACGGATTTTCTTTTTCCCCTTGACTACATAAATTATCTCCTTTTTAAAAATCACTTAATTTATCCTGAACAGGCCATTTGGCTATTTGTTTATTTTTAATTAATTTATTGTTTTAGAGACAGGTTCACGCTCTGTTGCTCAAGCCGGAATGCAGTGGTGCAATCGCACCTCACTGCAGCCTGGAACTCCTGGGCATAAGCAATCTTCCTGCCTCAGCCTCCCCGGTCAGTGGGACTACAGGCATGCACCACCATGACCGACTAATTTTAAAAAATGTTTTTTAATGTAGAGACAGGATCTCACCATGTTGTCCAGGCTGCTCTCAGACTCCTGGCTCCAAGAGAGATCCTCCCACCTCAGCCTCTCAAAGTGCTGGGATTACAGGTATAAGACACCATGACTGGCCTGCAATTTGGTTTTTAATTTGCATTAGAATTTGTTTGGGTCACGTGCCGCTGCCCTTAACAATTTTATATTTTCAACAGACTATATTCACATCCCCTCATGTTTAAATAAACATTTGTTTATTTAAAAAGGAATATAAAAACACAAAAAAAGTGAGTGACCCAATTGATACATTTTTTAAAATAAAGACTCTTAAATTAAGAGAAGAAAATGTCAGAATTCTGTCAGACTTAACCTGAATTCTATCACTTAGCATTTTTCTATTTAAAAAAATATACTTGTATGTAGGGCGTGGGGGGCACATCCATGTTTTTTTTTTTCAATTATTATTTCTAAGGCCTCTGATGGCTGCATCCCAGCTGCAATGATGAACACAATAGTGTCCATCTATGCAAAACAAAGATCAGCCAGGTTACCCAAAGGGGGACATTAATTCCTTCTTATTTTATGACTTTAGCAAAGTGAAGAGCTGGCTTATTATATCCAGAAAACTTTATTTTGTAATATTTTTGAGCACCAAAACTTAGGGCCTTAAAAAAGAGTGACCTGGGTCTAACCTGTGACCTTGACTCTGAGATGGTCCTCATCCTTCCACAGCTAATCAGGAGCCATTCTCCCAGATGGTCCACGACAACAGAACATAAACAGAGCAGTGACCACTCATCCCCACATGTCGGGAGCGGCCTGGCCTTTCTATGGTGTGGACAAGAGGACCGTGGGGTGGAGACACATTCAAAATGTCTTTCCAAAAGGAAATACTCCAACACGCATACAAATACCTTCAGGCATTCCAACAACATTCTCATTTATAATGAAAGCCAGCTTAAAAAACAAAAAACAAAAAACTGCGGGTCACAAATATCAAGACATTTTCCTGAAGAAAACAAAATGTAAAATTTCAGCAAAGTTGGTTTAATTAGATTACAGACAGAAGCTAGAAAAAGAAAAAAGGAACCATTCCATTATTTGTTTGTCTGTTTCCTGGTAGAACCTGAGCGAGGCAAAATAACACCACTAATGTGTAGAAAGAATTCCACATCTGGAAAACCTTTGCTTTGTCTATGGTAGGTTTTCAGTCTCTTGCTCTGTCTCTATTATTTCCCATGACTTCAGCTTACCTTGCTTTTGTTTTCTTTAGTGAAATTATTTAAGCCTTAGGGGTTTCAGGCATGGTCTGGTTTGGTTGGTCTGGTTTTTATGGGAAAGGGAAATACTACATATTTTTGTGATTTTCTAGAATTTACCTTATTTATATTTATTACTGTCTATGTCACTTACACTTTATTTATATTTATTACTGTGCATGTCACTATACTGTGTACTTACTATATTATATAAGTGACATGGACAGTAGTGAGTATAAATATCTGATCAATTCTATGGAATTATATTTTAGAAATACTTTAAGTGGACAGTGCTTTGATTTTCATTTTAATAGCTCTAATATTGGTCTTTCTCTTCCCATTCAAGAGTTTTATTTTGTTCATCGAAAATCACAGAAGTTAATATGACGGAGCAGATAGAAATAAATTTACATATTAGTATCACAGTACTCACTGAAATCATACGTAATTAACAAAAAATGTTTACTATCCAAACATGATCTCACTGAATTCTCTACTATAAGCCTGAAGTAAGTTACATGGCATTGATATTTGAGTTTTCTTTTCCTCTGTCTTTACACCTTCTCTTGGGAATCTCACCCAACTAAAGATATGTCTGCACATGGCCAGGTGCAGTGGCTCATGCCTGTAATCCCAGTACTTTGGGAGGCTGAGGCCAGCGGATCACTTGATGCCAGGAGTTCGAGACGAGCCTGGCCCACATGGTGAAAACCTGTCTCTACTAAAAATACAAAAAATGAGCCAGGTATAGTGGCGCATACTTGTAATCGCCGCTACTTGGGAGGCTGAGACAGAGAACCCTTGAACCTGGGAGGCAGAAGTTGCAGTGAGCTGAGATCACACCGTTGCACTCCAACGTGGGCAGTAAGAATGAAACTCCATCTCAAAGAAAAAAAGATACGTCTGCACAGTCTCCAGCTCCGGCCCAAGCTACACATCTCGTTCCAGTTGCCCCCTAGTGCCATCACAGGAACGCTCACATTCTCCACAACCTGCACTTTCCAGCTCAGTGTTTTTGCTAATATTGTTACCTTTTCCTGAAATTTCCTTTTATATCATCTCCAGATGTCCATATTTACTTTGTCTTTGAAGATTTCCAGGATATCCACTATTCAGCAATCGGCACTTTTTCCCAAAACACTCCAGTACTATATCTGAACTTCTTATAAGGCTGGTATCCTTTCATGCCGTTTATTATTATTGTGAAGACTTTTTTTCCCTATTATATAATAAAAACCATGTGTGACTTATCTTTGCATTTCTTGCACATAAAGGACACTCAATCATTTTTTTCGAAAATTAAAAAATTGAAAGCAACGAAAATGGCATTTTTAATTAAGAAAAACAGCACACCCTTTAATGCGCTGTTTGCCAAAGTGTACCCCATAATTTTCAAGAATGCTTGTTTAAAAATTCAGATTCCTGGATACCTCCAGGACTGCTGAACCAAAATCTCTTAGGCTCAATAACCGTAAATGTTAACATACTCTCCAGGGACTTCTTATGAACACTACGTTTGAAAACCACCGGTTAATATCAGTGGAAATTTCCCATCTATTATTCTTCCTCTACATGCATTTCATTTCAATTGGTACTTCAAAGTCTGTACAGCAAAACAACATCTTAAGGCTTAAGACAGATCATCATGGCACCGAATGACAACCAAAGAGTCACATTTTGTTATAAATATAACCAAAACTATTTTTGAATATGTATTATTGCCATACAATGCACTAGGCTCGTAAAACTATTGAAGACACCACCTGTACAGAACTTATAGTCAAGGTAAAAGAAAGGAAAAGACACAAAAATATGAAGTGTGTTGAACAAGCAAAATAATAAAAGATACCCAAAGTGTCATATGGTTGCACATACTGCCTACTCATTATCCAGTCTTCCAAGGACAACAACCTTTTAAGGTAATGAAAATAATTCCATACGCAGACATGGCAAGGAGAGAAAAAGAGGATGGGACTGTGCAATGAGAAGCTGGATGTCACACCACTCACATTCAGTAAGTAGATGTTCATTGGAACAAGGTTCTTATTTTATTTACAACTTTCTCTAGAATTGTACACCCCCTTCTCCTCCCCCAGGGCTAAATTTTGTTCACATCTTGGAATAGCCTGGCAAGTGTTACCAAGCACCCACATAAAAGGAATTTTTGTCTGGTCACAGTGGCTCATGCCTGTAATACCAACAATTTGGGAGACCAAGGCAGGAGGATTGCTTGAGGCCAGGAGTTCAAAGCCAGCTTGGGCAACATAGTGAGACCGTGTCTCTACAAAAAAAAAAAAAAAAATATTTGAACAATTAGCCAGACATGGTGACATCTGTCTATAATCCCAGCTACTCAGGAGGCTGACGTAGGAGGATCACTTGAGGCCGTGAGTTTGATACCTGCCTGGGCAAAATAGAGAGACTCCAACTCTAAAAAAAAAAAAAATAGCCAGGTGCAAAGGCACACACCTGTAGTCCTAGCTACTCTGGAGGCTGAGGCAGGAGGATAGCTTGAACTCAGGAGTTGGATCTATGATCACACCCCTGCATGCCAGCCTGGGTGACAGAATGAAACAACGTCTCTAAATAATAATAATAAAAGGAATTCTAACTCTATGAGATGGCAGCTATTTGGGGGTGAAGGAAATATAGAACACTGTGGAGTGTAGCCCTGGGAAGCCAGATGTTAGAAGCACTGAATGCCTTAGGAAAAAGGAACAGGTCACAGGAGTGAAGGTGGTCAGAGAATGAAAGTGAAGATTAGTGACACACACAGCACCTAATTTGCAACTTTGTAGTTCCTAAAAATGGCCCAAGTAACACTGCAAAAACCACTGCCATATAAAAGGCCATATATAAACTGCCATATAAAAACTGATACAAACTTTGGTTAAGTCCACAACCTTTAGCTTGCCCTAAGTGGAACCTATGATCCCTACGCTGGGTTCATGCAAGTCCTTCCAAATGTCAGCCCATACAAGTCTCTTCCCTACCCACTTCTTACTTCTTCTTTCCTCCCCTAGAAAGTTGCAGGCCAGCAACAAAGGGGGAAAGGGACAGGAACTAGTGATGTTGATAGGGGCCGCCTCTCCTGTTTAGTGGTCTCAGAATCTCCTTATTCTAGACCTTGATGGCACATCCTTTGAGGATGCTGATAGCCTGCTGAGCAAGATAAGCAGTAACAGCTAAGTGGTAAGATATTCAAGAGTCTCTGGACATTTAGCTGAGGGGGGAATGAAAGCATTGAAATACTGGAAAGGAAGATATGAGGCATTTCTAGGCAAGGAAAATAGTGTTGGCAGAATTAGAAGACTGGGAAATGCACGAGGCACAGTGATGCAATTGAGTAGCCCAGCCAGCTGGAGACTAGAGTTTGTGTTTGGAAGGAGAGAAGATTGGAAAAATGGGATGGGTCCAGACTCCAACAGGCCTCAAAGAGTGATTATAATTTTTACAAAGAATACTAATTCTTATTAATCAGTTGCATCACCCCATCTGCAAAGATCTAGACATCCTTATTATTAATTCTGTATTAAAGGAAAACAAAACAATTATTTTTAAATGATATACTGTAATACCAGAAACTCTTTAGATAACAACTACGATCACTATTGATAACAAACTTTTAATAGGTATACATTTCATGGGATTTAGTGGCTAGGTTAGAAGAAAAGTCAAAATATTTTGAGGTAGGCTTTTGGTTTTGGGGATATACTTTTAAAAATTGAGCTCTGATTTATTATAATTCAACCATTGCTCATGATAATAAATAACAAGTGACACCATTGTTATAAAGATAACATATGAATTTTAAAAAGTAAGAAAATAGCTGTTTCTAAAGATCTCCAATTTTCCAGATGATTTTAGAGCAAATATTCTCCTAAGAAATGCTATTTCCTAAAAAAAAAAAAAAAAAAGCTAGATAAAAGGAAACTCTACCTTATAACCCTTATAACCATTGTATTTTACACTTAATTGGCAAAATTGCCTGTTTTATTTCCTGTCTCCATGTATCCTTTGTTTTTCTTTGAATATTTCACTTTCCAATATTCTTGCATCATTGACGATCTGGTCTTCATGCCAGATGTGAATCACTCATTGTGCACAAAATTCCAAAGGCAAAAATACCTCTGTTTCCTTTGGAGGTTTGTTTTTCAATTTCCAGTTGGAGTATTAACGATGCTTACTACTGCTGCTTTTCCATGTATATAACAAATAATGAGAGATGTACAAATACCAACAAGGGTTTAATTCAGAGGCTGATTTTAAAACCTCACAAAACAGTGGCTTCTTCTCTCCATCTAGAGTTACTCTTATATTTTATACTTACACTTCAGAGCAGGGTTTTCCAAACATATTTATGGTGATTTCTTTCTCTTTTTTTATTTTATTTTATTTTTATTATTATACTTTAAGTTCTAGGGTACATGTGCATAATGTGCAGGTATGTTACATATGTATACTTGTGCCATGTTGGTGTGC
>NW_012114488.1:5775787-5817377 GCF_000951035.1 Colobus angolensis palliatus
GATTTATTTCTTTAACCCATACCATTTTAAAATATAATGAAAATAAAGTATTAGAAAAAAAAATTGGAAAAGAAAACATAAAATAGAAGCCTAAGTTTTTTTATCATTAGATTCAACATACATAAAATTAAGAAGTTTCTGAATGTTTACTTTCCATTTCTGTGCTCCTCTCTGATCATCTGTCTAGACCCTGACCAGCCATTCATTGAATTGGCCACACCTTGATTAGTTTCAGAGGCCAGAAAGCCCAAGACAGTAAGAAGTGGCAGGGAAAGTTAGAGTCAGAGTTTCCCAACTCTTTAGTTGAAGAGATTAGGAAATCAATGAAGGCATCAGGTTTCTTTGATTCCCACCACATCTCTTAAATTTATTAACAAGAGTCCCCTGACACATATACACACAAAGGAATCTGTACAAAAGAAGCATTTGCTAAAAATCTCCACGGTCTTTCACCATCTGCATTTGTGCTTCAGTCTCTAGGGTGCTCAGCCTTCACCTCAGATCCCCTCTTTCCTGTGAAGTTTGCAGACTGTCATCTCCTGTACAGTTTCAACTCATGCAAACACATCGTGAGGTTCCATCTCCCACAATTCTATTTTTCCTTTTATCAAAGGCTTTCTTTTATTCCTTCTTCTCCTCACTTGTCTTTCTTTAGCATTTTGTATGCCAATCAAAAGAATAAGAGTTTCACTTTTTCATGTGTTTTTTTCTATTTTTTTCCTATTTCAAAATATTTAAGAAAAGGTTTTTGGCTATCAGAGAGACTGTGAAAATTTACATTCTTTTGCTGCTAATATTAGCAAAGTGCCTGCTCACTTTAATAAGTATTTTTTCAGGTTGCATTCTGTGCCTTGAAAAGGAATATATATCCATACAAACAACATATTCTCATATAATAATGCAATACAATAGAAACATCATTATTGAGTTGACATGTTTTTACACTTTTATGATGAATGGATACTAATAATGATTCAATATAAAATGACTCTTTCATGAAACCATTAAAATAAATTTTACTATTGACATTCAAAGTACTTTATTATAATAAAATCTAATTCAATTAACACAGCACTGGGTATGTCATTTTGATATATACATACTCCAAGTCAGTGATTATTTCTTAAACAGCACTTTTTTTCTCTAGTGATAGAAAAACCACCTCCTCTCCTCCTCCCTGTGAAGTTATATATCTAATTTTCAGAGATTGAGGGTTCTGATGGTTTGCTTTGGTTAGAGAATTTCTGTCGATATCAAAGTTTGAACACTAAGCTTCTATTACCCAATTCTATCACTTCCATATGTTCCGTGAAATGCTTATTCATAAATCCATTGATTTTTCAATTGGATTGTTTCTATTTTGCTTTTTGATTTACAGAAGTGCTTTATTTGTTATAGATAATAACACTGTATTGCATACTTATGATGCAAATATTTCCTCAATTTATCACTTTGCTTTTCATCATCACCCCTAAAAATTCTCTCATGTACCAAGTAGTTAATCTCATCCCACATTCACCCCATTCCCAGCCTCTGGCAAGCACTGAGCTGATCTCTGTCACTATAACTTTGCCTTTTGTAGAATTATCTATAAGTAGAAAAAGGCATTTGTACAAACGTATATTTTTATATATCTTTAGTAATTCCTAGGAGTGGAATTCATTGGTAAGGTACATTTAACTTTATAAGAAACTTCCAAGCTGTTTCCAAATTGCTTAAACAATTTTACATTCCCACCAGCAATCTGTAAGAATTCCTGCTGCTCCACATTCTCTCCAACACTTAGTATGGTCAGTCTTTTTAATTTTAGTATGTAATGGTATCTCAACTGGCTTTAATTTGCATTTCCCTAATGATTTATGAGGTTGGACATCTTTTCATGTACTTATTGGCCATTCATATATCTTCTTTTGTGATGTATCAGTTTAAACCTTTTGCCCATTTGTTAAAATGTGGTTGGAAGAAGATGATCAGAAAACTTCTACAAATCTAACAATTTTACTCTTACATTTAGGTCTCTGGTCTATGTTCCATTTAGAGCTCATGTTTGTTTCAGGTGTGAGGTAAAGCTCAAGATTCCTTTTTTCCATATGGTTATGCAACTGCCCCAGCACCCCAGTTGTTGATAACCTATTTCAGCTAGATTATCTCCCCTCCATTAGCTAACTTTAGCACCATATAGTACGGATCTATTTCTGGAATCTTTGTTCTGTTCCTTTAGTCTATATTTCTATTGTTAAATCAATACCACCCTGTCTTGATTACTGTAGCTTTTATAGTAAATCTTGGAATCAGGTAGTGTAAATCCTCCAACATCACTCCACTTTCAAAATTATTTTGGCTCCTTTAGGTCTTTTGTATTTCCATATAAATTAGAATCAACTTGTCAGTTAAACAAACAGACAAAATCCCTGCTGGAATTTTTATTAGTTTTGTGGTGAATCTATAATTTGGAAGAATTAACAACCTAGCAATATTGTCTTCAAATGCATAAATGGTAAATCTCTATGTATTTAGATCCTCAATTTCTCTTAGCAATATTTTGTAGTTTTTGGTGTACAAATTTTTGTACAAATATTTTATTAAATGTATCTCTAAGTATTTCATATTTTTAATCATGCATGGTATTTTCTTGTTTTAACTATGAAATGTTCATTTCTAGTATAGGAAAATACAATTGATTTTGTATATTAATCTTCAATCCTGTGATCTTGCTAAACTCACTTTTTACTTTTAGTTGATCTGACTAGAGATTAAGCAATTGCATTGATCTCTTCAAAGAACCAGCTTTTGTTCTTCTAAACTGTTTGTTGGTTTTTAATTTTAGTGCTTTCTGTTATCTTTTTATTAATTTATTTATGTATTTATTTATTTTTGAGACGGAATCTTGCTCTGTCACCTAGGCTGGAGTGCAATGGCACGATCTCGGCTCACTGCAACCTCTGCCTCCCAGGTTCAAGCAATTCTCCTGCCTCAGCCTTCTGAGTAGCTAGGATTACAGGCGCCCACCACCACGCCCAGTTAATTTTTGTATTTTTAGTAGAGACGGGGTTTCACCATGTTGATCAGGCTGGTCTCAAACTCCTGACCTCAGGTGATCCACCTGCCTTGGCCTCCTGAAGTGCTGGGATTACAGGCGTGAGCCACTGCACCGGGCCATTATCTTTATTATTTTTTTCTTTCTTCTGCTATCAGGTCCAAAGCAGTCTTTATTTTAGGACTAATTTAGCCCCGCTGCTGAGGCATGACTCTTCTGGGGATTATACCTAATGCTCCATATTTCCTGAGGTCTCTTCATACTCACTGGTAGGAACACAAACTAATGCCAGCCTTGTGTGCGCTCCAGGAAGTGACTGCACTTCCACTGGACTGGAAGTGACTCTAGTCCACTGATTTCCAGGGTTTCTTTCCTAGCCTTGGAGAGTTCCTTCTCATGCTGGTGCCTATCCATATTCAGCCAAAGGCTTGGGAAGACCCCTCTGCAGATCTCACTCTTTGTTCTGCTCCGTCTTCATTGATACTCTGCCCTACAAATTCTAGCTGCCTCCATTCCCCTAAATGCTGATCTGTATCACCTCAACATTGGTAGGCCATGCTGAGTGGCTCATATCCATCATCCCAACAGTTTGGGAGGCTGAGGCAGGAGAATTGTTTGAGCCCATGAGTTTGAGACCACCCTGGACAATACAGGGAGTTCTGATCTCTACAAAACATTAAAAAATTAGCCAGCGTAGTGGTGTCCACCTGTAGTCCTGGCTACTCAGGAGGCTGCAGTGAGAGGATTGCTTGAGCCCGGGATGCAGAAGTTGCAGTGAGCCTAGATCGCACCACTACACACCTGCCTGGGCAACAGAGTGAGACCTTGTCCCAAAAAAAAAAAGAAAAGAAAAGAAAAAGAACTGCCAGGTTATGTTTGGTTTTCCCCTCTCTACTCTGTGGCCCCCAAATTGCCCATATGCAGAGGTGGTATCAGAACAATGGTCAGGCTTATCTATTTTTTTAAAACCTTCTCTCAGAGATTACAGTACTTCACAATATACTTTCTGGGGGGAAAAAAGTTGTTTTTCTTTTTCTTTCATGTGTGTGTGTGTGTGTTTCAGTAGGATCCCTTCGTACACAGAAGTCGACCTGCAAATACTTTTTTACCGAAACATTCAAGCTAGTTGATATTGCAATGTTTTGAGTCCTATCACAATATATAACATTTATTAATACTATGGTCAAAAAAGTATAATCAACAAGTTATGTTAACATAGAGAAATATTTGGGTCCCTGTTTGGTCTGATTTTTAAATCGTCTTTGAATGTATATGCCTGAGTATATCATGCAGCCGTTATCCAAAACTGCTTTTCATTTTATTGTTAGTGCAGGTGTGTTATTTGAGATCATTGATAATTGTTATAATCCAAAAGTAACAACGTCTGTCATTCTTTATGGACATTTGTGGCAATGACTGCATAGGAAGGTAAAATAATATGTGAGTTTTTTGGGGATTTTTCTCAGAAGGAAGTCTTCCAATTTAGAAACAGCAAGGGTTTATATTTGTATTTCAATCTCAACAAAAAGATACATGAAACAGTAAGTATTAATTTCAGTAACCACGATTTAAAAGCAATTCAAGTAATCATAATACACTTTACGTCGGTGAGAGCAGAGAAATTATAACCCCCGTTCTATGCTGTAATGCTAGGCTTCTTTACTAACGCACTGTAATTTTACATGGTGAAAAATGAAAGGATAAAAGAAAGAATAAAAATATGATAGGAATAAAATAAAATGAAGAACAAAATAAAGGAAATTATTTCCCCCTGAAGTTTGAACTGTATCTAAAATTATTTTATTATTAGATATTTGGTTCTTGCTAAGGTAATATAAGTTATAGATTTTTTTGCATTATTTTTGAAGTACCATTATTGTTTATTTTTCTACAGAAATTGCAAATGTTTAACCTTTTGAAATTACAACATAAAAGAAAACCTGAAATCATGACATAGAAAAAAATTCTGAAGGCATTTCTACATCCTCTTTCTTTTTTCCAGTATGTTTTAATTCCTGCCTCTCTGTTAAATATTTTCACATCGAAAACTATAGTCAACTACAGAGAGTGGAAAAGAAATGATCAAGAGAGGATTAAATCCAAAGAAACAACTCCAGAGAAAGATGTTCAAAGCAACTTGAAAATAGCTTAAGGAAAGCATTAAAATGGCCAATTACATACACTAATAGCTAGAATTCTGCTGAGGTATTTTTCTGAAGTGGAATGAGACCATCTAGCCAGTAGAGTTGTTTAAACTTTTCACTCCACTCTAACAAGAGGGACAAGTCCCCACCCTATGTAATTCTGCCACCCTCGAATCTCAACCAGAATAAATGATCTAGTCAATACCCTCATTAGCAAATGAGAAAACAAAATGCTGTCCTAAGATCACAAAGCTGTCTGGCAAGGGGCAGAATTGAAATCAAGTCCTCTTTTCCACAGGCAAGGTGACTTTTCATAGCCCAGGTAGAGATCTTTGCTTCAGAAAGCATAGTTACTGAAATTCAGCAGTCAAAAGGAAATAAGATATTGTTACATGACTCAAGAAGAAAAGGAAGTCCTTCTCGCTTCCCTAACATTCACTTCTTGTTTTATTGCAGCCTTTCCCCTTATAGATATATTCAACACTGTGCCCTCCAACAAGTTGATTTTACTCTGACAGAGAGTGTGATTTTGGTGTATACCGGAAGTTGTAGAGCAAGTCTCTGAACTGTGATCACCAGTCCTGTCAGTAAAGCTTTCTCAGCATAGAACCACATGTATACATTTATTTATGTATAAATTATATCTATAAATCACGGTACTTATATGCTTGTACATTATACAAAATGGAAATATTTAAAGAACTGTATGTGTACATACAGATATAGATTCCAAGATTTTCTCCCTGCCTTCCAAGAATAATTTTGTTTGCCCCCAGGTCAGAGATAATCAATTTGAAGAAAATCATCATTGTAGTTTGTTGGTCTATCAAACATCAGTATACACCTAATAGTGCAAGCCACCTTGATTTGAGCCCTTTGGTCAAAAATATTTAATAGAGCTTATCACAAAGAAGATTCTCAACCATATTCAGTGGAATCCTTAGGGTTCCAAATGTAGAAGCAGATTAACAAGTAAAATTTCCAGTTGCCAGAGCAAATGCTCTAAAGATGATTATATTATCTAAACATTTCAAAACGAAAGTGGTCCTCCACGACATGTAACCCACATGCTAGATGCCAGTTATCACCATGAACAGAAACCATTTAGACATCCTTCAGAGTTACAGAGGCTTCATTCTACGAATACTCCTTGTCATGGACTATTGGATACCTACACAGTGGAGAACATCTTCTGTGGAGTTACAACATTTTAGGCAGATATATTGTGCTGGGGTCGGCACTGCCATTCACTAAGCGTGCCATCCTATTTCAGGGGCTGGATCACTCACAGGACTTAACCAATGGGGTTATAATCATTTTCTTTCTATGCCAAAGACCCGGATCCAAACATGGTATTAACTCTGAATAAGCTTTTCATTTCCCGTCGTTATTCACATTCTTTTGAAAGGATCTTCCAGCAGTTTAGGTAGTCCTAAATGTTCTCATTGGTCCAAAGAAGGGTTAAATGAGTTTCATCAGCAACAGTGGCCACAAGACAAAAGTGGATTTATGTTACACAGGCTTGGAAAAGAAGGGTCCCTAACATTAAATCAGAGAAGATGGAACCTAGAAACACTATAAAATTAAAAATTTTGTTTGCAGTAAGATAAAATGTATATATCAGACAAAATTAAATTAAATTAGTAATACATTACCACAGCAGGATGATTTTCTTATATGGAAAATGTTAGAGACTTACTTAAACCAGAATCACTAGCTTAGGATACAGACTAGAACCTCTGCTCTCCAGGGATCTGGAAGAGTTTACACAGCTTCCCTGGTCAAACAGCACCTCCACTAATGGCTGAAACTAACCCTTTATCACAGAAATAAGAAACTGCAAACCTATCAAAGCATAACGTCGTCATTCTCTCTCTCTTTTCTTTTTTTTTTTTTTTTTTTTTTTAAAACAGAGTCTCACTCTGTCGCCCAGGCCGGAGTGCAGTGGTACAAACTCAGCTCACTGCAAGCTCCACCTCCAGGTTCACTCCATTCTGCCTCGGCCTCCCGAGTAGCTGGGACTACAGGTCCCACGACACCCGGCTAATGTTTTGTATTTTTAGTACAGACAGGGTTTCACCGTGTTAGCCAGGATGGTCTGCTGACCTCGTGATCCACCCGCCTCGGCCTCCCAAAGTGCTGGGATTACAGGCGTGAGCCACTGCACATGGCCGATTCTCATTTTTCTTATGATTCCCAGTGGGATCTTGAAAAATCAATGAACTCCTCATATTCCTACTTGTTCTACCTACAAAGCTGAGACAACACTAATTATCACAAACTATTCTCACCTCTCAGTGTCACAGAAAACTGGGATAGTTTGAAGTTTGTGGAAATACAACTTGAGGAATTGTATAAGTGGCAGATTCTAAGCAGCACCTTTTCTGTGTATAGCATTTCTAGTGGCCTCCAAAGAAAGCAAAATGTAAGAATAATTTAAAATTGGTTGTGTATTAGAATGTCTTTACAGCATACACATAAAATATAGCTGAGATTCATCCACAAGGGGCTGAAATACCCTTACAGTGAAATTTGGACTTAATGAGTTATCAGAAATGAGAGACCAAGTTGCCAGCTCTACATTGGCCTACGGTAAAACCTATAATTAAAGTTTGCCTTGCTCAACAATGCTTAACTGCACTTCCCCTCCTGAAATACTCTGCCAATAAAATTTACATTTATGCCATGAGGTTTCCTTTGAAAAAGACAAACAAAACATAAAAACCTCTTAGATAGGTGAGGGCTGTGGGTCCTTCTACCTAATGCAACTTATACTAGGAATAGGCAGGTGTTTCTAACACCTACTGAGATGAGCTTCACTGAAGAACTGTGAGTACCGTCCTAGAGAAAGTGTGTTGCTAAGAGGAGGAGGGTTGTTTTATAACACTTTGGAAATTAGACCTGAGTGCTCTATTGTTAAACAGTGTGTGTTGAACTAGACCTTGGTTCTCTTGGCTCATTGCCCTTGAATTTCCATAGTCGGGATCACCTCAAACGCATCTGCAGACTCAGGATTCTGCCACACCCTAGGTCCTGTTGGTTATTTTATTTTGGCTAAGATTAAAGAGCATTACCTCATAGCTTGGTATCAACTGAACCTAGATAACACTAATGGGTCACTATCATTACTATCATCGTTAATTTAAGACCAACCAAGTTGATTAGGAAGCTAATGAGTTTTTGAGGTAGACAGCTCCGGGCATGAATCATGGATCTGCCACTTACTATCTAAGCTTTTTCACATTTTTTCTAAGCTTCAAGTTTCCTCATCTCTAAAAAAAGTGATAATAATACCTATACTGGATCTCTGATGACTTGCTAATCTATATACAATACTAAAAGCATTTATCATACATAATAGGGACTTAATGAATGCTTATTTCACTTTACTGCTCCCCTTCCTTTCTGTGTTTAGGTATAGAAAAGCGTCCTATCGTTATAGTCAGTCACTTTACATGACTCAAACAACCAGCTGTTGATCATGCTGGGAGCAATTGTGTGTCCCTAACTTTATCATTGATCTAGATTGGAAATTCAGGCGAGGTCAGTGCCTAGGAGGAGTTAGGAATCCAGGCTGTATTTTCCTTTGTGTTCCTATAACATTTTGCGTAACACTTTGAACATGCTTCTACCTTGAAACGTATCACATTATTTTGGAACTATTTTTGGTCAATGTGATATTTCCTCCTTGAAGACAGAGTTGAGGTCTTACTCGTCCTAAAGTTCCGCAGGCCTAAAACAGCATCTGGTGAAGGGCACTACCCATGCCATGGGTACTTCATGTCATTCCTCCACAAAACGGGTCCAGATGACAAGATTCGATGTGCTTCGAGGTGTTCAGATCTCTTTGCAAGAGAAACACACACAAACTTTGGGGACATTATTTTAGAATGGAACCAGGTTATGGCAATCATATTCTCTGAAAATCTTTAATAGAGGATTTTCATTTGGAATCGGCCTCTTCAGGCACAGAGGTCTATATGCTTCAGCAGTTAGCATGCATTCTCTCCTAATCTATGCCCGGTCCAACGATAAGGCAAAGACGTGGATATCTACCATGAAGTACATTCTCAATGGGGGACATTCATGAGCTTTAACAGTTTGGGAACAACACAGTTTAGGACATATGGGTTATTAATAAGCACTGGTACTAATGTTAGTCGTAATTCATGAGCGCAGTCTCACTATTTTCATAATCATCCTTTGTATAATTAACTTGTCAAAGATATACGGTGAAAATAATGCATGTTGTAGAAATTAGAAGACTCAGGAGATCAGTGTGGGTTGAAAATGACTTTGTGTGTAAAAATAATTATGGTAATAATTAGCATTTGCATGGCTTCTTGCAATTTACAAAGTGTTTTTACAACATTATCTCATCTTGCAAAGGTCATGAACTGGCCTTTAGATTCTATCTTATGCCAATATTAAGCGTCACTGCCAAACCTTGTGCATTATAAGGTAGGATTTGGTAGACAGGAAGAAAAGAGGATTAATAATGCATTTAAAAGGCAAAAAATCTGCCAAATTTATTGGCGTAGAAATAGATTTATTTGGCATTTTAGAAACTAAGGTGCGTATCTTGTAAAAGAAGCAGTTGGCTCATATTTTGATTTCACAGTGCTTGGCACTTTTTTTACATTTTGGAGGGTGAGTTTTTGATGTGCGATTGTAATGAGGAAGTTCACTTACTTGGAACTAAAAGATTCATAACATCGGGATATTTGAAACTTTCTAAGGGGCAAAACCTAGAGTGACTTGATTAAACCAACGTAAGTAGAAGTATGGTTAGAGAGAAAATGTGAGGAGCTGATCAATATTTTGTTTAAAACTCAGGTGTCCATTTCTTTATTTTATTTATTTTAGAGACAGGGTCTTGCTCTGTCCCCCAGGCTGGAGTGCAGTGGGGGTGACCATGGGTCACTGCAGCCTGGAACCCCTGGGCTCAAGCGATTTTTCCCTCTCTAAGCCTCCCAAGTAACTGGGACCACAGGTGCATGCCACCACAACCGGCCTCATTTCTTGTAGGGGTGGGGTCTTGTTTGTTGCCCAAGCTGTTCTCAAGCTCCTGGCCTCAAGTGATCCTCCAGCCTCAGCCTTTCCAGGTGCTGGGATTACAGGCGTGAGCCACAGTGACTGGCTTCTCAGGGGTCTCCACTTCTTAGAGAGAATCCAGATTGACCTGTAAAATGCTTCTTCCAGCCATATCTTCCTTCCCACAACCACAACTAAAGGTTGAACTTCCTATCTCATCAACCGCCTAATCTAAAACCATGAGTTAATGAGATAAAAATGAGTTACTAAAATGCAAATATTCTTGAGAATCAACCTTGAAAGTTAAAGACAAGGTCACCTGCCAGCCCCACCCTCCGACCTCCCCTGCTTGCTTGCCTCCGGCGCTGCGTTTCCCTTTGAAAACGCGAGGTCACCTGGACTGCCCCTGAAGGGGAGACCTGCTGTGTGACCGAGGAGCAGCCCGGCGCGGACCCAGGTGAGTCATTGGGTTACACAGGAAGCGAGACGCCTCCAGATAGCTGGGCTGCAGCTCGCGCGCCCCGCGAGGGTGTCGCCGGCGCAGGGTAAGCCTTTCCAGATGTGGCCGCCGCGCGCGCTTGGCCGCTGGCCAGGAGGCCGCCTGCAGTCGGCGCTTCCCGGGGCCGCAGTGCCAGCCGCAATGCCGGGCTCCTGAAGGCAGGCGACAGCCTGCGGCCGGGAGGACAGCGCGGGGCGGAGGACGGAGGCATGGTCGTGGCGCCCGGGCTGCGCTGAAGGCGTCTGCGAGCGGATGGGGGACCCCAAGGCCCACGTGATGGCGCGCCCCCTGCGAGCCCCTCTCCGGAGGTCCTTTAGCGATCACATCAGGGACTCCACGGCCAGAGCCCTGGATGTCATTTGGAAAAACACCAGAGACAGACGGCTGGCAGGTGAGAGGCGGAGGGGGATTGGAGACCGGGGGTGAGGGGTATTAAACAGAAAACAATTTACCGCGAAGGCGCAGTGATGAGCTTGGATCATGAATGATCTCATCAGCTGGGTGAAGTTTCATTCTTGTCATGGTAGTGTGTTCGGTCTCCCGTTCTCTAGTATTTAATGTTGATGGAGTGTTGAGATTTTTGTGTGTTTGTTTTGCGTAACGCCGCTCTGGTTACCGGTGTGATTCTTTCTAGATAAGGAATGATGAGAGTTGTGGGGTTTTTTAACCTTGAAAAGAGAAGCAAGGTCCTTGTGACTGTCAGGAAATCGGTAGTGATGAACAACCGCCGCAAAAGCCCTGAGCTCCGCGGGGCTGTCTCGGGTCAGCTTTGGAGCTGAAGCTGATCAGGTGTGAGGTGCCCTGGCGTGTGCGCAGGAGAGGGGCCTGGCAGGTCTGTGTGTCCGTGGAGTGATGGGCGCTGCCCAGTGAAAGCCTGCTGGTACTTCCTCTGGCAGCCTGGAGCTACTCTCAGTTCCAAGAGGGTGTCATGTATGCCAGAGGCAGGCGTTTGAAATATAATAAAACATAAACACAGTGGTGCAATTCAAATGCTCTAGGGCTCATGTGACAGCCACCAAATGGCAGACTGTGTTTGCAGGAGTCCAGGGAGGAGATAGGGACTTCTGTCTCATTTTGTTGGGATAAAATAGCATCTCACTATGATTGGAAAAAACTCTCTGAATCTGGGTAGAGTTTCCCAATAGCGTTTATGGTGCCTTCTTGTTTGCTCTCCAAGTCTGTGTTTCTATGCCATCTACATGGATGGGTCAAAGACTATGTTTTCTTAACCTTTTTGGTCAATCCAGTTGTTTTCCATATACTGAAGGAAGGTCTGAATTGTTACAAATATTAGAGGTGGCCTCTAAGAGTCAATACAGAGTTCTGTGCTGTGTTCTTAATAAAAGGTCGTTTGATTTTCACATAATTGTCCTGACATGACTTGAACAGGGGAAATTTCTGTGCGATTATGATAAAGCAGATTGTGAAGATAACCTGCTAGTTTCACACCCTCATAGACTCTTAAGATTGTTCTGAATGCACATAAAAATCTTTCTGTCTGTTACACTAAACAATATTCCCCAGGACTGACGGAGAAAAGAAACAATGTCAAGTTTAACCATTAGGTAGGGAAGGGAGCAAAATATTTTAAATTTAACCATTTTATTATTGCTTTAGAGGAAAATGTGGCACCCTAAACAAATACGACTTTCCAATATGATTTTTTATTTAATTCTTTAAGGAAGTTTAAGATATAAGATTTGGGAGTAAAAAATTCACAACTATAATTGGTTGACAATTTAAAAGAAAAGGTAGTTTCTTCATAGTTGTCTTGTTTAATAAACAATGCTGCAAGTGAAAAGATTCTATAAATAATATCTTACTAAAGATAATGGAGAAATATCTTGTGGTTTAATGTTTTAATTTGAAAGTAAGACTAATTCAGACATTTATGGTTCTGAGATTTCCTCTTACATTTTCATAAATAAATAGCCTTTCACAGCTGATGAGAATAATAATATCCTCTAAGAATAAGAATATTATCCCTGGAAAGTTGCTCTCTTTCTTCTCATTTGTCTGTTATATATTAATACTACATTTGCAGTCAAAACCTAACAGCAAGTGTAAATTAATGAAAACACTTAGAGAAAAACGGTTACTTTTTATTGTGTGATGAAAACTCAAATGTTTTCACAACTCTAGCAGCAAATAGGATTTTTGCTGCTGTAGGTCCATCAAGGGAAAGAATTCTTTATGCTGCCCAGGTTTTCTAAGAGCAGTATGGACCTCTGAAGTAATTCACACAGTAGAGAATCCAGATAACATACCTGAAAGGAAAAGACTTTGACTATGACAACAGACTCCGATTATGGGGGACCTGGACACATCTAGTGTCCTCCTCACTCTTGGCTCATGGCTGGAAGCTCATTTAGTCAAACAGATTGACTTGGTGCACATCCAAACCTCAACAGCGCTTGCTTCCATCCCTTTCCCTCAAGCTTCTCGTCTGCACTCAACCCTTCACGCTCACCAAACGTTAAACAATGGGGGCTAACAATCCACAAAAAGTCACTTCTCTGAACACCAGAGAAAATCTTTGTTATATATCATAGCACCTTGCCTTCGTGTGCAGAATGGAGGGCAGTAGAAAGCCCAAACCCTTTTCTTTAAGTTGTGAAATTAATGAGGTAACAGGTAAAAAGTGTTTTTTAAGTCCCTGGAAGATAATACTTCTGTTAATAGTACCTAGAATGTTATTTCAGTGATGATTATTGCCTTCCTGACTTTCATCAGGTTTCTCAAAAACTAATCTGAGATTTTAGTTTCTTTCACCTAACCAAAGGGTTTGGTCGTGGGATAACATGTGAAGTTTCCTTATTAGGTATATTCTCATTCTCTGGTTCTCTCTCTCTCTCTCTCTCTCCCTCTCTCTCTCCCCCTCCTTCCTTCTCTCACCTTCCCCCGCCACCCCACACACACAAACACAATTCTGCTACCCCAAATGATGTCACGTACAAAAACCATCATTTACATCTTCTTGTCTTAAACTCCCTTCTACATGAAACAGGGAGCCTGTCTGTTATTTTTAAGCATCTGCAGCCTTTTATAAACAATATACAGAATTGTTGCTAGGCAAAGGCCTTCAGGTTGTGAGGAAGGACAGATCAGATTGTCTTACTTCCATCCCCCTTTATATATGATCCACTTTTTCTGCCCAATTATATCCCACAGGAGTTTCTCTTACTCCTATCCTCTACTACCATTATTCCCAACCCCAAAGTACTCTGTCTTCTTTGCTAAAAGCAGAGGATGGTATTGAGTTTTCAGTGAATTAGAACTTTGAGGATGACAGTGGTTGAGCGATGCAGGGGACAGCTTTTTGCTGGATGAAGTGTGCTTCCTTCTTAAAGCCCCTCTGTGCTCTCACCCCCTCCTCTTTGATTCATGGACATCTTGTCAATAGGGTGCATTCCTGAAGGGCAGTTGCCTCTTAATCCTTCCATAGAGGGCCTTGTAGCCCGCTTTTGTGCCCATGGATCTTTTATCATTCTTTTGAAACCTATGGATCGCTTCTCAGAATAATATTTTTAAATGCATAAATAAAATATATAGAATTATAGAGAAAACCAATTATAGTGAAATATAGCTATCAAAGTATTTGAAACATAAAATTATGATGTATTAGTATACTGTGAATGAATTATATAAAAGCATAATGCCTTTAAAATATGGACAAGTCAGTATAAGTTAAAAGCTACTTTTTTGTTTGTGTTGTTTTTTGTTTTGAGACAGTCTTGCTCTGTTGCTCAGGCTGGAGTGCAGTGGCACAATCTCAGCTCATTGCAAGCTCTGCCTCCCGGGTTCATGCCATTCTCCTGCCCAGCCTCCAGAGCAGCTGGGACTACAGACACCCGTCACCATGTTAGCCAGGATGGTCTCGATGTCTTGACCTCGTGATCTACCTGCCTCAGCCTCCCAAAGTGCTGGGATTACAGGCGTGAGCCACCGCACTCAGCCAGTTAAAAGCTATTTTTAAAGGTATCATGTGCACACTGTTGTTATTTAACTCAAATAAGAACATAAGTTGTGTATTAACCTGGTCTTTGACTCGTCCCCTTGTCACTCACCATTATAGATATAGGGAAACTTGGGAGGCAATGTCCACAGCTAGGTCACAAATTTGTGAACCTACAATTTGACTGTTTGGTGGCTGAATGACCACAAGGCACAGATCTGCCCAGTAGCTGGCCAGTAAGGTCACGTGAACACCTTACTTGTGTTATTCACCCAGACCAGCCTGGGTGAACCCCTGTGGACAGAAAAATGTCAATCATGTATGATCTGGAGTAGGTCTACTAGTGACATCACTGTGGAGTAGGGATGAATGTAAGTGATATTCTACGATATCTACAACTGTTAACTGATACGCAAATGTCCAGTTTCTATTGGTGGCAAAGTCACAGGGACAGCTATGACCATTGAAGGCGAGCAGGATAATTTCCCAACATTTATAATTGGAGCAAATGCTAAATTTCAGTTAGAGCTTAGTGACAATGCAAACATAATGTTTCCTCATCCAAGTTCATAGGCCTCTGAATCTCTGTTTAATATTTGCTGTGGCTTTTAAATACCTGTAGTCAAAAATTCTCAGACTGAGATGCTGGGCTCTCCTATATGAGCTGGCTGAAATTCCTTGACGTACATTTGACAAAGCTCCACAAACAAGTTTGGACTGATAGACTGATAAGACTGCCTCTAAGGAAAAATAAAAGAAATTAAAATTGAGGCTAGAAAGAGTTAGAGAGCCTGAAAGTCAGGCAAAGCCACGACTACACATGCACAGCTTTCTTCAGTTTAGGCAGTGGAATAAACAAATAAGCTGAAAGAAATCAAATACTAGTCTTTTTTGCTTGTTTGTTTGTGTTTTGAGACAGAGTCTCACTCTGTCACCCAGACTGGAGAGCAGTGGGGTGATCTCGGCTCACTGCAACCTCCACCTCCCTGGTTCAAGAGATTCTCCTGCCTCAGCCTCTCGAGTAGCTGGGATTACAGGCACCCACCACCTCGCCTGGCTAATTTTTGTATTTTTAGTAAAGATAGGGTTTCACCATGTTGGCCAGGTTGGTCTTGAACTCCTGACCTCAAATGATCCACCCACTTTGGCCTCCCAAACTGCTGAGATTACAGGCATGAGCCACTGGGCCTGGTCAATACTAGTCTTTATTTAACAACATCTAATAAAGTCAGAGCTACTAAATAGTATCAATTATATGGACTTTTAAAAAAAAAAGTGATTTCTTCTCTCAATTTGGGAAACATGACATATAAGGGAAAAAGTCTAAATGCCTCCAACTGATTAAGATATGTGGTATGACATTATTTCCAGAAACATTTAAGAGTCTGGGTACAGTAGCTCATGCCTGTCATCCCAAAAATATGGAGTCCTGGCAGGAGGACTGCTTGAGGCCTGGAATCCAAGACTAGCCTGGGTAACAGAGTAAGACCATGTCTCTACAAAAAATTTAAAAATTTAGCCAGGCATGGTGGCACCCACCTGTAGTCCCAGGAGCTGAGTCAGGAGAACCACCTGAGTCCAGGAGTTCAAAGTTACAGTGAGCTATGATTGTGCCACTGCACTCCAGCTTGAGTGACACAGCAAGACCTCATCCTCTAAAAAAAGAAAGTAAAACAAACAAAAATATTTAAGAGAAAGGAGAAAAAACTGAATTCCCTATGAAGAGGGCAAGAAAATTTAGGCAAACCTCAATCCAAGTGAGAGTCAATAGACATAAAATAAATTCTTCAAGTAACTACATTAGGTTGAAATCCCCTGAGGTATTTTACGGAGTTCAGGATCATATGTCTTTTGCAAAATAGATTTTTACATTGCAGCTGATCAGTCCTCCAATTCACTAGCAAAAAAAATGCTGGGCACACTCTGTGGTACATTGACTCTCAGTTCAGTGGGGCATCAGGAATTCTGGCCCACTTCCAAGAAAGGGCAACCACAAACATCAACTCCTGTGAACTGTTCTCTGCTCATTTGGTTCACAGTGAAAAGCAAGTAAGGGCATATGTAATGCCTTTTAACCATGAGTGATGTAGGCCTCAAAATATGCAGCCTCCTCTAGTAAACAAAGACTTTTCCAATCATAGGCAACACCAGAGGAGATTTTTAAAGACAGACAACCATTAGGGAAGCTTCGTAAGATACTGCAATGTGAACACGTATCTAGATTAAGTTAAATGATACTGTTTCAATAAAAAGTGGAGCATGTTGATCTCAAGGGTGGCTTTGATGAGAGAATATATTATATAGTGGCTTAGAGAGTTGCCTGCAATGTTGGGCTGCCTGGGGCTGAGTCCTGGCTCTTGCACTGGGTAGTATTAGGCAAGTCAGTGTTCCTTGCCAATACGAAAAGAATAACAGTCCCTATGTCATGAAATGGTTTTAAGGATTAAATGAGCTACTCTGCGAAGTGCTTAGAAGAGTCATTGACATATACAAAGCATTCCATCAGTTTCAGTCTTGATACCCTACTTCCTGAGGGCCTTCACCTTGTTACCATGACACCTCTATAATTGGCTTAGGGCTTTTGGGCAAAAGTGGTTCAACCAGTCCAAAAAAAAAAAAAAGAAGAAGAAAGGGAAATGTAAAGTGTCAATGGCAAATGGAATAAATTTCTGTATCTCTGGAGAGGAAACAAAGAAGGATCTACTGGAGGTGATTTTTGTCGAGATCTTTGTGGACTCCAAAAGGAAATGACTGGAGAGTAACTGATTCCACACATTGATGAGGGAATCAGTCCTTGCATAGGAGCTTGTCAAGCTAGATATACAATATCTGAAAGTTTTCCTAAGCACGTTGGGACCTGCTTTGAAAATTGCTGTATAGATGGAGCCAAACATGGAAAGGAGCAGCAGCACAGCAGGCCTGGGCTTTCAAGCATGTGGCTCAGCTCTGGTATGGGAAAAAATATGCTAAATATCAAGGCTGCCACTTGAAAGGGATGTTTTGCACACCTCCCTTTCTGCAACAGACTTCTGTGACTTTCTTTATTTAAAATAGTATGCATGTACAGTCTGCATATTTTGCCATAGGTCACTGTAATTACAATACCTAGATATGTCCAAAATCAAAGGCCTGGTAGGAGGGTCATATTAATTTCTCACACATCTACTTAAGGATCTGAGGCTATTTCATAAAGCAAAGACTGGATTTAAAAGAACATTCCTCTGGAAGTTCTCTATTCCAAATGAATTATTTAGGTATAGATGGAAGTTAAGCTTGAATGTTTTTTAATTTCTTATTCTACTTACTTTTAATAATAGTGTGTCTTTTTTTTTTTTTTTTTTGACAGAATCTTGCTTTGTTTCCCAGGTTGGAGTGCAGTAGTATCATCATAGCTTACTGCAGCCTTGAACTCCTGGGCTCAGCAATCCTCCTGGCTCAGCCTCCCCAGCAGCTAGGACTATGGGATTGTGGCTAATTTTTTCGTTTTTGTAGAGGTAGGATCTTTTTCTATCAACCAGGTTGGTCTCAAACTGCTGGCCTCAAGTGATCCTCCCAGCTGGGATTACAAGCACAAGCCACTGAACCCAGTTTGTCACTCTTGAAGAAAGAGGAGATGCCATTCAGCTGGCATGTGCTGGAGTTGCTTGTGTGTGATGATGGATTTGCATTGATCCCTCTGTGTTCTTCCCTGTAGCTCAAGGACAACCACTGATATTTTTGAAAATCATGTAGTTATCGATGAAGACCTAACCATGGAAAAGAACACAGTTATTCAGCCTCATAATCGTCAAACTCATGACTATAGTACTGCTTCTGCTCCTCGCATGCGCTTTCTTAGAATATGAATGAAATGTGGAACCCAGCAATAGGTGGCTGTCATCCTCTGGACATGCTCTTGATGAGTGTTTACTAAGTGCCAGAACCTGTGTTGGGAGCTCTAGAGGCATTTTCTCATTTAATCTTCAAAATAATTTGGAGAAACAGGTACTATTTGAGTCCCACTTAAGTTAGGACATTTTTTGTCGCTACCTTAGAATTCCATTAGTAAATGTTCATGGAGAAAGATCAGAAACTTCCAACCAAGCCTGTCAATTGTCATTATTTAATCCCACAAAGATTCATTGAGCATCTTTTGTATGTAGAACACTGTGCTAGGCACTGAATAGCAAGCACAACAGACACAACCATTGCCCACTGGCCACAAGTATGACCCGTTGGCACTAACTTGGAACTCAAGGGAGCATGAGCTTTTTATTAAGTAAGAATTGTATGGTGTCTCTTGGTCACTGAGAGGCATCCGAGACTCATCACTGAGTTAAATCAGCGATTCTCAGCTTGCAAGGGGGCAGTATCAGAAAGGGGCATAGGTAGCTTTTAAAAATATATTCAATCAACATATTGTATTAATAGCACATGCTGCACCTTGCACAATGCTGAAGATAAAGAAAGGAAGCAGCCGGGCATGGAGGCTCACACCTGTAATCCCAGCACTTTGGGAGGCTGAGGCGGGTGGATCACGAAGTCAGGAGATCAAAACCATCCTGGCTAACACGGTGAAACCCCGTCTCTACTAAAAATACAAAAAAAAAAAAAAAAAAAAGTTAGCCAGGTGTGGTGGCAGTAGCCTGTACTCCCAGCTACTCAGGAGGCTGAGGCAGGAGAATGGTGTGAACCCGGGAGGCGGAGCTTACAGTGAGCCAAGATAGTGCCACTGCACTCCAGACTAGGCATCAGAGCGAGAGTCCATCTCAAAAAAAATAAAGGAAGCACAGATGGGAGGGGTCCAACATGAGTACAAAGGTTGAGAAACACCAGCTTAAACTTACCTGAAGATTTTTGTGGGCCCCACTTTCCCTCATGGAGCCAAGAGTATCCTATAAACACACAAAAAGAAGTCAGAATTTCTGGATGGCCCCATAGAGCCAAGGGAAATCCTCTCTGCAAACAAGGCTGGGCCAGGTGGCTTATACCTGTAATCTCAGCACTTCTGGAGACTAAGGTGGGAGGATCACTTGAAGCCATGAGTTCAAGATGCCTGGGCAACACAGCAAGACTCCGTCATTACAAATAATTTAAAAATTAGCCAGCTACAGTGTCATGTATCTGAAGCCCCAAATACTCAGGAAACTGAGATGGGAGGGTTACTTGAGCCCAGGTGTTTGAGGCTGCAATGAGCTACGATCACGCCAATGCACTCCAGCCTGGACAACAGTATGAGCCTGTCCCTAAAACAAAAAGAGTCAGGCAAGTTAGTGTGTCATCCTTAATGAACTGGCCATTCTCCTCTTTATAAGACAAAAAGACTTGTTATTCCAAAGTGCTATAACATATTTTTAA
Source organism: Colobus angolensis palliatus (assembly GCF_000951035.1). Taxonomy (NCBI): domain Eukaryota; kingdom Metazoa; phylum Chordata; class Mammalia; order Primates; family Cercopithecidae; genus Colobus; species Colobus angolensis. The sequence continues at coordinate 5,795,794 of NW_012114488.1, forward strand.
TCATATTTTTAAAAATGAGATATGGACTTGTTTTCAAAGTTTAAAAGTACTAAAGCCTAAAATATGTCACTGTTTAGAATAGAGTGATCTCAACTGATTTAGAAATCAGAATGAACTCAAATTGGAAGTTACACTTTAAATATTTCAATTTACATATGAGATTACCCTCAGAGTTTAGCACATATGGGCTATAGAACTGAAACAACGTTGTCCGAAGTCATTGTTGATTCCACAGAATTTCAGCCAACAACAAAAACACTCTTAAAAAAAACAAATTATCAACTTGGTTGATAATCATAGACAATCAAAATCACCAAGATATGGTGAAAAGACATGGCGTATTATTGCTTAGTGAAATCTTGGTTGGTGATTTTTTGAAAGCCCTGATACCATAATGTAACCCTTCTCTCTTGGTTCTTTATTTACATGAGCACATCTAGGCAATTACACACACACACACACATGGCACACATACTCAGGAATCACATGACTTTAAAGAACTTTTCTTTACAAAAGATTGAAGATTCCTGAGTTATAGGTTGCTGGTGTAAAAGTCATAATATAACATCTGATTGTTGACACTATGCAGTGGGGGGAACAGCACACTTTATGGTGTCTAGACTTTGTTTTATCTGGTTGATTTTTGGTGACATATTTAGCTTTTTGTAGACAATTCTCAAATTACTGACTCAGCATTCAGTGTGGTTCAGTTTATCACGATCCATCATCTCTAATCTAGCTTTGAATAGCAGGATGTTGTAGGTCCAGATTGAAGTGTGACCTTTGAATGTTTTTCATTCATGGTTGATTACTATATCCGAAAGGTCTAGACAGTGTTATTGGTTTCTCACCAATATAAACATCTGGCAGAAAAAAAAAAAAAAAGAGCTAAACTAGATGAGTAAGAACATTCCTAATCTACCTTTACAATATGCTATATTGAAAATATAACTTTTTTGCAAAATGAAGCCTATCCAGGTCTAAAAGTATGCCATCAAACATATCATTTTTCAGCTCTGATAAGACCGTCTTTGGACTCTAATGTTTCACTGGTGAAAACAAGTTTGAGCATGTAGTTTCAGGCTGCACTAGAAACATCTTTCTTTTGTGATGTTATAAGAAGCTAGAATTTCATTTAGTGAATTCCAGCCAAATGAAATTAGCACGTGCATGTCAACTCATGTGTAGCTCATGGCTGGACAAATGAGTTGGTAAACCAATGAAGATGAGGAAGACTGGTGATGAGACCAAACCCAGAGCACACGGGCATTAGTTATCAGGCCTTCTAATGTTATTATCAGGCCTTCTGAATTTTGTTTCACCTAAGTTGACTTTAAGATTCTAACAGTTTTTATTGTATTAGAACTATGCAAAGGGCTTTCTTTCTTTTTTCTAATATTAATTCTTGCTGTATTGCCCAGGCTGGAGTGCAGTGGCAGGATCTCAGCTCACTGCAACTTCTGCCTCCCAGATTCAAGTGATTCTTGTGCCTCAGCCTCCAGAGTAGCTGGGACTACAGGTACTTGCCACCATATTCCGGCTTTTTTTTTGTATTTTTAGCAGAGATGGGATTTCACCATGTTGGCCAGGCTGGTCTCGAACTCCTGACCTCAAATGATCCTCCTGCCTCAGCCTCCCAAAGTGCTGAAATTACAGGTGTGAGCCACCACACCCAACCCAAAGAGGTTTCTTAACAGCCAGAACTTCCCAGGGTAGAGTAATGTGCTACTGAGACAAAGGGAGAAACTAGGCCTTTTTCTTTACGTAGGGGCTAGCAGCTCCCTCCAACCAAACAACATGCAAAACATGCCCACAGCCATGAGTACCAGGTAAGAGAATGTGGCTGTATAACAGCACAACCCAGAGTTCTTCCCTTGTAGATGGAACACACATCAATGTCATGACACTAACACTGGAAATTTTATACTTAAAATATTGTAAGTTTATAAAATATGCATTCAGCAATTAATTCCAGTTTATGTACAAGAGTTACTGCATAGTGTTTTTTTCTTCCTTTTTTTGTTTGCTAAAGAAAGAAAGGAAGACAGAGAAAGGTTTTCTTCAGTCCTTCAGTGATTGTGTGTATAAACTGATGACTTAGAACTTAAGACTGTGTTTCCAGCAAAGCTCTTTGCCTCGGCATAATCATTGCACAACTGAAGATAAACATAGAGGGTAAACACCGGAATAATTATGTCAAAGCAGTGCCTGAAAATTCATTGTAAATGCCCTTTGCCCTATTTTAGATAATAACAACATTCTATGACCAACCACCCTGTGCATACCCCAAGGTTTAGCATATTGTAGCCAAGTGTTAATAAACTGGAAGAGGGAAAAATTAATTTAAATTAAAACATTTAATTTAACAAGGAAGGAGGGAAGGAGGGAGGGAGGAAAGGAAAGGAGGGAAGGGTAGGGGAGGCAAGCGGAGGGAGGGGAGAGAAGAGGAGGGGAAGGAAGAGAAGAGGAGGAGAGGGGAGAGGAGAGGAGGGAAGGAAGATGAGAAGGAAGAAGGGAAGGAAAAAAAGAAAACACAGCCTAGGAAGGACATTTGCAGAAATATGATGGTAAACGGCCACATGCTGTCTTGGAGACTATGACAAATGGATCAAAACTGGACACCCACTTTCTCAGCCACTACCACACACATTCCGAGCTCCCATTCTTGTGAGGCCAGTTCACAGAAAATGTTTTTATTTCTGTGACCCTAAGCATGACTCCCACTTTGCTGCATAAAGTATTTTCTGAGTGAACCTTCGTGGCCTTCCATCCTCATTAATCTCTACCACCTACCCACACATACTCCCACTCTCAAACTTCTTTTGTGATTGCCTACTATTTTTCTTTACCCATTTTTTTTATTTAAAGAAAGATATCAAGTGTAATAAGCTCATAGTGTGTAATGCTTTCTTTGCCCTGTTCCATATTTCTCTCCCTATTCAAACTTAAAATATTTTAGTGAATTAATAAAAGACCATAATTTGAGCTACATCTCAAAATAAAGTCCATGTTTTTAAACCACATGAACTCAAGTAATGTCTCTGTTTTTAAATGGAGCTTAGGAAAATAGCATTTGACAACTTTTATTACTATAGGAAAAAGCTGACCCATACCGTGTACAAATCGAGCTCTGAGGGTCAGAAGCCAAGTGCCTTTAATAACTTTTGAAGAGTGGGTAATCTCTGTTCACTTTGAAGACTGAAGTATGTACTAATTGCTTTTGTAAAGTGAAGGTGATGTTGCTCTAGTTAATGGGCCATGCAGTTGTATCCCAGGACATTTAATCCCAGTGTCTCATGTGGCTTAAGTTGCTGTTTTCATAACATACTCATTGTTTTCTGATTCAATATCATTTGGTTAACACTTAGAATTGTTATCTTTGCTTCCCAAAAATCTTTTCTGCAAAAATATCTTTAGTTGGTTAATCAGTTAACTAATAGCAAGATTATTTTACTAAATATTTTAAATATCCAAGATTCTCATGTATCTACCACTAACTTAAATAATAAAACATTGCAGTTGCTGTTACAGCCCCAAGTGTGCCCCTCCTGGGTCACATTTCCCTCTTTCCCTCCTCTCCCGCTGCCCCTGAAGTTCTCCAGTCCTGAACTTAGTGTTTAATCACTCTCATACTGGCTTTATACTCATTACACATTTAACTGTCCCCAAACAATATTATTTTCACATTTAAAAGTTTTAAGTGGCACCATACTGCAAATATCTTTCTTCAGCTGTCTTTGTTCAGAATTGTATTTCTGAGAGTTATTCATGTTCGAACATAAAGTTCCTTATTCTGGGCCGGGCACAGTAGCTGACACCTGTAATCCCAGCACTTTGGGAGGCCAAGGTAGGTGGATGACTTGAGGTCAGGAGTTTGACACCAGCCTGGACAACATGGTGAAACCCCATCTCTACTAAAAATACAAAAAAAACAAAATTAGCCAGATATGGTGACTGCTGCCTGTAATCCCATCCACTTGGGAGGCTGAGGCAGGAGAATCACTTGAACCTGGGAGGCAGAGGTTGCAGTGAGCCAAGATGGTGCCACTGCACTCCAGCCTGGGCGACAGAGCCAGACTCTGTCTCAGTAAATAAATAAAAAAAAAATGTCTTATTCTTGCTGCTGTTACATAAATATGCCGTAATTTACTTATTCATTATCCTGTTGAAAGGCATCTATGTTGTTTCCAACTATGTGCTTGCCTAAGTATTTGTTGTTATGAATATTATTGTCAATATTTTCTCCTCTGGTAGAATAATTCATCTAAAGATGGAATTTCATAGTCTAAGACATGTACATCTTACATGGCCAAAGTTCAACATGTATTACACATCCACCAATGGTATATTAGAATGCTAATCATTACAGAAAAGATAATTTTTCAAACGCTGTAAAAGTGGTAGAACATTTTCTTTAAAAAAACATTAAAATAAAAATAGAATGGATAAGATATTAACAAAGTCAAGGTCACATATTTTTGTGTTATATATACATATAAATTTATATATACATGCACGTACATATTTGTATATATGCATATATACAGATATACATTTGTATTATATGTCATATATAAATATATGATGAATAGTGTTTGAATTATTAATTAAATTCAGCAAAGACTAGATGAGTAAAGTTTGGAATGAAGCTTATAAATAAGTAATAAGTACTATTTCTTTCATGTTACTGTGGTTTCTTACACAAGTCAAGCCAAAATGTAACTAAGTGTCTATTTAAAGATGATAATAACATAAAGCTCATTACTTGGGTATGATTACAGCAGATGTAGGTGCTGAGCATAGGAAATGGAAGGAGAGACCATCTGAGAATTAGAGAAAGAAAAAAATTTTAATTCAGAGATAACCACTTCACAATAACTTATATTAAGTAATACCGATAATAATACCTAACACAATATTTCCTCCCTCCCAAAAAACTTGCAGGCTTCCATGGAGATCCAGGGTTCCCTTGACCAAGTGGACAAATCTGCCATGGGGGACCAACTATTTGAATGTCATTGAAAAAGCAATCCTTTCCCCAAATATAGGATAAATTATCAAGTGGAGGAAGCACTCATTTGCCAAAATCAACATAGAATATACATTTTTATTCTACTCTATTAAATGCACTAGTAACACTTCATTTTTAAAATGTCTTCTATAAGCAAACCATCATGTCTTAGAATGACATGTATGTTAAAATCCAGTGTCTCTATCTCAGCATCTACTAAGAGAGATTCATAACTAGTGATGGTTATTCTGTTTTGAAGTTCAAGCTACTGCCTGTGGAGACAATGACCTCTGTACTTGCATTTGTCATCCATCAAGTAATCTTTCTTCTGATCATATTGGTAAGTTGGGAGCAATACACTTCATTATGTTTGCATGTCATCTTAAAAATGGTGGTTCATGAGCCAGGCGCAGTGGCTCATGCCTGTAATCCCAGCACCTTGGGAGGCCGAGGCAGGAGGATCGCTTGAGCCCAGGAGTTCAAGGCTGCAAGTGAGTTATGATTGTGCCACTGCACTCCTGCCTGAGTGACAGAACAAGGCCTCATCTCTAAATAAAAATAAACAAAAGATAAAAATATGGTTCAATCAACTCCGCATAGTTTCCTGGCAATATTGGTGAATTTGCAATTTTCTTAAATGACCTCTTTTCATTTTACTAAGTTGTCCATATATCATTGCTTTAGAATGTCAAGTTCAGAAGGACACAAGTCATACTTTGTAAAAAAAAAAAAAAAAAAAGTTTAAAAGTTGGGAGTCTTCTTCATGATCACATGATTATCAATTTTCCTCCTAATTTTAATGGCTTTTTATCATTTCTTATGAAATATGTTCCCCTCAAGCAATTCTTTAAAATTGTTCTCTTCTTCAAAATATAAACCCCTATCTTTTTTAAGTCTCCTAAGTTCAGTTAGAACTTCTCTCTAATAACGACCATTTGTATCCTTCATTTACATATTCAATCACAACCAATACAGAAATTATTATTTTTAGCACGCACCGTAATTTGACATTTAGAGCTAACCCTGTGCCCTACTACAGTAGCACTCTTACCCCAAGAGAGGGGTCAAAGAAGAAAATATAACAAGGGTTTTTAAGGTGATTTTTTTAAAATTCAGAAAGAAGGTGAGATTGACATTTTGCCTCAACTTCTTGATATATAAGCTCACCAATTAGACACATTCAATGCTTAGAGCTTTTCCTGAATTATTATTTAATGCTTAATAACTCTATGAAGTAGATTCTGTTAACATCCTTGTTTTACAAATCCTGAAACATGTCTTGAAGGTTTAAGTATCTTCCTCCAAATCACATAACATGTCAAAAAGTGAGCTTTTTGTCTTTCCAACAAAACTTGTGTTTTTCATCTCCATTCATGGCAGTTAGTTTTTCTCCTCTCTTCTTTCATACCCCACATTTCTTCCATCACCCAGTCCTATCATCGGTACCTGCAAATGCATCTAGATGCTGACCACTTGGCACCACCCTCACTGCCACCACCCTGGGCCAAGCCACCATTGCCTCACACCTGTGTTCTTACAGTCACTCCTCAACTAGTCTCCCCACGTCCACCCTTCCCGACCTCCTGTAATGCATTCCAAACATGGTGATCAGAGTGATATTTATAAACATAAACTATATCCTGTCACTCCTCAACTCAAAACCCTCCAATATCTTTCCCTCACACAATAAAATCCCTTCTATGGCCAAGAAGTCTCTGCCTGACCTGGGGCCTGCCTACTCTTCCCACTTCACCTTTTTCTATCCTTTCCCCTGTTCACTCCGTTCTATACATTCTGGCCTCTTTGCTGTTCATAACAATTGCTGTTCCCTCATCTTGAAAAATTCTTTTCCCAGACAGTCACTTGACTCTCTCCCTTACTTTGTTCAGGTCTCTGCTGAAATGTTACCTCTACTGAGAGGTCAGTCAAGACCAGTCTATTAAAATGGCATTCTCCTCTGAACCAATTGCAATCCACTTCTGGTATGTTACCTGTGTTTGTTTAGTGTCTCTCCGTCCTTTTAGAATTTAAGTTCTCCTGTGATGCCAGGAACTTAGTATCGTGCATCTTCGTATTCCTAGTGCTTAGAACAATGCCTGATACATTAACCTTTGTTGAATTGTTTAATCAGTGGACAAGCATATAAACCAAAAGTCATACACACAGATTGCCAAATGCAGGAATGCATATATTAACATTATATGTTAAAATATGCAAGCACACCTTCTAGAGAACCGACTAAAAGATAAAATAGATGTCGGGAATTTGAGGCAAAGCAGCTATCTCACATTTTTCTGAATCAATCAAAATATTTGGAAGCTATTTGAATCAGTTACCCCTCCCTTATATATCACATACAGTTTTTTCATAAACTATCTCTAAATTATCTTCTTTCTTCTGTGTTGCTAATTCCTGAAACTCAAAGTACCATATATATAAATGATATAAGAGTTACACTTTTATCCTTCCAGCATCAGTTGGATATTTCTTCCTTCCTTTCTTTTTCCTTCTTTCCTCCTATCTTGTCCTATCCTCACCTTTAAACCCCAATTCTCTATTTGCTCTATTGGACATTTTTCCAGTAGATGGGTATCATGAAACTTCATATTAAAATGGAATTTACTTCATTATCTCCACAATTAACTTCATTATCTATTCTTTAGTATTCGTTCCTCTCTACGGGTGGCCTTACCTCTCCTTTATCCCTCATGTGAAGTCAATCACAAAATCCTGTCCTTTCCACCTTCTGTATGTCTCTGCATCTGCCTTTCCTTTCTAGTTCTACGTCCACTGCTAAGGCACAAGCTGCCATTATTCTTACCTAGCTAAAGTCAGGATCGTCTGAGCTTGTCTCTATGACCTTCACATCTGCCACTTCAGTCCATCATTCATCCCACTGCCCTCTTCCCTGTTTCACTGTTTTTGCTCAGAAACTGTCAAGAGCATGCAATTTCCAGGCATATCAAGCCAAAGCACCTCTACCTGCTTGGGAAGATTTTCTGTTATCTGGCAATGTTCTACTTAACCATTCCTGTCACGTTGCTGTTCCGCTAAAGCATTGTGTCCATTCCTCCTCTGCTGTTGGCATGTTTTCTTTAACCAATGTAATATGATCCACTTCATCCAAATTCCTTCTGCTTTTCATTTCTCTTGCTCTTGTGATATCTAGAACAATGTCAACCTTTACTGATGTCCATTTCATCTGAAGTCTTGTAGCACTTACTGATTTTTTAAACTTTGTAATTAACAACATGCTTATTTTTATTTCTATTTTGGCTGCTATTTCATATTTCAGTCTTCTTCACCTAAGTAGATACGAAAATACTTAAACAGAAAAAAAACCCATCTGTTGTACTTGTATATAGTGCTGGTATGCACCTCATAGCCACCACTATTGTTTTTTCAGGCTGCATAACACACACCAGTTCAAATAAGCCAACATTTCTATTGCTTTCTCAGATGAAACAAGTCTATGTTTCTCAGAAGAACCAAGCCTACAGTTTAAGTAGGGCAGGTGGAAAAGAAATGAAGGAAATGAGACAGATTTGGAGAATCTGTGAAAATTTAAAAGACTATAGTATCTTTATTTTTTTTTAAATGTCAGTAATGAAGCTCTTCTTCCCCACACCCTATAGACCGAGGTGGATTTATTATACAGCTGATGAACTTTCAGGATCTATCACTTGCATTGACTCTTCCAAGACCCTAAGGGAGCCCTAGCACTCTGTTCAGGTGTTTTTGTAAAATATGTAAAATCAAGATTGTGTAACTGCACTCAATTCAAATCACTGTGGTTCATTATGATTCACAGCACTGGATAGTCTGTGGGCAATTTTGCATTTATAATGTATTGTATTGGATGGCCTTGGGGTGGCCAAGTTCTCTTGTATTTATTTTTCATGTCAGGTGCCACTGGAGTGATGGAGTGGGTATTTCATAATTGTAGTTTTTAATCTTCTGATTTTCTCTCTGGCTTTTTTTTTTTTTTTTTTGAGAAGGAGTCTCGCTCTGTCGCCCAGGCTGGAGTGCAGTGGTGCCATCTTGGCTCACTGCAAGCTCCGCCTCCCGGGTTCACACCATTCTCCTGCCTCAACCTCCCGAGTAGCTGGGACTACAGGCGCCCAACCCCACGCCCGGCTAATTTTTTATAGTTTTTAGTATAGAGACAGGGTTTCACTGTGTTAGCCAGGATGGTCTCGATCTCCTGACGTCGTGATTCGCCTGCCTCGGCCTCCCAAAGTGCTGGGATTACAGGTGTGAGTCACTGTGCCCGGCCTAATTTTCTCTCTGTTTTCTTACTTGAAAATGAAATGAGTATTCTAGAGTCTAGCTCTAGACAGTCTCCCACCTATATGAGAAATAACAGACCCCTGTACAAACAGGAAATGAAATAGAAAGAGATAGAAACTAATTTTTCATGGAGGACATACTATGTTCCCACAGGGTACATAGGCCATTGACACCTTTCAGTGCTACAACAACCAACTTACAGCAGATTTCATCTTCCCCTTTCACAAAAGAGAAAACTGAAGCTCAAAATAATAGGGAACTGGTCAAAAGTCAAATAACTAATAAATACTTAAATTTGGATGTGAGCTTAATTCCCCCAAATCTGAAGTCCACTGTATTCTTGTAACCTTACAGGGCTTAAGTGAAAATCAGGAAGCAGATATTATAAGTTAATGGGGATATATATGGGTAACTATTTTTAGAAACAAAAATCTAAATTCTCTCCTATCTTCCTATGTTTTTCAGAGCCTATTCTTAAACAGATAGTAAAAATATGATTACTTTCCTGTACTTCTCTGTATTCTGTTGATCTATTACTTCAACAGATTCAGAGTAAAGCTGCAGTTTCCTTAGTGAAGTTGAGGATTTATAATTTGTCAGTCCCTGAAGAAGAATGTGAAGGAGGGGGTATTTGAAAGATCTGAAGAGTTCCGAGTGTGACGCTTAGACTGTTAATCTTCAGGGACTGGAATGTTTTGTTTCTCTCACCCTTGCACTTGTGATTTGCTGGGTGATTCAAGTTGAGATAGCAGCCACTCTAAAACACTATAAGAATTGAAACTTGCTGTGTTTAAGTAGTTACTTAATTGTGGCTCCTTGCCACTTTATAACCTTGGAGAAGTCTGCTGTTGGTACTTACATGCATTTTATTTCAAGTTGGCTTTTGATGACTTCCCGCTTGTATTTTCCTAGGCACTTTTGTAGCTGGAAAACAGCTTTTTCATTGCTTTGGTAAAATGCATACAAAGCTTGCTCCTGACTAAAGACATTATGAGAGAGAGAGAGACTGCTATTAAGTTCCCATGCACTCCAGCAAGGACAGCTGGTTAGGATTAGAACATTCTACCTTAAGCATGCTGCTTTCCCACAGCCTTTATTGTGTTTATGGTTTGTTTTTTTCTTTTTTGGCTTTTCCGTAGTTGACATAAACAAAGCCAACATCATATTCTGAGTAGAGTTAGCACTTCTGATGTAATCAGGAAATTCCACTAAATAATTTTTAACGTTGAATATCGCAAACATTTTATTTTTTGAAAATCTGCATTTTAATCAGCATATACATTGTCATGATGACTGACATGTATAAAATAGATTTTACTGGTCAAGATCATCTCTACCAATAGCTATAGTGCTATTCACTTGTTCAATGCACGTGTCAGAATTGTTGCTGTTTTTTTGTTTTTTGTTTTTTTTTTTCTGAGACAGGGTATTGTTCTGTCACCCAGGCTACAGTGCAGTGGTATGATCATGACTCACTACAGTCTTGAACTTCAGGGCTCAAGTGATCCACCTAAATCAGCCTCCTGAGTAGCTAGGACTACAGGTATGAGCCACCTTGCTCAGCTAATTTTTTAACTCTTTTATAGAGACAGGGTCTCATTATGTTGCCCAGGTTGGTTTCAAATGCTTTATTTTTTTAATGATAAGCATATGTAGTCCTGGGAACTTTGTGAAATTCTAGTAAAGTACATGATTTTGTGACACAAGTCATGACCACCATAGACAACTATTCATGGCATCCTGATTGCAGTGCTACAGAAGTTTAGGGTGGAACTTGGTCTTGATCATATCTTCCAATAAAAACAAGACAGTGCACAGATTGCAAATAAAAAAGAGGGTCAGAGGCTGAAAAATGCATATAAAAAATAGCCTTCACTCTGCACACTAACAGTATGTACTGGTAGTTACAATTACTCCAAAGCAATTCTGCCTGTCTCCCAATATCCTGCCTCTGCCTTTTTATTTTTTTCTTTGCTTTTAGCGTTAAGTTCTGGGATACATGTGCAGAGTGTACAGATTTGTTACCTAGGTATACATGTACCATGGTGGTTTGCTGTACCCATCAACCCATCATCTAGGGTTTAAGATCTGCATGCATTAGGTATTTGTCCTAATGTTCTCCCTTCCCTTGTCCCCCACCTCCAACAGGCCCAAGTGTGTGATGTTCCCCTCCCTGTGTCCATGCGTTCTCACTGTACAACTCCCACTTATGAGTGAGAACATGCGGTGTCTGGTTTTCTGTTGCTGTGTTAGTTGTCCCTGCAAAGGACATGAACTCATTCCTTTTTATGACTGCATAGTATTCCATGGTGTATATGTGCCACATTTTCTTTATCCAGTCTATCACTGATAGGCATTTGGGTTGGTTCCAAGTTTTTGCTATTGTAAATAGTGTTGCAGTAAACATATGTGTTCATATGTCTTTATAGTAGAATGATTTATAATCCTTTGGGTATATACCCAGTAATGGGATTGCTGAGTCAATAACTAGTTCAACCATTTTAAAAATCAGCAACAAGAGAAGTAATTGTTCTTGCAATAATTTAGTCTATGTAAGACCTTGTTTGAGTTCCTAGAAAGTTTGAAAGCTTGAGTTACATAGTAACAAGTACTGTACATTTAATAACTTATAAACCTCCTTTAGGTTTTTTGACCATATATTTATTTCATCCATTCAGTTGAAAATCATGAGTACGGAAGTCTACCTTGTAAACCTTAGTCTGGATCTCAACTAACTCTTGAGACCTTGGGGAAGTCACTAATAATCTACATCATCTTTTTGTTCCTCATCTGTAGAGATGGGGTTAAATTATGTTATCCCTACATTTTCTTCAAACCCAAATATGCTATGTGCCTAGATATTTGTTCATTACTATGCTGTGTTGCGGCAAAATGATACAGCATACAGCCCCTGCTTTCAAGACAGGTACATTAAACATTAAACAATAAAAAGGGCAATGGGAAATATTCTTTCATTTAACAAATATTAAGTGAGTACTTCTTGTATGTTAGGCACTCTGCCAATTGCTGCAAAGACGACCATGGATAGTAACTGCTGTGGGCATTACAAAGAAGCTATACTGGTATTGGATGGAAAGTGATCATGACAGAGGTGGGATGAGATTGGGTTAATAAATTCAGAGGAAACAGCATGAATCCCAGTGCAGGGTGCAGAGACAGTGAAAGCTGGCCATGCAAGGTTAGGAAATCCAGAGTCATCTTGCTTGGCTAAAGTAGAAAGCCGTTGTTTTCAACCCTCACATCTGTTCATTTACTCTTTTTTCTTTCATTCCATTCATTTCATTCATTCATATATTCAAAAACTATTTGCTGAGTACTTAAGTCCGTGGATATGAGGATACAGAGATGGGCAGGACATATCCCTGCCTTTTAAATGACAATAATGTCATTTATGAAGTTCCTTTTTATATAGCAGGCACTGCTATCGGCTTTTATATATTTATTATTGATTTGTACAAATTGCAATGAGGTATAGGTCTTACTATCCCCATTTGATAATTAACAAAATTGACACTTAAGAGTACTTTAGGTATGGCACAGAGGCTCATGCCTGTAATCCCAGCACTTTGGGAGGACTAGGTGGGCAGATCAGTTGAGGTCAGGAGTTCGAGACCAACCTAGCAAACATGGCAAAAACCCATCTCTACTTGAAAAAAAAAAAAAAAGCTGGGCGTGGTGGCATGCACCTGTAATCCCAGCTACTAGGGAGGCTGAGACAGGAAAATCGCTTGAACCCAGGAGGCAGAGATTACAGTGAGCCAAGATTGCACCACTGCACTTCAGCCTGGGAAACAGAGTGGGACTCCATCTCAAAAAAAAAAAAAAAGTACTTTAAATAATTCTTCCAAGATCATATAGTAACTCAAGGAGTCAGAATTAAAATCCAGATCCCTGGATTCCAGGATCAGTGCCCTTGACCATCACTATTGTGCCTTCTGAGTATTTGTTAAATAAACTAAATCTTTTGTTAAATGCTAAATGATTTTTAATCATATCACGCACCAACATATGGAGCATATACTATGCATAGAACTTTTATCTATTGAGTACGTCAGAAATCTATACCCTTTCCCTACTCTCGGATATCCTTTTTTTAACTGTCATTTGGATCTTGCTATCATTCTCCAGTCAGTAGTTTCCAATAATATCTGACAACTGGGGATGGGGGTGGGTTAGGATAGAGATAATGAAACTTTGTTCCTTTTTATTTCAGTCATCAAAGATAAGCCCTGTGGCATTAGCTTGGTTAGTTATGCAACTGTGGAAGATCTGCATGGCATCAATGGCATTCATGCAACATAATGATCAGAAGTGGGAAGAAAGATATAGGTTATAGTTTGTTTCTATCTGCATGCTAATCGATTTTCTCTTGTTCTTCAACTGTCTAGAAGATGTGAAAGGGTATACGTAGAAAACAGAAACCCGGAAGTGCATCCTTGCAGGCTACAACTGGGAAAGGCAGCCGGCCCCTGAATGGGTAGGAGGCGTGTTCTGGCCTGTGTCCCTACATCTCTTAAAGCTCAAGACTAGTTACTTCTCATTTTTATAGTCGTGGTTTTTCCCTGTTGCTATTCTTTTCAAGTGCTTTTTATTCTTTACTTTCTTCTTACTTTTTTAAATTTTATTTAGGGGGTCGGGTTGGGTTGGGGGAAAGGAGGGAGAAGGATTTCCAAGGAGATGACCACAACCTTCCGAGAAGATGAATACGCCTATAACCCTAAGGCTGGTCTCCTAAATATTTGGTAGACTATTTATATCCCTAAGCTGTTATATCTTCAAGGATTTTTGCAAAAAAGATTTTGCCAATTAAAAGAGACCACATTCACCCAAATGTTAGATGGTTACTCTAGTTAACATCTGGGCTGCATCCTGACGTCAGGGCTGTGGTGATGAAGTCCAGATGTTGTAACTTAACAGTGTTTTTGTTACTCCTAAGCATTTGCTGCCTTTGTGTTTTTTTTCCCAGACTCTAATTTACTAATACATGAAGGTTATTAAAAAAGAGGGGGAAATGAAATTAGCATATGGCATTGACTCAAACTAACTGAATTCCTCCTCTTCCTAAGCCTACTCTCCAGCCATCACAGAATGTGCAGCCTGGGGAAAGTAGACTCCAGGACTTGCTGAGATTAAGATGTTTGCATTCAGTTGCTACTTTCAGTTAAAACAGATGAGGTGATTTACTAAGTCTTTTCAGTTTAGTATGATGTGGTAAGGAAACAGAAAAAGGAATAAAACCAATTGCAAATATTCCACATTTTTGATAGTTGTTTTCCTTTTAATCTGAATTTTGTGTCATATGTCCATGTGCGTACACCTATGCACATATCTAAACACCACACATACAATCACACACAAACACACACACACAATATCTGTTTTTCTAGAGAACCACCACTTACACAAGCCATGTTAAAGCAAGTCCTCTCACAATGAACGAGGATATCCAATGACAATTTTAAAAAAGACACTGTTACTCTCTGACATCTGTGCAAGAAGCAAAGAAAATTACCAAGAACAGCTTCTTCCTTCAAATCCCATTTTAGATCTATGACTATTAATTTATCTAAAAAATTTGCATGACTATTCTTATTTTTAACTGATTTCATTTCTTATGCTAATGAAGTCCATATGAGCTTTATTGCTTGATATTAATGGCTCTACTTTAGTTCTTACACCAGTCTAAGAGTTAACCCAAATTCTGTTTATGTTATTCCAAGTTTTGGGGACTTGATCGTACAATGGCTTCCCACTTCCGTTAATCCACTGGATTACTGTCTGTGAACCTCTTCTAACTTCATTATAATGTATTTTAAGGTATGCATGATACTTTAACAGTGAACACAGATGGGGAGGATTAGCTTTCTGGTTTGGGGACTTGATCAAACTTAATGTTTTCTATAAATAAGTTCTGAGCCAATTTAATAGGCATGTGGCTATAGGTCAAGACACTCTTCTTACTCCCTTTCCTATGCCATTACTGTTTGGTCAGAGACCTTAAGAGGCTCATGTAATGGAACAGTTCTTTGGAGCATCACGCAAATTTTTTGCTCATTTTTCTACATGGTGATCTTTCAAATATTTGAAAGCAAGCAAGAGAGATATCCTCTTAAATTCCAGGTTATATTTCCATTATTGCAAATTTTCTTACTGAGCAACATTTCTAAACTTTCTCTTCTATATACTTTCTAGTGTTTTAATAGCCCTTAGTAAATAAGATACTATACATCTGCTCTGAGCAAGGTAGAATACAGTAAGATTTTTTCTTCCCTTATTCTAAATCATATGACCATATTAACAGTCTATAACGGCAACATATCTGTTGTCTTTTTATCACCTATACCACATGATGGTTCATATTAAGCTTCTTAACAATGCACAAGAGTTCTTAGACCTTCCCTCATGTGCAGCAGGGTTTGGAGGCTTTCTAAAGCCTAAACGTGAGTTGCCCTTTGTCCCAGTTATATCTAATACCGTTCATTTTACATACTCCTCTCCTTACCCATCACTGGAGACTACTGAGATAATTCTGAGTCCTTCTCTCTTCATATATTTGCTCTTTGTTTTAGTTTTGAGATGCCCATAGACTTTATAAGCATGTCACTTGGGACTTTTAATCAAGGACTTTTTATTTAATTTAATCAAAATGTTACTTAGGACAAGTTCAATGACAAAATTAGAGAATTTTCTCCAGGCACACATCCATATCCAGTCAATAATCAACAGTCTTAAAGGTCACTTGCTCAACAAAAATATGACTGTATTCAATGTTGCAGCATCTGTCCTGTCTAAAAGAATATCACTAAAGCTTAGTAAAATGCTTTGCTGTTATCAGGAAGCGTCCCATTGCCCTTATGTAACTTTATAAAAATGAATTGCACATTATTAAGAATTTTTTTCATCTAATTCATCCATCTTTCAATACTTTGAACCCAACTATGTTGTCTCTAGTAATTATTATTATAGCTTGTATTTGTATAGTGCTTAAACATAAATCACCCTCATGGAATACTTTCAAACAGATTAGGGAAATATATGGGATTATCCCCCATTTTAAAGATGAAGAAACTTTGGTTCAGAGAGGTGACTAAAATTTAGATCTCATGATTTTGAGCTCAGTTATTTTTATTTCCATGACATCACAGCTGACAAGATTCAATTGTATTTTACTCACATAGTTAGGTGCTCAATGAATATTTTTGAATAGATGGATACATTTATCCAAAAGGTCCTGTATCCAAGAACCTCGCCTCAATGCGTTTTGTCACGTAAAAGAGATGGAAAACTGTTCCCAGAATAAAAATTAAAATTATAAATAAAATTACATAATTTTTAGAGACTTTATATATGGCACATACAATGATTAGGACTATATTTCCCAACTCCCAAAATGATACCAGATTGGTATCAATCCAGTAAGAAATTGTAATAATCAGCAGCAAAATGAGAAAAACAAGGGCAATTGTTATGGACTGAATTGTGATTTCACACCCTGCCCCCTCAGCCTGCAGTTCATATGTTAAAGCTCTAACCCCAATGTTACTGTGTTGAGATAATTGGGATAAGTGGAAGGTATAAGGAAGTAAGTGAGGTTAAATGAGGTCATAAGGGTGGGGCCCTAAGCCAATAGGAATAGTGTCCTCACAAGAAGAGAAAGAGCCAGTAGGAGAGTGCACATACAAAGGAAAGGCCATGTGATAAGACAAGAAGGTGGCCATCTATAACCCAGGGAGAGAGGCCTCACTAGATACCAATCTTCAGGATACCTTGATCTTGGACTTTCAGGTCCAGCACTGTGGGAAAAAAAACACTGAATCTGTGGCATTCTGTTATGGCAGCCCCAGTAGACTTACACAGCAATGCATTGAATTTTCTTTTAGTATTAAATGTATTCAACTTAAAGCCTTATCCATTATTCTATCCTTCTTGCTTTTGTATTATTAAAATATCCTCACTCTTATGAAATTATGGTGATAATAGAAGCTTATTTGGGATGATGTGGACTACAGTAAGTACTTTATTTTTTCTTGCTTTCTCTCTTTCTCTTTTTCTTTTTTTCTCATTTACAGCAACTTCCCCTCTGCTTAAATACATGCTTAAGTCTCTTCTATCCTGGCATTCTGTTACGGGAACCCCAGTAGACTTACACAGCAATGCACTGAATTTTCTTGTAGTATTAAATTTATTCAACTTAAAGCCTTATCATTATTCTGTCCTTCTTGCTTCGGCATTATTAAAATATCCTCAGTCTTATGAAACTACGGTGATAGTAGAAGCTTGTTTGGGGTGATGACTTTACTTACTTTAATCCACATCATCCCCAAAATTACCATAACAAAAATTACCCACCTAATCCTGTGCCTATAAGAGTTTGGAAATTTTATCAGTCTAGGACATCCAGAAGTCTAGAAGTCATAGGAGAACAGCATGGGAGTGAAGAAATGATATTGTGTGGGCCAGCTGACCTCAACCAGGAGAACTCTTTGAACTATAGGGAACTCTCCAAGGTATTTGCAGAAGCTTAGTGGAGCAGATAGGGACAATATTGTTCTATCAGGGGGCAGCAATATGTTGGTTAAAAAGTAATCAAATTATATGAAAACAATAAAAAGGCAATATGAATGGAGAGTCATTTGGTAGAATTTTACAAGGAAATATTTATTTAACAAGCATGCACTGATCTTATTCCATGTGCCAGGGATTGTGCCAGGGGACACAAAATGAACATGATCCATTCCATGCCCTGAAGGGTCTCATTGTCCAGTAATGGAATATAGCAAGGGGACTTCAGTGGTAGAAGTGGCCACAATATCCCAAAGTACTTCAAGGGAGAGGCCCACCACCCCCCCGACCCCAAGCCATCCTGGAGGGTTCTGGCAGGGAAAAACATTTCAGGAAGAGTGGATGACAGGTGAAAAGATGAGATATGGGCAACTGTGTGAAGGAAGTGGTAACCTGGGTGGAGACTTGTCACATGGAGACATTCTCCTGAAAAGGAAAAAGAAGGATCAATGGAGATAATTGAGGATGGGAAAGGATGGGTTTATGGCATGTTGTGGTTTTCTGTTCATTGTTGTTCTTGGGATTTTGGTCTGGGTTGTTTCTCAGTCAGGATGGAAGAGACTGAAGCATATATTTAAGCAGAGGGGACATTGCTATAAAAGAGAAAACAGAAAGAGAAAGAGAAAGGAAGAAACAGGTTGGAACTCTGAAAAAGGAATAAGAAAATTGTTGAATCACTAATTCAGAAGACTGGGTGAAAGGCATAGGTGAAGGGAGTCTTGGCTAGGAGGAGGAACCACCCTGAGACTGATGGAAATGGGATCATGGTGGCAGTGGAGACAAGGAGTGCCTGGAAGCCGAGATAGAGGATACCAATAGTCTCAACTCTCTTAATGCAATGGAGATAATACAGTCTGAAAATGAGTCAGGGTGGCTGGATGTGGTGGTTCACACCTGTAATCCCAGCATTTTGGGAGGCTGAGGTGGGTGGATCACCTTAGGTCAGAAGTTCAAGACCAGCCTGGTCAACATGGTGAAACCCCGTCTCTACTAAAAATACAAAACAAATAAAGAATAAATCAGCCAGGCATGGTGGCAGTCACCTGTAATCTTAGCTACTCGAGAGGCTGAGGCAGGAGAGTCACTTGAACCCAGGAGACGGAGGTTGCAGTGAGCCAAGATCGTGCCATTACACTCCAGCCTGGGCAACAAGAGCAAGACTTTGTCTCAGAGGAAAAAAAAAAAAAATGAGTCAGGGTTTGAGATGAATGGGAAAAGTTTAGAGGCATCACTGAGGAATGGAAAGAGAGGAGTCTAAGAATGAGTAAAATAGACCCTCTGAGGTTAGGAAGCTCCAACTGGTAATGGTTCCTATCTGCAAAGCTGTGGGAGTTTCTACAGTGGTAATTAGTCATCCCAGGAAGGGGGAAAAAAGGGTGAATTGCAGCTTTAATTCTGTATGGAGGTTTTCCTGGTAGAAGATATTGAGAAGCCAGGATACCAGGGAATGGAGAGTGCATGTTCAAGAGTAAAGGACTGGCTCCACCCAGCTGCGGAGAGGGAGACACAGGATGGAAGGATGAGATCAGAATGAGTTTTCAGGGTTGAGGACTTCTGAAGAAAGTACCCCAAGGGAGAAAAAGATCCAGACTGCTGCTCAGTGATGGTATTGGAATTGGAGGGTTATACCATGTAGGGGGTGTATACAGAGACATTGCCTCCCGTGGTGAGGCTGTCAAGGTTGGAGTTAAAGGGAAGCATATGAACAAAGGGCTAGAATCTTTAATAAATAAGGGCGAGTAGCTGGGGCTTGGATTGACATGAACTTGATGGCCCCGCTTCAAAAGAGTTGGGAGAATAAGGATTGGGAAACAGCTCAGAGTCAGAGAATTTTTCTTCCTGCAACTAACCTAACAGAATATGGAAGCAAAATGAGGCTTCAGGGAAAGAGGTGTGCTAAGGGAAAAGCCAAGTCTCCAATAGGACCAGCAGGTGCAGAAGCTGCTGCAAAAATTGTGGATATAAGAGAGTGTGTTATCAATTAAATATGATGTCAATGGTATAGAGAAAGGGGCTGGGAAGAGACAGGGAGCAAAGAAACAGGAACAAAGGAGTGCTGGACAACGTCACAAAGAGGTGGTTCATTTACCAACAGGGCAGCTTCTGTGCACACTGCGGACCGAGACTAACCAGGTCCCTGCTTTCCTGGAGCTTCGGTTCCAAATGACTTGCGCTTTGTTCTGTAACTAAAGATTATGGAGAGCTGATGCATGGTTTCAAGCAACCGTAAAACTACAGCTAATCATTTACATGTTATTTATTAGACTCGCTATAAACAACATCCCATTAAAATGAATGTAGAACTGAAAATGCTTCTAACTTTGAGCAGTCATGGGTAGTACTATGGGATCAGCTACACTATTAGTAAAATATCACATGGTTTGGTTAGGAAATTCTTGTAGCACGATGGTGAGCCTCAAGTCTATGATAATCAGCCTGGAAGATAAAGCAGTTCTATTTTTTGCACTTGTTCAATCATATTTTCCACGTATCTTCAAAGACAGGCGTTTGCAAGGTGTTAGGACAATTAAGCATAGTGGTTATGGGAAACAGTATCATGTGACAATTGAAAGCATGGATCTTGGAGATAAACCTGTGGGATTTGGATCCCCGTTCTGTGCTTAGAATGCAGGGAATTACGGGCAGGACACTGAACCTCTCTGTGCCTCAGTGTCTTCACCTGTAAAATGGAAATGATATGAATACATCTGCCTCATGAGGTTGTTGCAAGAATTAAATGAGTCACTAAAAATAAAGCACTCAGATTGCTGCCTGGTACATTGGAAGTCCTAAATAATTGTTAACAACTACTGTAATTTGGATATAGCATGCCACTCTTTGAAAGGTATTGTGTCTTCTATAGTTGATACTGTTTGGCAAAGTGTTGGCTGTACTGGTTTTGCAATTGTACTTCTGACCTAGTAACAACTGTGCCAAATTGCACAAGCAGATAGTAATGTCTGGCAGTGTCTGAAGTTTTCACTGCTAATGGAACAACTGGAACTGACTTTTACTTGGCATCCAACCAAACAATGAACTCTTGCCATCATTTCAGCAATATTTTTGCCTTTTGTCTCTAATATTTTCAGTGGCCATGCATTAAATACTTATAAAAAGCAACTTATTTCTTTCTGGGCAATAGATGACGCTCCTTACAATGTGGTTGAGGGCACAGGATGGCATTCTTGTTAACAGAGGAGTCTGTTTCTTCCTGTATCTAAGAGAGACACTCAGTCTGGGTTTTGCTCATTACAGTTTTGCAATCCAGGGTCACTTCTAGGTGGGGCATTCTACTGACAACAAAACAAGAATGAACAGTATTTATGATCTCAATGATGGGGTGCATTGGCCTTATGATACTGCTTTATTCATTCAACAAATATTAGAAATATGTCTCAGACCCTCTGCTAGATCCTGGGTGACAGCCCTACTCTGTAGACTATCTCCAGATATTTAAATAGGAACTTAGATAAATGTGATAAAGAAATTAGTGAAGCAATGCCATGCAAGTGGGTGTCAGGTGATGGAATGTGGTCACGGTAAAAAAAAAAAAAGAAAAAGAAAAAGCATTTTTCTTACTATACCTTTGTAGGTATCTCTATTATGAACCCGATGAGAAACTGCATTGATATAAATTGCTGTGAACTCGTCATTTTCAAATGCTTTCTGAGCATCAAGTTCTTCTATTTCAGATGATCAC
>NW_012114488.1:5817615-5820816 GCF_000951035.1 Colobus angolensis palliatus
CTGACTTTTAAAATCAAAGTTATTTTCCTCCAAATGAAAACTATTCCATAAATAAAAATATGTATTTAATTCAATTCCTTCCTGCCTTTAATTCACCGTTATTGCAAACAGCCTCTAAAAATCTTCTCAGTTCTAGGTGGAAGTGTTGCTGGACTCTGTAAGTTGGCCCCATTGCCTTCTGTAATATTATGTTGTCTCAGGACCACCACCCCGGTTCAAGTTTTATCCTTTTTTATAGCTTGTTTAAAGTGTTCTTGTTTAAAGCACATTTAATAGTTTGTGGCTGGGCACAGTGTCTAACACCTGTAATCCCAGCACTTTGAGGGGTCAAGGCGGGTGGATCGGTTGAGGTCAGGAGTTCAAGACCAGCCTGGCCAACATGGTGAAACCCCATTTCGACTAAAAATACAAAAAATTAGCCGGGCATGGTGGCAGGCACCTGTAATCCCAGCTACCTGGGAGGCTGAGGCAAGAGAATCGCTTGAACCAAGGGAGCCAAGGTTGTAGTGAGCTGAGATCATGCCACTGCACTCTAGCCTCAGTGACAGAGTAAGCTATCAAAAAATAAAATAAAAATAAAAATAAAAAATAAATAAAAAATAAAAAAGTTGGCATTTATCTAAACAATTTCTGATGATAGGAGTGGTACAGTATCTTAACATGGATTCCCTAAAGAAAAGTCCCTGCGACAAAGATTCAGGTGGAGGTAGTTCATTTAGAATGTGCTCCGAGGAGGCACAAGGAGGAATGAGAGGGTGAGAGGAAGAGCCAATAAAGGGTTAATGAGCAGATTTCTGCTGCGGCTGTGCATTGTTTACTATTGCTGCAAAACCACCTCAAAACCTAGTGGTGGAAAACAACCACTTATTGTACTCACAGCTTCTGTGGGTCAGAATTGGGATGGGCACAGAGTGCCTCTGCTACAGTGTCCGGGATATTGGCCAGGAGAGTTTCAAAGGCTAGGGTTGCAAGACAGCTAGAGGCCAGAATCACATAGAGGTGCCTTTAGTGCCTGCTGGTTGATGCAGACACCTCAGTGGGGCCTCAACGGAGCACCTACAGCTGGCCTCTTCCTATAGCCTGGGCTTCCTCACAGTGTGGCCACCTCAGGGCAGTCAGACCTCTTAAAACGGGCCCCCAAAACAAATGTCCCAGGGAACAAGAAAAAGTGGCATCACGTCTTCGACCTAACCTTAGAAATCACACAGCTACATTCTGTTGGTTATAAGCAAGTGATACTCCTGCCTTAACATAAGGGGTGGGAAAAATAAAGCTCAACTCGAAGGAAGTTATGTCAAAGAATTTCCAGCATTTGTTCTAGAAACAAAAACAAGAACAACAAAATGTTTGCATAGTATGAGCAACCGTCTTCCTTCTTGCCTGGAATGGTCAAAGTGAGGGAAGAGGTGTGAGAGGGAATATGAATTAACAAATAATTACAATATACTATAACATACAGCTGATAAGAAACAAATATGCCCAAAACTATAATAGGATCACAGAAGAGGGGCATGTTTAGCTTGGCCATGAGATTTAGGAAAGGTGGGTGAGAGTCAATGAGATGAAGAAATGAGGGGAAGAGATTTTTAAGTGGAAAGAATAAAAGCAATCTCTTGGTGTGTGCAATTTGGTAAAGTGAGAGGAGAGTGGCAGATAAAGGTGGAAAGGAGACCAAGAGTGGTGGCTCATGCCTGTAATCCCAGCACTTTGGGAGGCTGAAGTGGGAGGATCACTTTAGGCCAGGAGTTCGACACCAGCCTGGGCGACATAACAAGACCCCATCTCTATATAACAATTGAAAAGGTAGCCAGGCATAATGCTGCATGCCTGTAGTCCCAGCCACTCTGGAGGTTGAGGAGAGAGGATCACTTGAGCCCTAGAGTTCGAGGCTGCAGTGAACTATGATTGCACCACTGCACTCCAGCCTGAACAACAGAGTGAGATCTGTCTCAAAAAAACAAAAAGAAAAAATGGAAAGGGAAGATCATGAAAAATCTTAAATATCATACTGACAGGCAGAGATCTGATTTTTAGGCAATGGAGGGTCCTTAAAAGTCACTGTAAGTATCTAAGAGAAAGATTATGATAGCCTGAAGGAAGTATAGCTGAACAGTAGGGAATGGGTTTGAAAATATTTAGAAAGTAAAATAATTAGTGTCTGGAGATTAGTTGAGTGTGTGAAGCACAGGAAAGGGAGAAGTCAAGCTTCACACCAGATTCCTACCTTGGGTGCTTGAAGGAATGGTAGTTCCCCCAGATGAGGAATTTCCTAAGAGGAGCAGGTTACAGAGGAAATAGTGGGTATGAGGTGCCTGTGACCTCCACAGGCACACAGCCCCAGGGCAGGTGCATATAGGAGTCTAAACTTAAGAGAGAGGGCCGGTCAAGAGATACCAATTATGGAGTCATCAACAAATAGGAAGAGAATGAGATTGTCCAAGAATATATGGAAAGACAGAGAGCAGCTCTTTTGGCCCTTAGAATGCAGATGTTGCTAGTAACCTGATGTTGTTCACAACTGATGACGTCAATTTTCTTGATGATAAGGAAAACAAAGTTATCTCTTGAAAGAAAGTGGAATCCAAATACTGGTGACAATTTTTAGTACAACAGTGACAAAGAGAAACAACAAATACAGACTACAATTTAGAAAAAAAAAGAAGAAAATGTGTTCTGTTAGTATTGTGCAAGTCTTTATAATTGTTCCTATTGTTAACAGGCCCTTTCCTTGTTCTGTAAAATTCTAACCCTAGGTCTCTGTATTAATTTATTCTCACATGGCTTTACAAAACTACCTGAGACTGGACATTTATAAAGAAAAAAGGTTTAATTGACTCAGTTTCACAGGCTATACAGGAGGCACGGCTGGGGAGGCCTCAGGAAACTTACAATCATGGCAGAAGGTGAGGGGGAAGCACGTCTTCACGTGGTAGCAGCAGAGACAGAAAGAGTGAAATACTACACACTTTTTTTTTTTTTTTGAGACAGAGTCTCGCTCTTATCACCCAGGCTGAAGGGCAATGGTGTGATCTCTGCTCACTGCAGCCTCCAGTTCCTGGGTTCAAGTGATTTTCCTGCCTCAGCCTCCCGAGTAGCTGGGATTACAGGCATGCACCACCATGCCCAGCTAATTTTTGTATTTTTAGTAGAGATGGGTTTTCACCATGTTGGCCAGGGTGGTCTTCAACTCCTGACCTCAAG
>NW_012114488.1:5820866-5842088 GCF_000951035.1 Colobus angolensis palliatus
GCCCAGCTAATTTTTGTATTTTTAGTAGAGATGGGTTTTCACCATGTTGGCCAGGGTGGTCTTCAACTCCTGACCTCAAGTGATCCATCTGTCTTGGCCTCCCAAAGTGCTATACACTTTTAAACAACCAAATCTCATGAGAACTCACTCACCATCACGAGAACAACAAGGGGGAAATCCACCCCCATGATTCAATCACATCCCACCAGGTCCCTCCTCTAACATGTGGGGATTACAATTTGACATGAGATTTGGGACCCAGCATCACGCCTTATCAGTCCTACTCACTAAACTGGTTTAAAAAAATTGCTAAAAATGTTAAAATCATATTTTCCATAACTTCAGTCACCCTCATAGTTGATTTCAATTCCTTCTGATCTACACACACATTGAATCATCACTAAGCAAAATATAAGCTTTCTCCAATGGCAACACCTATATAAACCTACTGGGGAGACCAGGCACAATGGCTCACACTTGTAATCCCAGCACTTTGGCAGGCCGAGGTAGGAGACTCACTTGAGCCTAGGAGTTCAAGATCAGCCTGAGCAAACAGCAAAACTCTGTCTCTACAAAAAATATAAAAATTACAGATGTGGTGGCATACACTTGTAGTCCCAACTACTTGGGAAACTGAGGCGGGAGGATCCATTGAGCCCGGGAGGTCAAGGCTGCAGTGAGCTGTGGTCATGCCACTGCACCCCAGCCTGGGCAACAGAGAGAGACCCTGTCTCCGAGGAGGAAAAAAAAAAAAAACTGGTGGGGAGATAGTTTTTTTCTTTTCCTTTGATGTTTAGCATTCATTATTCCCAAACATCTCAACAATCTATGTGTGTCAGGAATGGTATCCAAGAGACAATAGATATAGACTCCTCCTGCCAGCTTTCATTACCACAAGAAATTCAGACTATTGATGCTCTAGGAAAGATGCCTTCCCAAGAGAAATTGGCAGAGGAATAGAATGAGGACTAAAAAGACAAGATGAACAGCCTTTCATATGTGCACATCATTGCTTTACTCAACAGATACTAGCAATGTGATTATGGTTATGTTGGAGTGCACGAGTGTTTTACCTGTAAAAGAGATCTTCCTAGTTAAAAAAGCGTTGAAAAACCACTGAATTAGATAATCCTAATCCATGGATAATCCCCACGTCTTCCTTCAGTGGCTTCATTTGCCACCCCCAAGAAAGCTTCAATCTGAGCTCTGAATGTGAGCCAAATGGGCAGATCTGAGTTTCCCCCCCTCTTAATGAAGCATGGTAAATGACCAAAAGGCAAGCTGCTAAGAGGGGAAATGAAAGGACCCCAGGGTCTGGATATACCAAACTGGCTAATTGGCCCTGAAAGATAGTGAGCAGCGTGTTAATGCCTCTTGTGTCCTAACAGCACAGCAGGATCTCCATGGAAGAATACCTCTCCAACTGGGAGGTCACCACAAAAGCAAGGTTCTCAGCCAGCATGCTTTGGCCCTGTTTAAAGCCCTGAAAATGTTTCTACGGTGTTACTTTGCCATTTAGAGGACTTGGATGCAGGGTGCAGAGAAGGAAAGGAAAGGCTTTTCATATGTTTTCTCCGCTACATTCAGAGACTCTTACTGAAATAATAGTTTTAAGATCTTCTTTTTATAGTCTACCTTTGAACTTGATCTAAAATACCAAACACATAAAAAAGGTGTAAGGGGGATGGAAAACCAGAAACTGAGGAAAAGGAAACCAGAGGGGAAAAAATGTACCCCAAATCAGGTTGGAAATGTTAGCCGGGGAAAACTTGTATACATTGTGTGATGTTGCCTCCCATTTGCCCACACTAAAGAGTTTACAGTATATATTTTGCATAATATTATCTCCCTAAGTGGCCTTTTCTTAATGCTTAATTGAAAGCACTTCTCACCTCTGGATAATTTCTAAGCATCTGCTTTTATTCCAAGTGAGTAGAAGATCGAAATACGCATATAGCGATATTATGAATCCACAGTTTGGCCTCCAAAGCCCCCTTATTGAAGTGCAGTATTTTTCAACTAGACCTTGAGTCCATGCAAGAATGTAACTTAAGTGTAGAATGATGTGACTGCAGGGAAGCTCAGTTGTTCCCCATCTTTTCTTCCTGGCTGTCTCCCTCTCTGTCTTCAAGATTTATTTCCCTTCTCTCTCAACCCCTTCTTTGGCCTTCCTTGCTCTCTCCTTCTTAGCCTCCTGAATCTAATTAGAACAAAGAGCCAAATAGTATCCAAACACTATTCATAGTTTAATGCACATATCACCAGGAAAGGCTCAGATTTTACACATTTCGGCATTTTCCTCATTTAGGGCAAAGATATTTCTAATTAAAGAGAATATCTATATTTCCATTTGAATAGAAATTGGCCATCACCAACTTAGGCAGTGAAAGTTAGTTTAAGAAAATATTGGCCAGGCCAGATGCAGTGGCTCACACCTGTAATCCCAACACTTCGGGAGGTCTACGTGGACGGATTGCTTGAGTTCAGTTCGAGACCAGCCTGGGCAATGTAGGGAAACCACATCTCTACAAAAAATCAAAAAATCCAAACATTAGAGGGGCGTGGTGGCGTGCACCTGTAGTCCCAGCTACTCGGGAAGCTGATGTGGGAGGATCGCTTGAGCCAGGGAGATGGAGGCTGCAGTGAGCTGAGCTGTGATCATATTACTGGACTCTCGTCTGGGCACGAGAGAGACCCTGTCCCAAAACTAATATACACATATGTGTGTGTATTAGTCAAGTGATGATTGCAACCTTTTTCTCCACCAAAGTTAAAAACATCTTGAGGAAGACATATGAAGCAGATGAAGGTTACTGTCACGTTTCATTGTTAGGTTCCTTTGAACTACCAGCCCTTTCTTCACCTTTGAATCCGGGCGAAATCTCTTGCTTCAAAAGATTCTTCTGTGGTTTAGAGGAGGACACTACTATGGGAAAAGAGCAAGTCCAGCCTGGTAAACTGCCCAGAGATATGCCCGGGTCTCCAGAGACATCTACTTGAGGTGTCACTTCCACGGTACGCTGAAGTTTGTTCCTTTGGAAGTTTCCATAAAGGGTTTAAAATAAAAGTTCCCCTAATCTTGTTCCCACATGTCTACTGTGCATTTGAAGATGAAGATTATTTATGTTTAAAGAGCACTGTAGCCACTTAGATACCTCTCCAGTGGGCAGAGGTCTGAAGGGTGCGCTAATGTTTATCACTGGCACCAGAACAAGCATTACAGAAATGCAAGCTGCTTGGCTCACCTCCCAAATTCTGCTTTCCCTCCTGACGGACTTCAAGCCACTTTGTAAATTGCTTTGTTGTTTGCGGAGTGCATTTCTCTCTGGGCTACAATTCTGCCGGAGTCAATATTTTTGACACTCTTCTTCTGGAAAACTCCCGATTTCTAATACTTCACCCCATTGGATTCTCCTTTGAAGTTGGAGAACATAATCCAGGCCTGAGATTACATATCAGGATTATTTCCCTTTTGGGGTGTGTGCCCCTGTGTGAGTGCGCATATGTGTGTATCTGAGCCGGTTGTTTCATTGGTTGCTTAGAGCATGGCATAATGTTGGCCTGGATCCTAGATTCAGTCCCTGAACGTTACACAGTGAAAAAAGCTGATCCACAGCCACAGATCCAACTCACCCCTGACTACTCACTCAGCCATTACGTGCCTGTGATCAGTCGAAAGGATGGAATGATGAACCCTAGTCCAGGCTTACCTACCTGTCTGGCCTTTGGTAACCCAACTCAATACCCTGTTTCAATTGGACTTTGCACTATTCCCCACACATCTTGCAGCAATTCCCATCTTTGTGTTTTGACCTACACAGTATCCCGGTACTGGATTATTTGCCCCATTCTTCCCTGAAGATTTAATACTATGTCATATGCAGTCAAGCTCTTCCTCTAAGAAGCCTCCCCAGCCATTTGCACTTAACAACTGTTCTTGTTGATTCTCCACAGTAAGCACCAGATATAACATATTGCCAGTCGCTCTTCGTAGACTGGAGATAAGAAACCTGTGACCCTAGATAGGCACACTCAAACTCTTCTTACCCAATCTCCTTTTTATATAAAGCAAGAAAGACAAAAACCAAGTGATTGTGTGTTCAGAACCTGACTTCCAAATCACATCACACTGCTCAGTGCTGTTTCAGTTTTCCAGCTAGACTGTGTGCCCTGACGCCAAGGACTGTGCACTTTCCCCCTACACCCCCTACGCCATCTGGCAGAGTCAGTGCACACAGTAGGCTCAGCAAATGCTTGCTCAGCTTCTGATTGTTCCCAGGTAAGCACACACCCCTCCTGGAAGCACGCCTCAGAGAGCATATGCATCACTTGGGGTGAACGATTTTCACAGCTTCCAGGGAACCGGAGTAATTCCAGTTGTTCACTGTGTAACCCAGGGTCACAGTTGGGCAGGGCCTGCCCCACACAGTGGCTCCCAGCCAAGGGGAGACCTGGGAACTGAAATCTAGGCTGGTCCTCAGATGGCAAAGTCCTGGAGGGGAGCAGAGCAACCCCAAGGAAGGAAGGTCTTTTTCTAATTGTTAAACGGTACTGATGCCTACTTCCCTGAGGCACACACCCACAGGGCAAAGGCTCCTGAGAGAGCACCTTTTCTTTCTTTCTTTCTTTTCTTTTTTCTTTTCTTTTCTGTTCTCTCTCTCTCTCTCTCTTTTCTTTCCTTTTTTTTTTTTTTTTGAGACCAGGTCTTGCTGTGTCACCCAGGCTGAAGTGCAGTAGCACGAACATGGCTCACTGTAGCCTCCACCTCTTGAGCTCAAACCATTCTCCTGCCTCACCTTCCCTGTAGCTGGGACCACAGGTGTGTGCCACCATGCCCAGCTATTTTTTGTATTTATTTTTAGAGATGGGATTTCAGCCATGTTGCCCAGGCTGGTCTTGAACATTTGAAGAGGAAGGATGACCAAAATTAGTTTGTTGAGCTAATAGGCTTTAGTTTTATACTGTTGCAGAGTCTAGAGAGGGAGAGATTTATATTTTAAATTTCCCTTAAAATCATAAAATACATGCCTTCAATATACACACATATGTTAACATACACATATATATACACATGCATGTGCATACACACACACAAGGAACTTGATTTTGGATAACAATGGGGCTAAATGCAAAGCTAAATGTTTAAAAACAGAGCTACCAATATTTGTTAATTTACTCCAAAGGATGTTAGGATGGTATTTTTACCTGTTTATTTCTTTCCTTCTTTTCTTTCTTTCTCTCTCTCTTTTTCTTTCTTTCTTGCCTCACTCTCTTTCCTTCTTTCTTTCTTTCAATATACGTATTAGGTAAGTAGTATTTTTAAATAATCTGTTATAACCCAGGAAGAGATATGAGGTTTCATATTCTCTGGTCTGGAAATACTACAAACATTTCTGCAGTGTGGTCAGAAAAGCTGACAGCATACTAGGAAACCTGAACAATAGAAAAAGCTTGACTGTCTCCCGGAACAGCACACGTGCATCCTCTCATAAGTGGGAGCTAAGCTATGAGGACATAGAAACATGCAGAGTGATATAATGGACTTTGGGGACTCAGGTGGGGAGGTACGGAGGGGACTGAGGGACAAAAGTCTACACAGTGGGTACACTGTACATTGCTGGGGTGATGGGCACACCAAAACCTCAGAATTCACCATAAAGAATTCATCCATGTAACCAAAAACTACTTACACTTCAAAAACTATTGAAATGAAAAAAAACCATCATCATAAAACTAAATTGGAAAAAACATTATGTATGATATGAGCTCATTTAACTGAAGTTCATAAACAATCACAAATATATAACTGTGTGGTGTGTGTGTATATACACAGAAGCTGATGTGTGTATATGTATATATGATGTATATATTTGTATATACATATATACTCACATATATGTGTGTGTGTGTGTGTGTGTGTGTGTATATATCTATACATCCTCCCCAGGATCATTGTGCATGTTTTTTTTCCACTGCATTGCTGGTCCTTAGAAAAAGAGTAAGCAAAACAACAGAAGAGATATATGCACCTCTGTAGTAATTTTTATGTAATCTTAAAAAGTTAAAGTTGGAAGGGACCTCAAAGCCATCTGAAGATCAGATCTTCTGACAGAGAGAAATTTGTCATCTGAAAAGGTTCAGTGATTTATATTTCATTTCTTAGTTTAGAGAGACCAAGTTATTTTCAGGACCTAACATGTTTCCTCTTTCCTTCAGATTCCTGGAAGCCAGGAACACCTAGCTATAGCTTTGTTTTTCTAGCACTGAACATTTCCCATGGGCAAGTAGCAAATTCATCCTTTTAGATGGAGATGAACTGAGAATATTGATCTCAAGTTGTATTTATTTCAATAAACTCATAATAAAAAGTTGGAATCATTACATATCACACAATTTATCCCAAATAGCCCTAATTTAGTTTTTTGGACCATCTCCTAAGCAAGTACAGTAAGATTGACCTGTCTCAGGGTTGTAACAGGAATATTGTCAGAGTTCAGTAAGTTTTTTAAAGCACTCAGAAATCTATGGTCTAATACAATCAAGTACATTGCTATTTTTCTTTTGTTCACTATACGTAATTATTGTACATAATTTCCTGTAGAAATGGGTAAAATGACTATATGGACAAGATTGATAGGCTAATTAGTGAATAAGAGATTTTAAGATCCAATTCTGTTTTCAATGTCAATTTACAAAGAGGAGTGGATAGAATCTCGTAATCACATCTCCCATTAGTTAAAGTACAATAGCGCTATTCATTGATGTCAGATAATCAACTTGAACTCGGTGGCTCAAGCCTGTAATCCCAGCACTTTGGGAGGCCGAGACGGGCGGATCACAAGGTCAGGAGATCGAGACCATCCTGGCTAACACAGTGAAACCCCGTCTCTACTAAAAACATAAAAAAAACTAGCCGGGCGAGGTGGCGGGCGCCTATAGTCCCAGCTACTCGGGAGGCTGAGGCAGGAGAATGGCGTGAACCCAAAAGGCGGAGCTTGCAGTGAGCTGAGATCCGGCCACTGCACTCCAGTTTGGGCAACAGAGCGAGACTCCGTCTCAAAAAAAAAAAAAAAAAAAAGAAAAAAAGAATTAAGTTGATAAATATCGTCGTTAAAGTCTATAGAAAATCAAGAATCTGTAACAGTAAGTGTTGGAAAAGTGAATGAACCTTAAAGAAAGTATATCCAAAGAAAGTTTTATAGATTCCTTGATCTTGCAAAATTTTATAGTGCCAGAAAACTACAATAGATTCTGCCTTCAATATTTAATCCTTAATGATTGTTTCTGTTTTATGTAGTTTTAGATGTTTTATATTCACAGAATATATTTTAGATTTGCCATAAATTATATAGAATTTGAAAAACAGGTTCCATACTAACTTCAGAAAATTTGGTTAATGTCTTAATTAGAGTTGTTTTAAAATTTCACTTTGCCTTTTATTATTTATTCCTGCTTCTTACTAGTAGTATTTTATATAATAAGTAGCAAAGGTTCTAGTCTTCAATCTCTCTGAAAATAGATGTCAGCTATTTATAGTCTTTTCCCTTCCATCTTGCTTTAATGGACACTTTTAAAGCTGTTAGAAATTAAAGGTCACCATGGCTGAATGTGTATGTGGCAATTTGTCCAAATTAACTTATTACTCTGGTCTTGTGAGTGAACATGAGCCATCTGGCTCCATTTCTTAGGAAATATCTTCCAAGAGAACAAATTCTGGGGCAAGATTTAATTATCTCTCACCTTAAAAAAAACTCTATAGTTACCCTGTGAGTTAAACCCATGGATTAATTATTATTAAATTTCAGTTCAGGAGGATCTTTCTTCCACATCTCATCTATTTTCATTTGTACAAGAAAATGGACACAAATCTGCCTAGAAGAGCTACTTTTAGAAGGAAGTTTAGAATATCGCACATTGAAGAAAGTTGTCATTCTGCTAAATTGAAGAAAGAGAAGAGAGATATTGAATATACACATTTTCTTTTGGCCGTAAGCTTTGAGGAGAATGTAATCCATTCCCTCCACATTTTCCTTGTATTTCCTGAATTTTAAGAAGGTACCAGCTTTAGACCCAGCTTTGAGTTGTTACTGTCTCACTATGTAAATATAAACAAAGACCACTGTTGTCATTGGCCTACTGAGTGGCCTCCAAAGTCAACATGACACTAGGTAGTTCATTTTCACCTGCAAAATGGAAGTAAAAGATAATCGTACCTGTTCTTTTAATTGCCTCCCTCCCAGCTTTTCACAGCTAAATAAATATAAAATGCAACCAAATTCAAATGTGCTTTTATTCTTAAATAACTGGATAAGACTCTATCACAATACAAAAATCACCAAAAGATAACAGCTGTCATAACTAAATTGATTGTAATGAAGAAAATCAAAATAGTAACAAATTGAACAGACAGAGCTAGTCAGGGCTACAGGCCCTAGAATTCAGTCTTTGCTCTCCATACTTTTAGTAAAGATCTCAAAATATTTTCTGGTTTAGTTTCTTTTAAAATAATATGATTCATAAATCAGTTGTTTTGTTTTGGTTTTCTGTTTTGCTTTGTTTCTTAAGTCTGTCTTTTCTTTGCCAAGATCCCATACCAAAAATAATCCCCATGAAATTTAACTTTTCGGCATTCATGAGCTTTATCCGATTTAATGTGGCTTCAAATTTTAATCCATATACTCTCCAGTGTTCATTTGACAAATGTAATTTACATGCACCATTATTTTATTTCAAGTAGCACCCTAGACAAGATGTTTTAAAAAAGAACCAGTAAAGGTATTCTACCACTTAACAGATGTTCCCCTGGCTAGATTCCCTCACTCTAAAATGGCAGTGCTAAGAAGTAGCTTTCTTCATTTTTTAATATCTCCTTCAGATTTCACAGGCTAAGTGTATTGTCTTAAATTAGCTACACTGCCAAAATAGAAGACTAATTAAGGCTGATTTCAGGATGCTAATCAGAATTAAACTAGGGTACTTATGTAAACAGGAAATAGGCTTGAAATAGACCCATCCCATACCCCAGCTACTTGCTAAATATTTTATTGAACCTGCATTTGTCTTCAACTAGTGGATGAGGAACCAGTATCTAGTTTAGTTAATGGCATGCTGCTATCAGTTTTGTTTTCTTTTGTTTTAATAGAAACAAGTTACATGAAAAGTACAGCATGATCCAAAGATCTATCTTGAATCGGCCTTACGCTTTGAGGAGAATGCAATGCATTCCCTCCACATTTTCCTTGTATTTCTGAGATGTTTAAAAAGGTACCAGCTTTAGGCCCTGCTTTTAGTTGTTACTATCTTGCTTTGTAAATGGAAACAAATACCACTGTTGTCACTGGCCTACTGAATTCCCTCCACAGTCAAAAAGACACTAGATAATTCAATGGACTTGTACATACTCTGTTGTTTTCAAAATAAAGGAGAAAGAAAACGATAAACATTGAAAACATTTATTTCTTATAGCTCCTGAGTAGTTGAGACTTTTGAGACATTTAATGTTATATTAGCCTCAGAGAAAGAAAGAGAGACAATAAACCAATAAAAATCCATCTCCCTACAACCAGACCCCCAATTCAAGACTCTCTTCTAGCTCAATGGATTTGTGATACATGAAGGTTGTATTTGTTTAGTACCCAAACAGCTGATGAAAAATAATAATTTAGGCATATCCAAATATCCAAACATTGTGTTGACAAAATATCCAGGTGGCAAGCCAAATTGTTTTACTTTTATTTATGTGTTTAAATGTCCTATTGAAATTGAAGCAATGTGATAGAAGATGTGGTACATATTGACTATGGTATTACAGCAACTTTATTTGAAATTTCTCTGGAGTACATTCTTATCCTATGCAGACTCTCTTTTGTAGAATATACTTCATGATTGGAATAAAATATTAAAAATAATATTCAGCCCTTAAAATATCTTATTTTTGGAGAAAAAAATTAACCATTGGGGGAAAAAAACATACTAAAATGTATTGACATTTCTTCCATATAAAAATAAGAGTATCTGTCAGGAAATTAGGGTAACAATGCCCAAGGGTTGTAAACCAGAGTTGTCAAATATCTATTTTGCAGTAGTCACAAGGGTGAATATATACTCCTTTTTGTTGTTGTTGTTGTTGTTGTTGTTTTTGAGACAAAGTCTTACTCTGTCACCCAGGCTGGAGTGTAGTGGCACGATCTCAGCTCACTGCAACCTCTGCCTCCCTGGTTCAAGAGATTCTAGTGCCTCAGCCTCTCAAGTAGCTGGAATCACAGGTGTGCAACACCATACCCAGTTAATTTTTGTATTTTCAGTAGAGATGGGATTTTGCCATGTTGGCCAGGCTAGTCTCAAACTCCTGGCCTCAAGTGACATGCCCACCTTAGCCTCCCAAAGTCCTGGAATTACAGGCATGAGCCACCGTACCCAGCCATAAGTGTGAATATAGAGGACATTTTTAATGATTCCTTTTGTTCAATATTTCATTATTTATTCCAAAATATTAGCCAGGGAAAGCAAACAAACAGAAGGTCTTTATTTCCTTTGTGTTTTCAGAAAAACAAAGTTGAATCTATCAAAAGTAACAACGTAATAAGAAAAATAACTATTTCTAAGAACTCTGAGACAATAGGATATTTTCATGGAATAATTTGTATTTGAGTTTAAAATTTCAGAATTGATGAAGTAAACATCAGTCTCGAACTACCAAGGCAACATTAATGTCACTTGAAATGAATGTGAATAACAGAGAAGCATCCTTCTAGCTAGGGCTCTGTTGTCATGCCAAGACTGTAGCAGAGGCTGGGCACCCGTGGCTCAAGCCTGTAATCCCAGCACTTTGGGAGGCCAAGGCAGGCGGATCATGAGGTCAAGAAATCGAGACCATCCTGGCCAACATTGTGAAACCCCATCTCTATTTAAAATACAAAAAAAAAATTAGCAGGACGTGGTGACAGGCATCTGTAGTCCCAGCCACTCGGGAGGCTAAGGCAGGAGAATCACTTGAACCCAGGAGGCAGAGTTTGCAGTGAGCCAAGATTGTACCACTGCACTCCAGCCTGGGTGACAGAGCGAGACGCCGTCTCAAAAAAAAAAAAAAAAAAAAAGACTGTAGCAGAATCATCAGGTTGGAATGGCAAGGAAGTCAAAATTCTTCAATATTTATTCTGTGTATGTGAGCGACTGTGGAGGAAGAAAACCTGAATCCACACATCATCTCCAACCCAATCTTCAGCATCATAGGTCGAGAGCTGTCTATTCCCCCATGCTTTAAGCCTGGTCATTCCCTTCATGACATTGTTTTGCCACTGACCTTAAATTGTCTCTGCTGCAGACACCAGTGGCCAAGTGAAATGAAGCCACCTCCTTATTTCAGAGCACAACTGCCACCACACTGACCAAAGAATTGAGAAACCATGAATGGTTCATGAAACAGTCTTAGAGTGAACAAAATTAAACAAAGTAGGCCTCATTGGATGTGGCAGGTATACAGGGATTTCAGAAAACATGAATAATGTTTTCTGGAGACCCCAACAGCTGGACACAGGGTCCTATAAAAATACTCATTGAGATTCAAAATATAATTAAGCATATCTACATACAAGAAAGGATGGTTCTAAGTCTATGCTTTTGCAGAGAACTTTTAAAGATTTTTTTAAAAGCAATTCACAAACAATTAGAGGACAAGACATTTTAAAACTAATCTGATCACAACGCTGTGCTCAATAATGTATGCCTTGTGACTTTAGACAAATCATATCTCAGTCTCCTCATCTGTTAAATCGAGGTGGACAAGGTAACTGCTGCAGAATTTCCCTGCTCTAACAATCTTTGACTTGAAGTGCATAAGAATATGTAGAATTGCGGACCAATTAAAATGAAAGAACAGTCCAACTCTTTGCTTATCTGTCTTCTGTAAGTTTTCCACAAGGGGCATGTATTCCTGTTGTAAATTAGGAAGTAATAACTGATTCGAATCATTTTTTAACATATAAACTATACAGGAATAGAAACTCTAGAAATCATCTCATTTAAAGAAGAAGATCACAAAAGAATAAGAAGGTTTAGTAATTTGCCCAAAAGCACACAGTCATCAGTGGGAAAACTAGAAGCCTGACCAAGTTCCTTTAACTCCAAGGTTAGTGCTCTTTGGTGACATATCAAAACATTAAACATAAAATGGCAATCGTCTCCATCAGTTAAGAAGAAGGAAAAACCTGCATTTGAATTTTTTTTTTTCATCTTCCTGTCAGGATTTAAAAGGCATTGAGGCCTAGAAATAAAACTAAGAATTTAAAGAACTTGAATGCTAGGGTCTGATTTGTAATGTATGCAACTCCTGCAACAGACCAAGCCCCACTTTTGCCTCTGCTGCACATACTGGTCCAAATTCCAAAGATCCCTTTCCTCTCTTCCCAGCTAGCCATACGGGTGTGTGACACAGTGACCTGCCATTCCCTTCTCCATACCACAAGTAAAGTGACAAATGCCTAAATCCCTTTGCTGTGGTGTTTCTTCTCAAAGCAATCCTGAAAATCCCATTGATCAAAAATCTATGTCTGGGCCAGGCGCAGTGGCTCACACCTGTAATCCCAACACTTTGGGAGGCCAAGGTGGGCAGATCACCTGAGGTGAGGAGTTCGAGACCAGCCTGGTCAACATGGTAAAACCCCATCTCTACTAAAAATACAAAAATTCGCCGGGTATGTTGGTGGGCACTTGTAATCCCAGCTACTCAAGAGGGTGAGGCAGGAGAATTGCTTGAACCTGGAAGGTAGAGGTTGCAGTGAGCTGAGATCACACCACTGTACTCCAGCCTGGGCCACAGAGCGAGACTCCATCTCAAAAAAAAAAAAAAAAAAAAAAAAGAATCTATATCTGGATTGAAGCCACTTTTATATCCACTCCATTTAGGCAATCTCTCTCCCCTAAATGCCCCCAGTATCAAAACCTAAAAGAAGAGTGATATTAGCTCTCCTGGATTCATGCCACCTAATCTTGCTTTATCATTTGCTTTTAAAATTTAACAATATCATGAGACAAAGAGACCATAACTTTTGAGGGAAAAGGTGTAATAAACTAGCAAAAGCAAATTGCTGTGCAAATCTGACTGGACCTTTCAAGATGTTCTTGACTCTTAGCTGCTACCCTTTTTACTTGCTCTCTGTTGACACCAGCAGATCTTGAACAAGGTATTTACGAAGATATCCTACAATCACTATTTACTGGCTGCGAGTACCAGAAATGGTTTATTGGCTAGTATTAGGAAAACATCAAAGTCCTTTCTTAGAAAGTGCCGTTTCCCGCCTGTTTGGTGTGCATGAAATCAGTGAACCTAATAAAGTAGCAAAAGCTCATTAGGAAGAGCAACAAAGTTCCCAGTGTCCTTTATGAGCCTGCAGCCACCAGAGAAGAGATCAAAGCCTCCATCAGTAGTGTCTGTGCATCTGTTTTCTTTTTATCCAGCGTGTTATTTAGTTAGTAGTTTGACAACATCAAAGCTTTGGGCCATTAGATTCTTTGGTCGACATGGGACTAAATTTATTTTCACAAATGCATCTGGTCTAAGATGGAAATGTTTCCGATAACTGCAGGTCACCAATTTGAGTGCAATGAACACTTTCAGAATTTATTGTTACGTTTTAGGGACCAGGTACTCTTCATCAGCCTAGAGGTAGAGCTCTTCTTAGCTCTTTATAAAGTCACCCACTTTCATGGTGGAAATGTCACATAAAATTAAGAATCCAAGAAAAAGAAGTCTTTCTCTCTCTCTCTCCCCCCCCCCTTCTCTCCTTCCTTCCCGCTATCCCTCCAGCTTTACTGAATTATAGTTTATATACTAAAAAATTCACCTATTTCAAGTACACAATTTGATAGTTTTTAATGCATTCATGGAGTTGTGTAATTTTAGAACATTTTCATCACCCTTAAAAAGAAAACATGTACCCATTGGCAATCATTTTCCATTTTCCCCAAAACTACCCCCCAACTGAGTCCTAAGCACCCACTAATCTTCTTTCTGACTCTATGGATTAGCTTATTCTAGATATTTTATATATATGGAATCATAGGATGTGTGGTCCATTGTGACTGGCTTCTTTCACTTAGTATAATGTTTACAAGGTTCGTAATGTTGTAGCATGGGTCAATATTGTATTTCTTTGTATTGCCAAATCATATTCTGTTGTGTGTATAGACCACACTTTATCCATTTGTCAGTTGGTGGACATTTGGATTGTTTCCTCTTTTTGGTTATTATGAAGAATGCTGCTATGAACATTTGGATATGGGCTTTTGTGTGAGCATATATTTTCATTATTCTTGGGTAAATACCTAGGAGTGGAATTGCTGGGTCACATGGCAATGCTACTAACCTTCTGAAGAACTGCCAATGTGCCAAGGCAGCTGCACCATTTTCTATTCTCACCAGCAATGCATGAGGGTTCCAATCCCTCCGCATCCTTACCAACACTTGTTATAGTCTCTCATTTTTATTAAAGCCATTCTGGTAGGTGTCAAGTGGTATCTATTTGCAGCCTTGATTTGCATTCCCCATTCTGTATGCACGGCTGATGATGTTGAGCATCTTTTCATGCTCACCGACCATTTGTATGTTTTCTCTGAAGAAATGTCTATCCGGATCCTTTGTCCATTGTTTTTAAAGAGACAGAGTCTCGCGGAGTGCAGCAGCATGACCATAGTTCACTGCAGCCTTCTGGGCTGAAGCAGTCTTCCTGCCTCAGCCTCCCTAGTGGCTGGGACTACAGCCACATGCCACCATGCTGGGCTAATTTTTTTGTAGAGACAGGGTCTTGCTTTGTTGCTTAAGCTGATCGCAAACTCCTCCCAATCCTCCCATCTCAGCCTCCCAAAGTGTTGGGGTTACAAACATGAGCCATCACACCTGACCCTTTGTCCATTTTTCAACTGGTTTGTCTTTTTATAATTTAATTATGAGAATTTATTATGTATTCCAGATACAATTCCTTTATCAAATATATAGTTTGTGAAATCTCTCCCTCCTTTGACTTTTATTGAGATGCTCCCTGCTAAGTGTGTATTTCCTGTTTTTTTTATGAATGGGAAACTCCTTAAAAAGTAATGAGTCACAATAGAGGAAATAAAGCATATTTCAGAACCATCCCTTTGCTAAATATACAGAATCCCGCCAAAATATCCCCTAATAAGAACATTAGAATAAGAGCTTGGTTAGTAAAGCCATCATGGCCACTTGAGTTTTGTTCCAACAATAATTATTCCTATTTATATAGAGATTTACAGTTTACAGGGTACCCATATATACATAGTCTCTTGAGGGCTTCCTAATATTTCTATGAAATATTATGATTATCCTATTTACTAATAAAAAAATTGAGGCAGGGTGGGACGGGTGATGAAGACATTCAGTAGACTATCTTGTCACACTTAAGTTCAGCCTAAATACCACCTATATAAATGTCAAAATATTCAGACCAAGATTCATTCAATGAAAAATAAAAGCCACCACGCCAGTTATGGGAATTGATTTTTTTTAACAATTTATTCATTTGTATGTGATGCCTAAATGTGAGATGAAAAGTAAAACAAGTGTCTATGTCACAATAGGTTGGCTATAGTTAGAATTACATGACATCAGGAATCCAGAAACTTAATATATATTTCGTCATGTCTTACAACACATATGTCTAACTCCCTGAAAAGATGCATTACTATAGGGTCTATGGCCACACAGTAAATTAGTGGAAGGGTCGAGTCTATATATGTTTCACTGGCAGAGGCTACCACTAATTTACTGTGTGACCATAGACCCTATATCAATGCATGGAGATAGCCTATATCTTGAGTTTTCAGCTACCAGTGAAGCATAGGTACCCTCGGCCCTACCACTAATTTACTGTGTGGTATTAGGCAAATCACAAACCTCTTTCAGCTCATGCTTCAACATCTAGGAACTCTACTAAGATTCCCAGTCCAAGTCTCTCCAGTTTATAGGGTTCTCCTGCATTAAGTGATCTGGATTTGGGCTGAAATAAAGTATGAGACATGAAAGATATGAGCACCTGGCACCTAAATAAGAGAGAAGTAGCAATAATGAGATGGCGATACAGTTCTTGTGAGCTAGTCACTAAGTGAGACTACACTTGGAACTAGGCAATTTGTTTTTATTAAGATGATCACTAATAACAATTATCACTAATAATCGCTAATATTATTAGCAATAATGTTAATAGTGGCGGGAGGATCGCCTGAACTCAGATGCTCAATACCAGCCTGGGCAAGCACAGAATTCAGAATGAGCTCAGTGGTCAGTCCCTGCCCCCGCCCCCTATACCATACACAGAGTAATAATGAACTATTTCTCATTTGTGCCCAGTTTTTTGCAGAAGTTTTTTTAATGGGGATTAACCTTCTCACAGTATCAGTCCATGGTGGTTCCAGCATAGTTTGTACCCAAAACCATGATTAGAGCCACCTGAGGGAAGCTCAGAACCAATCAAGACTATACCCAGGACAACCTACTAAACCAGAATCTTCCCTCAGGTCAAAGGCTAAGCATTTTCCAGTTTCCCAAAGCTACCCTGAGTCAATGGAACTTAAAGTGATTTGTGGCAGCAAGTCAGGGTAGCCTCTAATTCCTATACAGAGAAAGATATTTTCTGAAGCAAAATTCAGGTCATATTTTTTGACAATAGAGAATATTGTATACATAGATAGATCACTCTGGAAAATCCAGGACCTACAATTGCTATATTTCTGTAACTGTCAGGCAATGCTCTTATCACCCCTTAAGGACAGACTAGTGACCTGCTAAGAGAAGATCACATTTCCAGAATTTAAGTTTTGAGCCTGTCCATATAAACTGGCCATGAGGCCAACTGTGGGAAGGGTAACTGCTTTCTAAGTCAATTTTAGTCCATCTATCAGTACTTATTAATGTCAAATGAAGCAATAGGATAGATCTCTATAAAATGCTATGTGATTGTGTCACTCATCATGTATGCAGCACTACTTTATCTGCGTCTCTACCTGAATATTATGCAGATGAAAATAAAAGTATATCTGAAAGTATTTCTGATTTTCTAGAGAAATTTCCAAATATAAATCCAAAATTATATTAACCAAAGAGTGTTACATTTACATTTATTAATCAGGCCAGGCATGGTGGCTCATGCCTGTAATCCCAGCACTTTGAAGGCCAAAGTGGAAGGACTGCTTGAGCTCAGAAGTTTGAGACTAGCCTGGGCAATATAGCAAGATCTCGTTTCCACTAAAATAAAAAAAAAAAAAGTAGCCAAGTGTGGTGACATGTGCCTGTTTTCTCAGCTACTCAGGAGGCTGAGGTGGGAGGATCATTTGAGCCCACGAGTTCAAGGCTGCAAGGAACCATGATTGCACCACTGAAGTCCAATTTGGGCAACACAGGAGACACCATATCAAAAAAATAAAAAATAATAAAAATAATAAAAATTTTAAAATAATTTAAAAATGATAAAAATAAGAATTTTTGTAAAAGAAAATTCTTCAGCCTTGGGGTAAGAAAAGCATATCTCCACTGTTTTGCCAAAATGGACTCTTGGACGTGGACACTTCTGCCACGTGCTACGTATTTAACTTAAAGTTCCTAATGCCCTTCTAACCAGTGGTGAGGTCAGAACGACCTTTGCAGGGGAAGGGGGTGAATTGAGATATTTGCCCTTCTTGGTTGTAGGTGCCAACCGGTTGTTCACATTCAATCCTGAACTTTGACAAATCTCTTGACTTAACTGGGAAATCTTCAAATGTAAAATGTGTTGATTACACAAGTTGGAGGGCCTAGAGAATGAAGCCTTTTAAAAGTGTTTTGGGGCTACTTGAGCAATCCCACTGAAACTTGTTCTCTGTCAAGAACCACTTTTAAAAAGAAGTATAATTTTTTTTAAAAGGCAGCACACCCACCTTTATACAAGCTTTCTATTTAAAATGGCATTGAGGCAAAGAGGGAACAGATATTTCTGCCCTATGCGACAGTCTCTAATGAGTTGAGATTAAGTGGCTGGCATCTCCAAGAATTCTTCAGGCTGGCCTTTCATTTCCTAGTAGAGATAGGAAAACTCACTGAAAACCTAGCAAACAAAAAAATGACGGAGCCCCTAAGTCAAGTGCCCATCCTCCATTATTACCTGGAAAATTCCTATGGAAGCTTCCAACTTTCTACAGTTTTTTAGTTCTGCCCTTGGTGGTTAATTAATGTAGTGCATAAGACTATCATAGGATAAGTGACTTGGCCTTTGACTATGGGAGGAGTAACTACAGTGAAGAAGTAGGAAGAGAAAAAATCTGTAGGCACTCACTCCTGTAGACACTGTCCATATCTAGCCCTTCCTGTGCACACTGTCCTGTGCTAATATTGAGGAGAGAGGAAGCATTGTTTAGAAGGAAGTAGCTCCTCAAGGAAGGAAGTGGCCAGTACAGGAAAAACAAAGCAGAACCTTCCCAGAATAGAATTCACCTTTCACCTTTCACCTTTGACCACCCCTTAGGGCTCCCTACCCCACATCCAAGTCCTGTCAGACAGTGATATGCACGTTAAGACCTGTGCCTTTGTCTAAGCCTGCCTTTGTCCATTGTTGAATCATGTATATTTTTCCAAAATTAATGTCACCAGCATTTGTAGCCCTCAGATACTGCCTGGATTCTCAAGCCCTTAATAAACAGGTGAGACTGTGCTGTTTGGTCTCCTGATGATCATGGACAAGTTCTTCATGGACAAGTTCTTCTGACCAACAGGACTGAAATCTGCTCCTCAGCAACAGGATCTTCTAGAAAATGACTCCCTTTAGCTTACACGTCTCAAACAACCAATGTCATTGCCATTTTTATCAAAGCTTTGTGGCTGCTCTATAGAGCAAACAATTTTAATTTTTATTTCCCTAAAGAATGTAAGTAGCCTCATGTGGGTAAATGAATAGTTATTCTTCTGTTTACCTGGATCTAAGTAATTGCTTAACAAAAAATGATCCCCAATGATTTTGTCAAAAAAAAAAAAAAGTTGTTTTTGCTTGTAGATATCATATTCTCTCAGAAGCTGTAATCATTCCAAAAATTGCATAATCTGATCTTGACAATTTAAGGTAAAATAGTTGCAAAAAGAAATAGCTTCTTACACATACTCTAAGTATATTTGCCTTTTTATTAGAGTTGGTTTCAGACATTCTTCACATTTTTAGGAAATCTTTTGATTTGTTTCTGTTTTAGTGTGTAACGTAAAACTCTCCACCTTTTACTGAAACATATTACCCACTGAAAAATTAAAAACAGTATAAAGGTAGGAATAGTTGAAGCCAGTTTTAAAGACTTTAAAGCTGAAATAAATTTTTCAAATTATAATGCTCTGCTTTCATATATAGGTCTTCCTAACAGACCAATAAAATGGAGTGCTTGTTGTTTATTGGAAATTGACATTCCAATGGTGTTAGCCAACCAAGTAATTCTTTTTTCAAGTTTCCTGCACAAAAATGTGTACAAAGGAATATTTTTATACCAATTAATGTTTATAGTTTGTTTTGGAACATTAAGTTAAACTAAGGTTAGTTTTATGTGTTCTCTTTTTACCATATTTAATGAATATCATTGGTGGTCAAT
This sequence comes from Colobus angolensis palliatus, assembly GCF_000951035.1. Lineage (NCBI taxonomy): Eukaryota > Metazoa > Chordata > Mammalia > Primates > Cercopithecidae > Colobus > Colobus angolensis. The sequence goes on from NW_012114488.1 coordinate 5,840,478, forward strand.
TTTTCTTCTAGGGTTTTTAATCTTTGTTCCATTTCAGAATAACAGCATGGGAAAGATAAAAAATAAACACAAAAAGAAAGTCTTCACAGAGGCAAACGGATTATTGTGTTATTTAAAGTGAGCATTTAATATTCTTTAAAGAAAAGTAGAGCTAGATTATGTGCGGAGAGGCTGCACAAGATACTAGCCACCAACTGAAAAATGTTGCTGGGGGAGGGGTTGTTCTAGTCTGATGGGCCACAGGAAAAATTTTTATTGAGTTCCACCTATGTGTGCTGCTCTCTATGACAGGATTTTTATATGTACCATTTCACATTATCATGTAACAAACCTACAGTGTTACTCTCTTCATTTGGCAAAGAAAAACTTGAGGCCCAAATATTTAAGAAGATTGTAGGAAGTCACACAACTAATAACTGATAGAACTAGAATTTCAAAAAAAAGGTCTGGCCCAGCATGGTGGTTCACACCTTTAATCCTAACACTTTGGGAGGTCGAGGTGGGAGGATCCCTTGAGCCCAGGAGTTCAAGACTAGCCTGGGAAATATACCAAGACCCCATCTCTACAAAAAGTAAAAAGAAAAAAAAATTACTAGCTAGGGATGGTGGTGTGTGCCTATAGTCCCAGCGACTGGGGAGGCTGAGGTGGGAGGATTGCTTGAGCCTGGGAGGTTGTGGCTACAGTAAGCTATGACTGCACTGCTGCACTCCAGCCTGGGTGACAGAGCAAGACCCTGTCACCCCCACCCCCGCCCTCCACACACACACATCCCTCAAAAAATTAGGTGTGTTTGAGTCCAGATCCTGAGCTCCTCTTTTTACCAAGAAAGACTCAGTACCTAGACAAGAGGTTAGAGTATCACATGAAAATAAGCAACAGAAGTTATAGCAAAACTATGGTGAGAAGCAAGAGTGCTGGAATCACCAGGTCATGCTTAGATTTGGGAGACAGTTTTGAAATTTTAGCAAATAGAATGTGAGAACTTCTGACGGAGGAGCAATCAGACAGCAAGGCTTCCAAGGGGAAAATCAAAAGAAAACATAATACGTTCCTTAGCTTTTAAAGGATGTGTCTAACCTACATAAAACCAAGCATCAGTATAATCAATGAAATACTGACATGGAATGTAATGTCTCAAACACTTTTAGCAGAATAGCTCAAAATTCAGTGCAGGATAATCTATACACACCACTGTTATAGGCTTAATTTTTCTACCATAATCTGAAGGAATTTAAAATGTGGGTTTCTCTGTCTCTTCTCATTTACGATAGCAAAAAGTGAGTGATTAAATGATTTTATACAAATAATGCTTTTGGAATGGCCCTAAATTTCTTGATGTAAAATACTTCTCTGTAATATATTGTTACACAGAGACATGAACACCAAAGTTTGCCAAATACACATGAATTGATGAAAATAATACAGAGGTCTTCTTAGAAGTCAGAATTTCAACCTTTGTTCTTAGAACAGCTAAGTTTAACTTCTCACTTGACAATGGTTTATTATATATTATATATTATAAATATTTATATATGTAAAATGTCATAATATATTGATAACTTTAGATATATAGAGAAAAACACATGAATTTATCTCCATCAGTAACTTTT
>NW_012114488.1:5842547-5845331 GCF_000951035.1 Colobus angolensis palliatus
ACTCCAGCCTGGTGACAGCAAGACTCCGTCTCAAAAAAAAAAAAACCTTTGGAAGCAATTTTTCCCATTGAGTAAAATAGGCCTCTGAGCAGGGATCCTGGTTGTCAGCCGGCTTTTGAGGCCTCTTCCCAATCTAGATGTCTCTATTTGGGTGTGCTGCCTGCGCAATCATCCAGGTCAGTGGTATCTAACATCCCCCATGGGGAGAATGAGGTGGTGACACCCAGCATTTGTTTAGCTTCTAGGGAGAACTTGTGAAAGCTAAAGACTTTAGTTTAAGGCTGAGAAAACCCAATGAGTTGAAAGGGGCTAAAAACTGAAGACTGAAAAGATATTCCCTATATTTTATTGCGCACTGGAGTAACCTCTAGTACCCCCTTGGCAGAAGTCTACACCATTAAATTTAAAATGTGATCACCTAACACCCTCGTATGTGGGGCTGCATTTCGTCACTCAGCCCACAGCCTGTCTTGCTGACATTCTTGACTGGCTGTGGGGCTGTCACTGAGGTTGCCTGGCAGGGCCCACAGTCAGCCTTTCTGAGGCTATCGATCTCCATGTGAACAGCTGACAATTCTAATTTCAAACTCTGTGTATTTCAAGTTGCACTTTGATACTGTAGTAAATCCAAGACAAATTACACATATTTAGTTCCTAAAGTAATGATGTGTGGATTTACTTTGGATATAGAAAAAATAAATATGCTGTGCGTGTCCCCACTTCTTTCCTCCACAGTAACGTGGTATTTGTAAAACAAATGCCTTAAAAATTGATCTGTACATGAGGCAAGGAGTATCTGCTGCTTTTCTTAAAGGCATAGGAAAATAGTATTTAATAATAATATCAAGAATATAATGTTTTATTTTATGTGTTTACTTATTGATAGTTATATTTAATAGTTGAGGAACATTTGGTCTCTGCTGAAAATATATTTTGTGCTTTAAGTGAATTCTTGCTTCGATCAAATTTGTAGACTATAAAGAGACATTCCTCAATAATTCCACCTGATCCCCACTTGTGACACAAGCCAGGCTGCTCAGGTTTCTGTCTTTACCTGGGGCACCCTTATCCTGTGCTGCAAATTCAAATTCTGATTCAAATTCAAATTTCCTTTGTTCTCATAAGCGCACCTTCTTCAAAAAAGCCTTCACTATATCCCTTGCCTTCCCAGAGACCAAAATGACTCAGTGTTATTTATTGTGGTAAAATATACGTAGCATAAAATTCACCATTTTAATCATTTTAAAATGTGCAATTCAAGGGCATTTTGTATATTTATAATGTTGTGCAACCATCACCATTATCTACTTCCAGAACATTTTAATCACCCCAAAAGGAAACCCTTGTACCCATTAAGCAGTCACCCCCACCAACCCCTCCTCTTCCCAGGCCCTAGAAACCCCTAATCTGCTTTCTGTGTCTATGGATTTATCTATACTGGAGAGTTTATGTAGTGGAATTAGACAATATGTAGCCTTCTGTGTCTCATTGTTTTTACTTGCTGTAATGGTCTCCATTCATCCATGTGTGTAGCGTGTATCAGTACTTCATTCCTTTTTACAGCTGAATAATAATCCATTGGATGGACATACCGTATTTAATTTATCCACCCATAATAACTATTTGGAATGCTTCCACTTTTGGCTGCTATAAATAGTGCTGCAATGAACATTCTTATACAAGTTTTTGTTTGAAGACCCATATTTTATTTTTTCAATAAAATTCTTGGAGATATAGATATATAGATATCTCCAAAAATATCTCCAAGGAATTAGTGACGGCTTTTTTGATGAAGGTAGGCTTCTGAGCACAAAGGAAATTTGAATTTGAGTTAGAATTTAGATATATAAATATAAATGTATATATATTTAAGATAGTTTGGCAGTTTCTTCATAAGTTAAATATATAATTATATCAATTCTACTCCTGTTTATATATTTTATAAGTATTTTATATAATTATATAAGTATAATTGCATTATACAAGTATAATTATATGAATTATATAAGTAATTACATAAATATAATTATATAAGAATATAAATATATAAGAATATAATTATATACAAATATAATTATGATACATAAATATTTATATTGTAAATAGATATAAAAGATATAAACAGGAATGGAATTGCTGGGTCATATGATAATTACATATTTAACTTATTAAGAAACTGCCAAACTATTTCAAAAGACTTCATCATTTTTACATTCCCATTAGCAATGTGTGAACCAGTTTCTCTGCCTCCTCAACAATACCTGTGATTTTCCTTTTCTCAAATTATGATAGCTGTCCTAGTGTGTGTGAAGTCATACATCACTGTAGTGTTGATTTGCAATTCCCTAATGGCTAGTAACCCTGAGCATCTTTTCATGTATGTTAGGCATTATCATCTTTGGAAAATGTCTATTGATTTGCAAATTTTTTCTCTTATTATTTGGGTTGTCTCTTTATCAATAGTTTCCTTTGATGCACAAAAGCCTTTGATTTTGATGAAGTCCAGCTTATCCTTCTTTTGTTACTCATGCTTTTGGTGTCATATCTAAGACAGCATTGCCAAATTCAGTAACATGGAGATTTTCATTTATGCTTTCTTCTAGGAGTTTTATAGTTTTAGCTCTTGAATGTAGGCCTTCAATCCATTTTTAGTTAGTTTTTGTGTATGGTGTAAGGTAAGGATCCTAGTTTATTAATTTGCATGTGGCTAGTGAGTTGTCGCAGCACCACTTGTTGAAGAGACTATTCTTTCCATCATCCATTGATTTTGAAACTTTCTAGTGG
>NW_012114488.1:5846726-5852850 GCF_000951035.1 Colobus angolensis palliatus
TAATAAAGTCATAAAATTGATTTGGTTCTTTTTACTCTTTTAATGTGTCTTGCATTATATTTCTATTGGATAACACTGGCATAGACAAACAGAAAAGCAAGCGTCTCACAGCTATGCAGATAGTAAGAGAAATGATGTTTATATCCATTTCTTCAAATTTTAGAATTTAGGTTTTTATTTACTATTCTGTACAACTCAAAATTAACAAGGAGTATTAAGATGTGATTGGTGGTTCCAATTTGAAACTAGGAAGTGGGGCTTGGATTCACAACCTATATTCAGTTCTATGTTGTGCACAGAACACCTTCAAGGACACAAGCAAAAGGCAAACATGCTGCCTACAGCGTCAAGTCTCATGGGAGGCACACCTGTCCCACATCACCTAATTAGAGAACAATTACATGTTAAGCCAGTGGTTCAAAACCAGCAGTAAGTTGGTTTGGTTTCCCATGGAACATTTGGCAATGTCTGGAGATATTTTTGGTTATCACTGGGGGTACTACTAGCATCTACTGGATAGAGGCCCAGGGATGCCACTAAATATTCTATAATGCACAGGACAGACCCCTACAACAAAGAGTCAGTTGACACAAACTATATATTGTCCTGAGGATGAGAAACCCTGGGCTAAACCATTGCTAAGGGAAGTATTTCAGAGCAAGAGCAGATGATTGCATGCTGGAGCTCTCAGGGGAAATGACATGAAGGAAAGGACCCTTAGGCAGACCATGAAGTCTTGGCACGTTCTGCTGGGTAGAGGAATGGGCTAAAATGGGCAATAAGAGTGACTGCCAGTAGGGGAGGAGTGTGGCGAGGAGTGGAACTAGAAATGGACTTGAGCCCCTTGGAGTAGAGTGTGTCATGAAAGGAAGCAGTGACTAGAGAGGTGACCTGCAACTCAAAAGAACCGGACTCTAAGCCTGATTCTTCTACTTGGTAGCTGGATGGCTTTGAACAAATCACATGAGTTTCCTCAACTTCAATATAGTCCTTTGTCAAATGAAAATAATTGTAACAACTTTGACTCTTTCTAAGTTTTGAGTATCAAATGAGACCCTTGGTGTAAAACAAGTCATCATGGGCAATACAAAGTAGTATCGTTGACTTTATTGTTGTGTTTGTTGCTATTTTGAGTTGGTGCCAGAGTGTGGAAGGCTGGCAAGGAGAGGAAGCTGGGTCTGATGAGACCACCTGGAACAGGACAGCAATAAGAGGACAGTGACTCTTTGGAAGGTTCACTTTGATGCAATGTGTAGGAAAGACGAGAACTGGGAGAGAGTGAAGTTAGAAAAATCACCTAGGAAACTTTTCCAGGGAAACACCATGAGTGGGTAAGAGGGACCTGGAGGGCACTAAATGGACTTAAGCAGTCACTCCCAGTGGGGCACACTGGGGAGATGAGTTGTAGCTTTTGTAGAGGTAGACAGAAAAATCAGTAGATTACTCCACTGGCTTGCGCACTAGTCCTTTCTAATGCGAAAGATTACGAGTGAAAAATATATGTGGTTTCTAACACTGGGTGTCTAATGTTTTATAGATAATCAACACAGAATCTTAAGAAAATATGAATTATGAAGTTTCCCTGAATATGTCTCATCTTCAATAGTCCTACAATGGCAGTATGTTTTAAAATTTGCTTCCCTAGTAGGATGTACTTTCTAGCTCTTTGTTTGAAGTTGTTGTGGTTTTTTTTCACATTTAATATTTGCTTTTGTTTTTTGAGATAGGGTCTTCTCTGTCACCCAAGCTGGAGTGTAGTGGCATGATCTTGGCTAACTGAAACCTCTGGCTCCTAGACTCAAGTGATCCTCCTGCCTCAGTCTCCCAAGTAGCTGTGACTATAGGCGCTCACCACCACACCCAGCTAATTTTTGTATTTTTAGTAGAGATGGGGTTTCACCATTTTGGCCAGGCTGGTCTCAAACTCCTGACCACAAGTGGCCCACCTCGGCCTCCCAAAGTGTTGGGATGACAGGCGTGAGCCACTATGCCCAGCCTTCACATTTAATATTTAAATTCAGAGTCTTTCAGCCTGGTACCCAGGCAGATAACTACTTATATTAATTTTTTTAGTTAAAAATATTTTTTGTAAGACATTTGGGAAGTGATCTAATACTTTTACTCTATCATAAGGATGTAGAGAATGTAGAAAGTAGGCTCCATTAGCATGTAAGCTTCCAAAGGGCAGGGATTTGGGGCTGTTTTGTTCATGACTATAATCCTATGCTTAAAACACTGCCCAGCACATGGTAGCTCCTATAATTATTTGCTGAATGAATAAATGAATTATTAAGAGGCACATGTTGTGTGTGTACTACTCCTGGGTAGTTATGTGGTTAAATAGGCACTGTGTGCATTTTGTGGTGCTGAGTTTGACAATATCTTATTTCCAGCCATGGACCAAGGCCCTTACAAAAGCCCTGTCATGAGACCCATCTATTGCCACTCATTCATTGCCACCAGCACTCAAATCAATCATTTTCTCCTCTCCTTTTTACCTCTCCTGGAATCCAACAGCGGTAAAATCAGTAAAGTTGGAAGTGGATGAAGATAAGAGCACAAAGGGATCCCATTTTTCCAACTCGGAAGTGGCAATCGGTTTGTCTCCTTACACCTTTCCCCAAAAGAGGCTTTTCCATGTTCCTGAAGAAAACATCGCCTGGGCGGGTGTGTGCCTGGCAGAACGCTGCTCTCCAATCTCCTTGGGCAGCCACAAAAAAAGGGGGGGGCAGTGAGTGGGGCGGCTCTTCAGTAAGATGTGACAATATGCCAGTTTCACCAATGATAAGAGAAGCCTGAGACACCAAGAGTCAGCACAGGCCACAGGTCATGTTTGACAGTGCAAAGCTGCAAAGTCCTTCAGATAAAGCAAATAGGAGAGTGGGCTCCAAAGCCTGCCAACAGGGTCCCGAAAGCTAAAAGGGAAACTTTCCTAAAGAAACGGGGAAACAATGTAAGGATGCTAAATTGGTCATTTAAGTATGCCCTCCCTGGTTAGAAGAAACCTCCTTTGCATAGTTTCCACTCTCTTTAACCATTCTGAGGATTTACTACCCATTCATAATGTCTGCTCACTTTCTGAATCAACTTGCAATTTGTTCTGTACTACACTTGAAATCTTCACTTAGAAGAGAAAAAGAAGCCCAAGGATATTATACTCAGAATCTATCTTCTTATAAAGAAAACAAATAAACAGCCAGGCACAGTGGCTCACACCTGTGATCCCAACACTTTGGGAGGCTGAAGTGGATGGATCACTTGAGATCAGGAGTTCAAGAGTGGCCTGGCCAACATGGAGAAACCCCATCTCTACTAAACACACAAAAATTAGCCAGGCATAATGGGGGACGCCTATAATCCCAGCTATTCAGGAGGCTGAGGCATGAGAATCGCTTTAACTCGGAAGGCAGAGGTTGCAGTGAACTGAGATCACGCCACTGCATTCCAGCCTGGGCAACAAAGTGAGACCCTGTCTCAAAAAAAAAAAAAAAAAAAAATGGAAACAAACATAACATAAACATAACACTTATGAAAAAAGGAAACAAGCATAAATACTTATGAAATGCATCAAATTACCAAATTCTCATAAGCATTGGTTTGAAATTTTATTGTACATTTGGGGCCATACTGTAGACATAGCTAAGATACATAAAATATGAGATCGCATTATTGAAGAGGCATCAAACAGGGAAAAGGAATCTGCTGTGCAGTTTCTTTCACTGAAATGGAAGCCTCTCAAGTTTCATATTTAATTCACGCAAAAAAACAACTTCTTAGTATTTTTTAAAATAACATAACATTTCAAATGGTATATCTCTGGATTTAAAACCAATCATTTTCTAACATCTCAAGATTCTGCAATTTATGCATTTTCTGAAAATCTGAAGAGTCCTGATTAACTTAGGAAGACATTCTTCTTTAATCTGTATGTAGAAATATAGAAACTTCTGTTATTTCTATATATTTCAAAGATATAAAGTGTATTATAGATGGGAATAGTGCCCATAGATATGTGTAATGCACAATTGTACATCTCTATACAGTGGGCCTGGGTATGTACATGCCTGTGTAGTCATTTTGCTTTCCAGAGCAAATGATACAGCCAAAAATAATGTCTGAAGAAAATTCTGTTTTCTCAGTGCCTGTAAATTCCTTATCTGTGTATATTTAATGTTGACATTATCATGCAGAATTTTTATTAAGTCTTTCACTTTATCTCTGAGCGAGACTAAAAAGAAGAGCAGTCCATTAATATCTGTCTTAAACTCCCACTACATTAAATATCTCTTTTTGAAATGTGAAGATTCCAAAAGAAAATGAAGCCACTTAAAAATCTGTACAATAGCAAATAGAAAGCGATACAAATAAAAAATTAAAATGGCGCACCCTTCAATAAAGCAAATTTGGATGAGATCAAATGAAAATGAGCAAAAGCTTGAGCTAGAAACAAACATTTAGTCAAATGGAAAACATTTCTGGACTTCTGCTTTTCAGACCTGTCTGCCTCCCAAGCTGTTATATGGTGATATTGAAAATGCTTTACATATCACAGAGATAACTGAAGGATTAAAGGCATGTTTGAAGTTCTTGGAACTATTCTAAGAAAGCCACTCGAGAAAACACAAGCACTGTCAAAAATACTGTGCAGTCCATTATTAAAAACGGGCAATCATTTGTCATCCATTTCATCTTTCCCTTCTATTTTCTCGCATTAAACTATCACATTATAGTTAACATTTTGTAAATCAATTTTATGTTGCATAATGAGTCCCCAGAGCAATACCCAAACCGTATAAACCAAGACAAGCAGAAAAGATGGTCTTAAGAAATGAACGAATAAGAATTCACTCATGTCAAGCATTATGCTGAGCACTAGAGACATAGCAATAAATGCAGATGCAACCCCTGCCCTCATGAAACTTACACTTCAACAGAGCAGAGAGTAATTCCTGATTGTTCCAAAAATAAACAAAAAAAGCAGTGTGCTATTGAAATGAAATGTGTATGCACACAGGGACCTAACATAGTCCAGGGGAAGAACAGGAATATAGATAGGGCAGAAGGAATTGTGGAAGCTGGGAAGGCCATCATGGCTGGTTGGTCATCCTGATATTTTTTAAAAGCCATTTATGTTGTTAAGAGGAATAGAAGCCTCTGTAACATAAACTTAATAACATAACATAAATTTCTTAACATAGAAATTCTCTATAGAGTGTTTACATATTTATAACATACCTTGTTGAAACTGGGGTTAATGCTCATTGTTTTGTCTATCAGGGACAGTACCAGCTGCTTTCATGCATGCCTTTTCTATGCAGTATTAATGTCCTGGTTATGATTTATTTAACCTTATTGTTGACTAGCTTTAGTTTGCCAACATTTGACATAGGAGTTGTGTTAAAATTTCATTCTAGCATGCTGACATATACAATACACATTATTTTACCTGCCACGATTTCATGTATGTTTCCCAAAAAAGCCACTACTCTTCCTCAGTTTGGGGGTTTGTTTTCTTTTCAATTCCAGCCTAGTTTTTATTTCTACTTTATAGTTATCATGCTGTAACAAACAGTTTCAATTATAAGAAACTAGGAAAAAGAAATTGACATTTTCACCTACCAAATCCCAGTAAGGTATTATTGTGTTTTACATGTAATAGACAAAGGAAACATGACTAGTATTTGTTGATAACTGACATAGTGGCTTGCAAGAAGTTTTAGAAAGAGACCAATATTTACCTCAAAAGTTCCCTACAGAAAATATTGCTCTCCTTCTTTTTCTTCCCCACACCCAGCTGATGCAAGCAAACCCCAAAGCTGGGGCTCAGCCTTAGAGGGTTCTTGGCTTCACTCAGGAAAGAATGCAAGCGTGAGCTGACAGTGAAAGAAAGCAAGTTCTTTAGAGCAACAGTGTACAGCAAAACAGTGCTCCATAGACAGAGCAGGGCTACCCCTAGGCAGAGCAGCCAAAGTAGCCCTTGTGCATCGATGGCTAGCTATATTTACGCTCACTCCTAACTATATGCTAAGTAGGAAGCGTATTATTCACAAACTTTCTGGGAAATGGGGCAAGGAGTTCCCAGAACCACATAAGGTAACTTCCAGGTCATCACCATGGTATTTAT
>NW_012114488.1:5853765-5859671 GCF_000951035.1 Colobus angolensis palliatus
AAACCTAAAGTGGTTCTATTGAACCACCAGGAACCAAATAACTGATGAGGACCAACAGCCTTACAATAGCAAAATTTCAATTTTCTTCTTTCTAAAAGTCAGAGAAAGTATTTCTAAAATTGATTTAATGTAGTAAATGAATTCTTTAAAAGAAAAAGGGTTTTGAAATACAGACCTCTATAAAGGAGCAAATCTTATTGCTTCTGTTCACCTTATGATGCAATTTTATACCTATTAGCAGGGTTAGTATACTTTGAGTTATTTCTTCTAAACTTTTGTCTCCAATAAAATTCTGTTGACTTTGACATTGACAGTGACAATGCCTCCAATAAAAGTTTGCTGACAATGACATTGTTGATGTCATCCAGTGCTGTAATCTTTGCTCTTCCCCCTTTAATAAACATTCTGGTCTTCCTAAAACAGTATTTAAAGATACCCAGGATTGAGGGCAGAGGTGGGAACCATATTTGCTAAGCACAAAAGAACAGGATAGAACTCTTGGAATATGCTGTGTTTTGTTAGCTATTTAAAAGAAATAAAAGCAAGAAATCAGCATTGACAGATGGGCAACAAGTTTGCAATTTTTTCTATCCTTGCTCAGGTAGCATTTAACTATAGAAATTTGGGAGGAAGAAAAAAACATTTCCTCTCTACTCCCTAACCAACACCAAACACCAAAATTCAGCAACCATAATCTCAATATTTCGAAGGCCATAACTGATTTTAGCTTATTGCCTAGACTGGCCATTCTCATATTTAACATTTACAGGGTGTATTAGGCTGTCCTTGCATTGCTATAAAGAAACACCTGGAGCTGAGTAACTTGCAAGAAAAAAGGTTTAATTGGCTTCTGATCTGCAGGCTGCAGAGAAAGCACAATACCAGTATCTGCTTCTGAGAAGGCCTCAGAAAGCTTACAATCACGGCAGAAGGTAAAGGGGGAGCAGGCATCTCACGTGGTGGAAGCAGCAGCAAGAGAAAGAGGAGGGAGGTGCCACACACCTTTAAATGGCCAGATCTCATAAGAACTCATTGACTATTGCAAGGACAGTACCAAGAGGATGGTGCTAAACCCTTCATAAGAAATCCACCCCCAAGACCCGAACACCCCACCAGGTCCCACCTCCAACACTGAGGATTACATTTCAACATGAGATTCGGGCAGGAACAACATCCAAACTATATCACAGGGTTTTGCTATTTTTTCTATTTATGAACAATACCATATTCTATAATCTCAAGTAAGCTTTAATTTTGTCAGAGAGACTGATGAGCAGAAGTCATCCACTAGTAAGTGAACATAGCTACGTTTCCTATGTCTGTATCTCATCATGACGTTATTGTTCTCTACACTTGCACTAACTCTCCAAAGGAATTATGTTTTTGTAGTGAAAATTATATGCAATACTGAAAATTAAGATTGCATGGACTCTCAAAAATCTTGAGATGACTCTTTATAGATATCTATCGATACATAGGTTGATAGTCACAGATGAACATCATACGTCAATATATATCAAATAGCTACAGGAATTATTAGCAGTTCCTGTAGCCTTGGTGAAAAAGCAGTTCCCCCATTCCAAAGATCTTTTTTTCAAGAAAGTATTTGTAAATATTGTAAAGAATTCACTTTTTACTAATTTGGGTTTTTTAATTAAAATATTAGAATATCAATGTCAGTCTATAGCATTTTGTGCACTTTTAGCTTCAACTTTTTGCTAAAATAGCTCATCTATTAATTTTGCAATGTTATCTCCATAAACTTAGCCTAGAATTCTTTCTGTGCTTACATTTACAGTTTTAGATGAAATATTATGTTTATTAAAGGAGCCATTTACTGTTGAGAATATCACCTCATTGGTTTTTTTTCTTGCCTTTAGTGGCTCATAATGAAAGGGGGAAGGTAACCATTCATATTCCATCACTGAAACAAAATTTAGCAAACACTATACACCGAGCCCTATGAGAAACATCTGTGCTTACATTTACTGTATATTCCAAACCTTTTACACGACATAATTTGTTATAAAACTTGTTTATTCAGATCTTTTGCAATGTTGACTGTGTTTTTACCAGGAAATACATTCAAAGGAATGTATTTTAGCCTGGTAATCACGTTGTTTTCCAAGGATTCTTTTAGCTGTTTTTACTAAGGCAAGATGAACATGTTTCCTCTTTGTGTCTTTAGGCCATTGGCTATACAGTGAAGTTTTTCATTAAACATTAATTGGGTATTACATAACTAATCATTACAGGAGAAATCATAGAATATCTTTAAAATGTCTTGATGACTTTGCTCTATCCTTAGCTAACATCTCAAGGCACAATTTTCCTCGAGGTCAAGGTTCACTTTGAAAAAGAGTAAGTGAATATCCATATTTTAATAGTCTTCTCAATCCTTCCATTGGGGAGAAGGTGGAGGCAGAAATTTTGTCAAATCTGATTAGATCGTCAACACATCAATAGTTCCTAATAGGACTCAGAGGAATTATCAGCGTTCTCTTGCTCATCACTTTGTCTTGACTTATTAGCATTATTTTAGTCAAATTTCTTTCAAATGAGATAATATGTCTTTAAACTCTCTTACGTCTACTTATGTTCATCCATAAATGACTTGAAACATTTAAGTCAAGCTTGTCCAACCCATGGCCTGTGGACTGCACGCAGCCCAAGACAGCTTTGAATGCAGCCCAACATAAATTAGTTAAGCTTTCTTAAAATATTAGAAGAATTTGTTGTTGTTGTTTTTTTTTTTAGCTCATCAGCTATCATTAGTCTATTTTATGTGTGGCCCAAGACAATTATTCTTCTTCCAATGTGGCCCAGGGAAACCAAAAGATTGGACCCCCCCTTATGTAAATGATGAAAACAAAAGAATGATTGAGAGAGACTTGGCCAACCCATTTATGCCAAGGAACCCACAATCTCCCTTTAACAGACTTTGAGTGTAAGTGACACATGCCATGTGGAATGAAGTAGGAATCAGCATTAATCCACTTAAGCTAAATATTTGCAAAGCTTAATTTCATTCTTTAATTAAAAAAATAAGATATAAATAGAAGTTAGTCATATTTTCCCCAATGGATCATCTTGCACAATTGTGGGGGTACTAGATCCCATTTTCAGAAGCCCTGCCTTAGAGTGAGAACCAGCTATTCTTAGAGGTGCAAATGATATTCATTAGTCTGTTCTGCAGACTGAAATGAACTCTATTTTCCTACCTAAAATCAAAACTTGCAATGTAGTTTTTTGGCATTTTTTTTTCCTAGTGTGACCACCCAATAATGCCATCTGGTCTCTAATAGCCTCATTTTAACATGGGATCGCAAAATGCCACGTTGCAAGACTGGCCAAATTCAGGCAGTACGATCAAGAAGGTGTTAAGAAGCAAGTCAATTAGTGTCATAGTTACAGTTATGGTGCAAAATGTAAGACAGGTGCTTATACCAGAAACTCATTGAAAAGCATTCTCTCCACTTAGTTATATGTAAAGGCAATGAAGGAATTTGACCACAAGCATTCCCATAAATATTTAAAAACAGTTTTCTGGCTGAGTTAATAAATGAATGGAATGGTTCAGAATTTCCAGCCATACTGTGACAAGTAATTGGTGAAATCTGCAAAATGCCTAGTGCCTATTTAAAAAGATGTTATGTTTTCAGGTCATTAAAGTACAGCATTTTATTTGCCAGTGATTTATTTTATTTGTAAAGTATCTTACTCGTAATGAAATGAAATAGCCATGACTTTAGCTCAATAAAATATTTTATGGCTTCTAAAACCTATGACTATATGTGTGTGTATGAAGTAAAAGAGCTGAAATTACCCTGAAACTGTCTCCACCCATAATTATTATTTATTTTTAGATAAAAGGATTTTTTAAAAATCTGAAATTTAAGCCTTGTTCATTAATACTCATCAGCAAAATACTAAAGCAGACTTTAAAGTCTAAGGGAAATAGTGTACTTAACCTTCACCTATGATAGGGATTCTCATTACGTTGGCCCGTAAATAAGTGAAAGTGAATGAGCACTGTAAAGATAGCTGCTCTTTTCAGAGTTTGGTGCTGCACTCCGCCTCTCTGTTTTCCACCCATCCAGCCCACTCAGCCTCTATTTGGAGGTGAATTCAGTCTTCATTTCATTTTTGGTAACTTTCCAGGGTTAGAAATACTCATCTCCAAAAGAATGCTAAAATCCATAGAAGAAATCTAGACACTTCTTGTTACGTCTTATTTTCTGTTACTAATTTCCCACTGAAATTTCCTATTCATTCTTTTGACTGAGTAGCCCAAGGTATTGTTTGAAAAGAGAAATCATTCAGGCCGGGCGCAGTGGCTCACGCCTGTTATTCCAGCACTTTGGGAGGCCGAGGTGGGCGGATCACGAGGTCAGGAGATCAAGACCATCCTGGCTAATACGGTGAAACCCCATCTCTACTAAAAATACAAAAAATTAGCCGAGCTTGGTGGCGGGCACCTGTATTCCTAGCTACTCGGGAGGCTGAGGCAGGAGAATGGCATGAACCCGGGAGATGGAGCTTGCAGTGAGCCGAGATTGCACCACTGCATTCCAGCCTAGGCAATAGAGCAAGACTCCATCTCAAAAAAAAAAAAAAAGAAAGAAATCATTCAAATAAACATTTGTTTAAAAACATCATGGTAATTATCGACACTTAATGCTGTTTTCTCCAGCATGTTCCAACCTAAAATGGACAATGTAGAAACTAGTAATTGAACAGCACGTAGGTGAACACAACCTAAATACTATGAAGTCAACACTATCTTAAGTTTAAGGAAAGACAAAGACAGGTAAAGTGTGCAAGGTGAGTTTTCAGAAGAAGGGGCATAGGACTGAATCCCACTTTCCTACTATTCAGTTTTCATGAAAGACTGACTAAAACTGAAATCTCAAACTAACTTTGATAAAGAAAGGAAATAAGATGTGTTACAAAGGGGAAGCTAGCCAGGCATGGTGACTCATACCTGTAATCCCAGCACTTTGGGAGGCTGAGGCAGGTGGATTATTTGAGCCCAGGAGTTCAAGACCAGCCTGGGCAACATAGTGAGACCATGTCTCTACAAAAAATACAACAATTAGCGAGGCATGGAGGTGCATGCCTGTAGTCCCAGTTACTGAGCAGGCAGAGGCGGGAGGATCACCTGAGCCTGGGAAGTCAAGTTAGCTGTGAGCTGGGATCGCACCCCTGCATTCCAGCCTGGGCAACAGAGTGAGACTGTGTCTCAAAAATAAATAAATAATTTACAAATTTAAAAACATTTTTAAAAGGAGGGGGAACCTTCAGTTTTGATAAAAGTCAAGTCACAGTGTGGGAAGTGAAATAGAAATCAAATGAATAAGTAAATAGTAGGGAAAAGAGAAAGCCCAAAGCAAAGCCAAGACAACAAGCAGGCTTAGAAATTCTGCAGAGATGGCAGAAAGAAGGCAATTTCACTAAGCCTGGGGAATAAAGACCAGGTCATTGGCCTAAATATCCAGGAATAAAAACTTGATGTAACATTCTTTCTGCAAAGAAATGGCAAGGGTTTGAGGTGATGGATATGTCAATTATCTGATCTAATCATTATGCAATGTATATATGTATCAAAATATCACACTATACCCTGGAAATATGTACAATTATTGTGTCAATTAAAAACAAAACCTATTAAAACCTTTTACATTTAAAAATACCCTATTGGGTGTAATCCCAGCACTTTGGGAGGCCGAGGCGGGCGGATCACGAGGTCAGAAGATCGAGACCATCTTGGCTAACATGGTGAAACCCCGTCTCTACTAAAAAATACAAAAAAACTAGCCGGGCGAGGTGGTGGGCGCCTGTGGTCCTAGCTACTCGGGAGGCTGAGGCAGGAGAATGGCATAAACCCGGGAGGCGGAGCTTGCAGT
>NW_012114488.1:5859721-5862894 GCF_000951035.1 Colobus angolensis palliatus
AAAAAAAAAAAAAAAATACCCTACCGGGGCCGGGCATGGTGGCTCACGCCTGTAATCCCAGCACTTTAGGAGGCTGAGGCCGGTGAATCACGAGGTCAAGAGATCGAGACCATCCTGGCCGACATAGTGAAACCCCGTCTCTACTAAAAATACAAAAATTAGCTGGGCGTTTTGGCGCCCATCGGTAGTCCCAGCTACTTGGTAGGGTGAGGGAGGAGAATCACTTGAACCGGGAAGGCAGAGGTTGCAGTGAGCCGATATCATACCGCTGCACTCCAGCCTGGCGACAGAGCAAGACTCCGTCTCAGAAACAAACAAACAAACAAACAAAAAACCTTTTGAGTACTCTAGACTTAGTACCTGAGGGAGAAAATAATCTGTATGACAAACCCTGTGACATGAGTTTACCTGTATAACAAACCTGCACATGTGCCCCTGAACATAAAATAAATGTTTGAAAAAAAAAAGTTAAAAATACATTTTGTACACATTCATGATGTGTTTTAGAGAAACTATCAAAGATGAGGAGCTCAGTATTATAAAAGCACAGAAGAGAATGTCCAGAATCTACATTTGGAGATTTTGGAGACTCCAAAAATCTCAGTGGCACAAATTGCTCCTTCTCCTGAATCATTAAACTGCAATAGTATTTAAATAACTTGAATGATGACTGTGGCTTTTATTCTAATATATTAGAAATTAGGAGCTTTTCTTCTCTAACAAATTCTCAGCTATATTTTATGGTTCTGGTAGTTGTTCAATACTGCCTTCTTAAATTTATTTTCTCAATAATCTAAATTCTTATAATAATGTATTATCAGAAGGTATAAAATATTTGTATTTGTTCTTACATTTTTAATTTAGATTTTACACTCAAAATGATCTTTACAATGTGAATTGTAATGAATATTTTTGTTTTATTTTTATTACATGCAAAAAATCATTAAAATAGCAGTTTGACACAATATATTTGACAATTTTTTTTCTTCTCAAAGTGAATTCCTGCTTTGAACACTCTGAAAATGCAACTCTGAAAGGTTCCCAAAACCTTGGATCCAGTCCCAAGCAAATCAGAAACAGGCTGTTGGCATTTTTTTCCCCTTATTTTCTCAATTGCCAATTTGTTTTATTATTTGAAGTGTAGAAGGAGAAAAAAGTCCAAAAATAAAAACCCTGCTTGTTTCATAATAACTATCCACATGAAATCCAATGTATTCAGTAATCTGAATCAACTCCATTTTTTTTGTGCTGTGTAATTATAGTTGAGGCTATAAATGGAGATTCAGAGCCAAACATTCTATAATATGTGCAGAATCAGAACTGAAGGGCTGGGTGCAGTGGGTCATGCCTGTAACTCCAGTAGTTTGGGAGGCCAAGTCTGGAGGATCACTTGAGGCCAGGAGTTCTGGACCAGCCTGGGCAACATAGTGAGACCCCATCTCCACAAAAAACAATTTAAAACTTAGCTGGGCGTGGACCTGTAGTCCCACCTACTCAGGAGGCTGAGGTAGGAGGATCTCTTGATTCCTGGAGTTCAAGGCTTCAGCGAGTTATGATTGTACCACTGCAGGCCAGCATGGGCAACAGAGCGAGACTCCGTCTCAAAAAAAAAAAAAAAAAAGAGACTGTGCCTCTCTAAAAAAAAAACTCACACAACAACAACAAAAATTGCAGTCAGTCTTGTAGACAGTGATCGTGTACAAAGTTCTATTTAGGAAAGAAAACAGTATTTAAGTCTACTTTATTTATTAAGAATGTGGGTTCCTAAACCAGTTCATCTGGTTAGGAATCAGCTCTGACACTTTTATCTGGGTGGCAAGCAAGTTATTTAATCATTCGACACCTCAATTTCCATACCTGTAAAATAAGAATAATAATACTAAATTATCGACCAGGCGCAGTGGCTTATGCCTGTAATCCCCGCACTTTGGGAGGCCGAGGCAGGTGGATCACGAAGTCAGGAGTTCAAGAGAAGCCTAGCCAACATAGTGAAACCCCGCCTCTACCAAAAAAAAAAAAAAATACAAATATTAGCGGGGCGTAGTAGCATACGCCTGTAATTCCAGCTACTCAGGAGGCTGAGGCAGGAGAATCGCTTGAACCCAGGAGGCAGAAGTTGCAGTGAGCTGAGATGGCACCATTGCACTCCAGCCTGGCGACAGTGTGAGATTCAGTCTCAAATGATAATAATAAAAATAATAATAATAATAGTACTTATCTAACAGGGTTGTTATGAGGATTAAGTGAATTAATACATCTAACTCTTTCAGAACACTGCCTAGAATACTGTAAATACTCAATATATGCAAGCCATTAGAATTTGTCTTAAAAATTGTAGTTACCATTGTTTTAACAAACCAAAACAATAGCGATACTTGTAATATTTCATGAAACCAAGCATCATAGCATCTTATGAAAAGCCATGCTGTGGAGTAGACAGAGCCTGACTTGGAGATGGAAGATCTAGTTTCAAACTCAGGCTCTAAAATGTATTGACTCTGGTTTTACCCATTTCCCTCACCTCTATGTGATCATCCATAAATACATAGAAATAACATCCTCCCCTCACCATCTTATGCAGAAGCCATATATGAAAATATTTTAACATAAGAACTATTTTATATAAGAATTTTTAATGTACAGCAAGAACAATTTAGTTGAAGTATATTAAAAATACAATAGAGAGAAGGGAACACTAAGTGCAGAACAAAAGAGCGGGTAGGAAAGCTTCCCAGGGGGCATGATATTGCAGTAGGGTTCTAAAGAATGACGAGAAGGTGGGCCCAGTGGCTCAAACCTGTAATCCCATCGCCTTGGAAAGAGGCAGGAGGATTGCTTGAGGCCTGGAGTTCTAGACCAGCCTGGGAAACATGGCAAGATCTCCCATCTACAAAATTTTAAAAATCAGCCCAGCATGGTGGTGCATGCCTGTATTCCCAGCTATTTGAGAGGCTAAGGCAGGAGGATTGCTTGAGCCTGGGAGTTCAAGGTTACAGTGAGCTATGATTGCACCACTACACTCCACGTTGGACAACAGAGCAAGATCTTGTCTCAAAAAAAAAAAAAAAAAATGGAGAAGGAGAAGTTTACTAGGACTTAGAGGTTTTTTAAAAGCATGTTTGGAGATCAGTGAATTGAGATGAGATTATATGCAAAGTCCCTTTTAAGCTGTA
>NW_012114488.1:5864423-5876193 GCF_000951035.1 Colobus angolensis palliatus
GCCAAGGTGGGCGGATCACGAGGTCAGGAGATCGAGACCATCCTGGTTAACATGGGGAAACCCCATCTCTACTAAAAATACAAAAAATTAGCCAGACTTGGTGGCGGGTGCCTGTAGTCCCAGCTACTCGGGAGACTGAGGCAGGAAAGTGGCATGAGCCGAGGTGGGCGGATCACGAGGTCAGGAGATCGAGACCATCCTGGTTAACATGGGGAAACCCCATCTCTACTAAAAATGCAAAAAATTAGCCAGACTTGGTGGCGGGTGCCTGTAGTCCCAGCTACTCGGGAGACTGAGGCAGGAAAGTGGCATGAACCCAGGAGGCGGAGCTTGCAGTGAGCCGAGATCACGCCACTGCACTTCAGCCTGGGCAACACAGCGAGACTTCATCTCAAAAAAAATAAATAAAATTAAAAGTTTAAAAAATAAATAAATAAATCAAGGGCTTAAATAGTTATTAATTAGGGAATCTGGTCAGCATAGGAGAGCTACTATTAACAAACTATGTTCATATAATTCTAGCCAAGAGTAAATAAGTTGAACATTTTAAGTTAGATTTCTTGAAGCTTTCTGAAATTTTGAAGATCATACAATGACATGTTATTAATATTACCTTTACTCCACTAGACATCCTCAGACCCCCCAGGTAGGAAACTCTTTGCAGGAATAAACAAAATGTATGAAATAGACAAAAACAGGAACCAATATAGGTTCTCATGCATTCATTCGTCTGAAAAACAACTACTGGATACATATCATTGATCAAGTACTTTGCCTTGCACAAACATACTTTCAAGAAGACATCAAGAAACACCCAACAAAAAATAAACCATAGAAAGTTCTAAGATAGATTTTAATCCCTCTGGTGTAGTAGAATCAAAGTCACGCCCCACTGTAGCTCCATTTCAAACACCCCTACCACTGGAAATCTTTTCATCTCGTTTGAAGCCATGATTACAACGGACTTCACAGGAAGACTGAAAGATAGTTATGAGGTGTGCAACATTTCTATATCAGGACTCTCATGACATAAATGAGATGTTCTCTTAGCCCCAAAGGATAATAAGCATAGATGATCACAGATGATCAGGGTTTCCCTGGAGAACTTGTTTCCCGTTTCAGAGGAAATGTAAGATCTGAAAGAAATTGTAAAAGGAGTGTCTGCAAAAAATTAAGTATCGTAGAACCACAGAATCACAGAATTAGAGGAAGCATAAACACAATTCACACTCCATAGTAAGCCTATGAGGGACAGTTGATAGATGAATAGTCTCCTGTCTCCCAAATAATGGCCTAGGTGCAGTAATGAGCAATAGACTTTACATGGGTATGTGTTGAAAGGAGAAAAATAAAGGCAATATAGTAGAGTTAAGTGTCTTCTTATTTTGTGAGAGGAATGGGCAATCCCTTTGAATAGAGAAATATACACAAGAATAAAATTATTTTTCTTCCTGCATCAAGAATTAACAAATGTGAACATTTTATACTTGTGTTATTTTTTACATAAAGAAATAAATTATTGTGGATAAAGTTGAAGTCCCTTTTAAACACCTCTCGAGTCCTAGTCTCCTTCCACTAATCAGAGATAACCACTCTCATGTGTCGATATTCCGAGTTCACGTGTGTGTGTGTGTTTGCATCAATACAGAATGTAGAGCATTGGTTGTGTTTTAATTTATATAAATGGTATATATTGTATAAAGCTGGATTTACTTACTATTCTAGAATGATCCCTCATTCTTACATTATTTCTTTTCTCTTCTTCTTGACTTATCCTTTATTTTGTGAAATAGTGGTAATTATAAATGGCAATTAAAATGTCCTAAACTGGCAAAATTAAATGGTGGCAGTCTGTATTTCTATAATGACCCCTTGCTCATGTTTTTTTAATGATTCCTAAAATCCAAGAGAAGGATAATACTGCTATAGGTCAACAATGATGTTCCTGCCATATGGCCATCAACCCTCTTCTTGAACACCTCCAGGGATGGGCATGTTATTTGGCAATGTGGCACCATCTCTAAGGGGCTAGGTTAGAAAATAATCTTCTGAGTTGATCTGAAATCTGTTTGTGTATGGCTTCTACCTGTTGGTAGTATTGTTAACTTTGAGGTTACACAAACCAAAACAAATTTAGTTCTCCTTCTTCACAGAAGTACTTCAATCACACAAAGAAACGACAAAATTTTCTCTGAATCTCCTTTCCTAGAAATTAAGCATCCTCATTTCCATCAACTATACTTCATATCATGTAGATCTAAGTAGCAAAGAGCTGTATTCACACTCGCATCCACTTGATCATTTACCGTGGGCAGGAGCCATTTATTTATATAGGAAGGCTCAAAATGTCCTTGCAGCTGTTGCTACCTGTTAGAACATGATTGATTGAAACAGCTCATCTGCTTTTGATCTTGCAACAGAAGGACTGCCATCTCCAATTGCTGACAAAATACATTTGTCAAGTTCAACAGATATCCTAAGGTAGCCATGCAACTCTGAAGCTACAGGGCTAATCGGTGATAAATTTGGGATTAGAACCCAAAAGCTTTGAGATTCTAGCTATGTTTCTCATGTAATGGAATGTTATATAGTATCAGTTTGGGCCAAATAAATGAGAACTAGCCATATCAAACGGAAAACCCATGCTCAGTACTTTTCTCAGTGTATTTGAAGCATTTTTTAAAGGAGAGTTTGCTTTTTCTAGGTTTACTTTCTCTTGCTGTTTTTGAGACAGGGTCTTACTCTGTCACCCACACTGGAGTGCAGTGACACAACCATAGCTCACTGTAACCTCAAACTCCTGGGCTCCATCCATCCTCCCACCACAGCCTTTCAACTAGCTACTAACACAGGCACATGCCACCACACCCAGCTAATTTTCCTATTTTTTTGTAGAGATGGGGGTCTCTCTCTGTTGCCCAAGCTGGTCTTAAACTTCTGAGGTCAAGAAATCCTCCTACCTCAGCCTCCCAAAGTGCTGGGATTATAGGCATGAGCCTCCATGCCCCACCTGCTTTTTTAATCCATAACAAAATGGAATGTTTGGAGCCCACAATGTCTCTTCAAGTTGACTATGAAAAGGTTAAAAATTAGTTCTGTTATTATTTTTTTTTTAATCCCCAGAATGGAGTCCTTGTGCTTTTGCCAGTACTGCTGGCCTCTGCCCGTGGCTGCCTTCCAAATCAGGTGTGTTGACTCAGCTTCCAAACGGCATTTGCAAACATTTTTGGAGGGTGTCCAATTCCAGGATACACAGTGCACCAGGGCCTGCTTTCACTCCAGGACTGCCTGATGCCATCAGGAAAAGCATTCTTTACAAAAACGCAAGCTGTTATTTTCATATAATATTCCAAGAAGATCAGTAACAATATGTGTAAAGGGCAGGGGATGATTCATAGCTGCCCACTCAGCTCCCAAGGAAGTTTCCGAGGCTGATGTTGAATCGTTCCACATAGCTATTGGCATAAGGGCCTTGGAAGCTGCTCTGATTGCAAAAGCAGTCCTCTCAATTTCCTGAGGACGGTGATGAATGTCCCCGCTTGAGGACCTTGGTTCACTGGAAAAATATGGCATTTGATAAATATTTTGAACACAGGTATGTTTTCTTCCTAGGAGATTAACTGCTCATTTCTCTGTGGGTAGCAAATGCAGATTTTGGTGACCTGAGAAGTTTCTTTTATTCTGAGACCAAGCCCTAGCCGCTCTCTATCATCGACTCGCTAATAAATTACTGTATGATTTTTAGTACACATTTAAGCCTGAATTTAAAATGCTGATAAAGAAGCACAGTTTTCTGAAACTCTATCAAGCATGCATATGGATTTTTTAGGGGCATCAGATATTCCCTAAAAGTTACCAAAATAGGTGTTCATTTCCTTTGATGACTTCTTTGAAATGGATTGTTGGTTGAAATCCAGTGAATACTGGCAGATTTCCACCTCCCAGGGAGGGCTATGGTAATTACAACTTGTTGGCATTCTTTTCAGCAATTTCAGAAGGGATACCAAAAATTAAGCACTCAAAGAGGTTGAATCATCCTTTTACCCTTGAATGTACTCACTTCCTTTGGTTCTGGCCAAAGCTTTTTTGGAAGGTATTCCTATGAACTTCCATTGCTGGTGTAAGCAGTAGAAAAACAGAAGGCAACAACCAGAATTGGGTTGCCACAACAGAAAAAAGATAAATGCTTCTAACCCACTGAGTTAGTAGGAAATGGTGGGAGGGAGTAGGGGATTCCAGCCATAGTTGTTAGGTTCTTTATATCTGCACTTAGTACAGATATGGCACTAAACTATTAGAGCTGTGGTGGGTCCCTCTAATTCCTACTTTAGAAATAATATTTTTAAGACTTTTTTGGTCTTATCATCCATAGCCCTAAATGGGTCTCTTCTGCCCTAACTCAAAAAGCATCACTCAATTTTTTTTAACATTTGATAATAAGATGTTGTCCCTGATAGGCTTCAAAAGACTCACCTGGTAGGGAAGAAAAGATATGATCTTTATAAAAGTCAAAGTAACACAATAGGATAATAATATAACAGCTGTGGCAGGAAATTCCCATTTGTTTCCCAAATGAATGACAGTCAATAGGTGTCAATGTGTTCTAAGATTGAGAGATCTCTCCATAAGGAGGCTTGAATAAGAAAAGTCTTGAGTTGGATTGAATAGGAACAGAGAGGAGGGGGATGGTTTGGGACAAGGGAACAAGGCATGAAAGAATAAAGTCCTTAGCAGAAGAAGATTCATCAAGAGGGTCACTGTAGTAGTTTGCTTGGACTACCGTATTAAACACCACACACTAGGTGGCTCAAACAACTGCAATTTATTTCCTCATAGTCCTGGAGGCTAGAAGTCCAATATCAAGGTGCTGGCAGGGTTGGATTCCTCTGAGGTCTCTCTCCTTTGCTTGCCAATGACCACCTTCTCTCTGCTTTGCCCTCAGAGGATCATCCCTTTGTGCGCCGTTGGTGTCTCTTCCTCTTCTTATGAGACCAGTCATATTAAATCAGGATCCTACCCTAACAGCATCATTTTAACCCACTCATCTCTTTAAAGACCTTATCTCCTAAGTCAATCACATTTTGATTATTGGGAGTTGAGACTTCAGAATATGAACTTTGAGTGATACAGTTCTGTCCAAAACATTAACAAAAATTACAGACTAGAGACCCTGACTTAGATGTGTTGCTGTGAGGCGAGGATCTGCAGTGTTCAGGGGGAGAGGAGAAGCTGTGTTAGAAACAGAAAACATTTCTATGTATGCATGTGTGGGAAATTGCCAAAAGAGATATCACACGAAAAAGACTTGAATCTTCAAATCTCTGATAACTTCCTGTGATTTCTTTTCTCATTCTAAGTCAATATTCACTTTCATCATGAATTTTATATTAATAATTTTGTCATCTCGTTTTTAAAAAGGGCATTGCCCAAAATTGCACAGCATCAGGTTTCACAAAACTCGTCTCCATCCTGACATACAAGAATAATCAGGTTGGCCAGGCGTGGTGGCTCACACCTGTAATCCCAGCACTTTGGGAGGCTGAGACACGCAGACCACCTGAGGTCAGGAGTTCGAGACCAGCTTGGCCAACATGGTAAAACCCTGTCTCTACTAAAAAAAAAAAACAAAAATTAGCCGGGCATGGTGGCGTGTGCCTGTAATCCCAGCTAGTCTACTTGGGAGGCTGAGGCAGGAGAATCTCTGGAACCTGGGAGGCAATGAGCCAAGATCACACCACTGCACTCCAGCCTGGGCAATAGAGCAAGACTCCATCAAAAAAAAAAACATATAATAATATAATAATATCAGACTACTCCCCTTGAAGCAGAGAGTTTTAATAGGAAAGGAGATGAGAGTGGTCAGAATCATAGGCACTGTAGGCAGAAAGGACTACAGGATTAGTATTGCCAAATCTGTTATTTCACAGATGAAACTGAGATCCAGAGAGGAGAATGGCTTGGCCACAGTCACAGCCTGGACACCAGCAAAAACAGAATCCTAGGCTTTGAACGTCAGTCCTGTGGTTTGTCCCGCAGATTGAGGCTTTATAAAATTAAGGAACACAGAAATGGATTTAACATTGTGATTCATCATCTGGGCTTACATGTGGAAGCTTCCCATGACCAAATTCTCAGGGCATCTTAAAATACTGTCTTCAGTGTACGCCACCAGGCACATACTTTACTTTCTCCTCCTTACTGTTCTGGTCAATATGGTTTTTTTGTTGTTGTTTTGTTTTGTTCTGTTTTATTTATTTCTTTACTTGTTTGTTTATTGAGACAGTTTTGCTCTGTGCAGTAGCACAATCTCAGTTCACTGCAACCTCCGCCCTCCCAGGTCAAGTGATTCTTCTGCCTCAGCCTCTCAAGTAGCTGAGATTACAGGCCATGCCACCACGCCTGGTTGATTTTTTGTATTTTTAGTAGAGACGGAGTTTCACCATGTTGGCCAGGCTGGTCTTGAACTCCTGACCTCAGGGAATCCACCCGCCTTCACCTCCCAAAGTGCTGGGATTACAGGCGTCAGCCACTGTGCCCAGCCAACAAGGGTTTAATAGAAATGCAAGCAAACCCCCAATTTATATTTGGCTTCCTGTAAATCATGTGGACATGAAGAGGCCTCAGGAATTCCACTTTCTTTGCTATTACCAGTCATTTGTAATTTCCTTTCTCACCTTGGTTTTGAATTTTCTGGTGGAGCTGATGAAAAACAACCCATTTCTACTTTTCTACCTCGTTTTCTATCTCACCCCCAAAATAATCCCCCAGCATTCCCCCAAACATATACTACAGTGTGGAGCAAGCTTATCATTTAATCTCTCTCCCAGATTTTTCACCAGGCCAGTGATTGTGTAGGGGAACATTCTGGTGAAGAAAGGCTGGAAAGGGAGTTGGTGACCCAAGGATCCTCCTTCAACTTCCCCCACACTTGCAGACTTCATCTCCATCTTTAGGTGAAGTACCATCACTGTAACCCTGCTTGGTTCTTGTCCCCTGTACCACCCCCCCTTCCACTCACCTCTTGGGCCCACACCTCTCCCTCCATTCCACCAGCAATCTGAAACCTTCTCCTGACCCCACAGCCCACAGCTTCTGATTTGCTAAATCCTGGTTCTTCTCTAAATGTAACTGAACCTTTAGTTTGTGTGTGCCCCTCAAATTCATTATTTGCTCCCTATTTATGACTTTTACCTTTCTCAAAGGCATTCAAAAGACACTTGACCTGTCAGTATAATTCATTGTTTTAGTAATCACTAAAACCCTTTATAAATCGTAAAAGGGGAACGTGATTCCAAGGTCCGTGTAGAGAGAGAGAATACTGTCTGCAGACAGACTTTCTTCTGTGGCACTGATGCCAGAGAGGAGAGGAAAACCTTAGCAGCCGTGGGTGGTGACAGTGGAAAGGGAAACAGGGACTGCAATCCCCGGCTCTCACCAGCAAGTGCGTACCAGAGGCACCCCATAGATATCCCCAAAGCCTGCACTGGCCAACAGGGTAGCCACGGCCACTTGTGGCCACCAAGCACTAGAAATGTGGCCAGTGCCACCTTGGATGAAGTATAAAATACACACCAGATGTCAAGTACTCACCTTGACATAAACAATGTAAAATATTTTGTTAGTCTTTATATTGTTTACCTGCCAAAATGATATTTGGAATACATTGGGTAAAATAAAAAATAATATTACAGTTAATTTCACATGTTTCTTTTGATATTTCTTGCAGTGGCTACTAGAAAATTTTAAATTACAGTGATGGCTTCATCATATTTCTATTGGACCCTTCTAAACCTCTGTTCATGCGCTGGGCTCTCTCTCACCTGGCTGAAGGCACTGGCTTTGTGGGAAGCCAGGGCCAAGAGTGTGGCCTTTTTTTTTTTTTTTTTTTGAGACAGAGTTTCACTCTTCTTGCCCAAGCTGGAGGGCAATGGTGTGATCTTGGCTCACCACAACCTCTGCCTCTTAGTTTCAAGTGATTCTCCTGCCTCAACCTCCCGAGTAGCTGGGACTACAGGCATGTACCACCATGCCTGGCTAATTTTGTATTTTTAGTAGAGATGAGGTTTCCCCATGTTTGCCAGGACGGTCTCGAACTCCCAGCAGCAGGTCATCCACCCGCCTCGGCCTCCCAAAGTGCTGGGATTACAGACACCACGCCCTGCCAGAGTGCCTTCTTTTCTCTCCATGCTAATCACATGCCTAATTGGATCTGAATGCATTTTTACTTAATTACAGTTGCATTTAGCAGTTAGGGCCTGAGTATTGTCACTAGACTACCTTGAGTTCAATAGGCTTTTTATTTTTGTTTGCTTTGGTGGAGTGCAATGGCATGATCAGAGTTTACTGCAGCCTTGAACTCTTAGCTTAGCCTTAAGTGATCCTCCTGCCTCAGTTTTCCAAAGTGCCGGGATAACAGGTGTGAGCCACAGCACCCAGCACGCAATTTCTTTCTTGGCTGGAGTTCCACCTATGTTGGCGCAAAGAGGAGAATATTTAGAGTTTAAAACAAATGGTTCATAAACAAACAAACGAAATGAATCTGTATATAACCTTAACAGGAAGAGGCTATTTTAGCCTCTATTGTTGAATGACCTTACATAAAAGCTTTCCGCAGAGAGAGTTGAAATACTTACATTTATTTTATCATGGAAAACTATGTCTTTTAATGCTCCTGAAGTAACTTCAGTGAGTCTAAATCTAACACATACTAAAGACTTTTGATTGTTTGAGAAAAGGCTTGATCCATAGGGATTTTTATTTATTTAAAAATATTTAATAAAGGCCGGGTGCGGTGGCTGTAATCCCAGCACTTTGGGAGGCCGACGTGGGCGGATCAAAATGTCAGGAGTTCAAGACCACGCTGGCCAACATGGTGAAACTTCATCTCTACGAAAAATATATATATTAAAAAAATTAGCTGGGCATGGTGGCACACACCTGTAATCCTAGCTACTCAGGAAGCTGAGGCAGAATTGTTTGAACCGGGACCCAGCTGGAGAAAGTTGCAGTGAGCCAAGATCACACCACTGTACTCCAGCCTGGGCTACAGAGAGAGACTCTGTCTCAAAAAAAGACAAAGTAATAGACATTGTATAGAAATATAGAATATATGAAAAATAATAAAATAAACTTCCTTTTACTCACCATCCAGCCTAAGAAATCAAACATCTCCAATACTGTAGAAAGTCCCTCTCAACTCCCAAAAGTAACTGCTAATGTAAATTTCATGTTTGTCATTATTTTTCCTTTAGTTAGAATTTTAGTAACTAAATTTAGTTAGTTAGAATTTTACTAACTAAATTTAGTTAGAATTTTACTAATTAAATGTCTACCAAAGTAGACATTTTAAAAGCTGGCTGAGACCAGCCTGGCCAATGTGGTGATACTCCTTCTCTACTAACAATACAAAAATTAGCCAGGCGTGGTGGCGGGTGCCTGTAATCCCAGCTACTCTGGAGGCTGAGGTAGCAGAATCACTGACCCAGGAGGCAGAGGTTGCAGTGAGCCGAGATTGCACCATTGCCCTCCAGCCTGGGTGACAAGAACACGACTCCATCACACACACACAAAAAAAGACTGCCGCTGTTGTATGGACCTGCTTAAAATAAATATCCTGGATTCTGTAGAGCAACCTAAACTCCCAGAGCAACTATTCTATTCTTACAAGTACTTTTCCATTAAGAAGAAGGAGGAAAAGAGAAGGAAGGCAAGAGAAAAAAAATATATTACCTTATATGTCTGTCTTCTTATATAAGAAAGTGACACCATATAAAGAAACAACTATTCACGCTGCTGCTAGAGGGTTGGGGAGCCAAGAAATCCCTGGGGAGTGGTCACAGGAAATTCCATCCAAAAGTCCAACATGCAGTGAATGAATATCCCACAAATATTAGTGGTGCCTCTGCAGAGGTAGCAATGTTGAATGCCTCGAGTATTCCCAGATGATTTTGATTAATTTCCTCATTCCTTCTCTCCTGAGTCCAGATCTCCCCAGCATAGATTGCTTCCCAAATAGTATCTCCAATCTTATGTAATATATAGTCTAATCTCTGTTTCTTTATTAGCTGAGTGTCTTTCTTTGCATCTCCTCTATATCATCAATAGTCTTCTGTCATCTTTCTGTACATCTTGGGATGCAGTACTCAAAGAATCACAAAGTGTGTTTTCCTTCAACGAAATTAATGATCACCTAGCATTTTCAAGATACCATACTAAACTCTGAAGATCAGAAAAATTAATATGATATAATCTCTGCCCCAACGGGACCTATATTCTAGTTAAAAAAAAAAAAAAAAGCAGGGAGTTTAAAGATCTTTCATTCAACAAATATCTGTTGAGCACCTATTATATGCCGATTATTTTCTTATGCTCCAGGGACACATCAACGACTAAAGCAGATCAAATGTCTGCTGTCACAGAGCTTACATTCTACAGGTGGGAAGCAAACAATAGAGAAAAAAACATATTATACATTCTGTATAGATTCTTACACTGGAAGGTAATAAATGCTATGGGAAAAAAAAAAAAGTAAAGCAGGGAAGAGGTAGGCAAGAGAAGGGGAATGTGAGCGACATATGAAATACGGCCACCTGACCAACAGACACCTCATATAGGTGGCTGCCCCTCTGGGATGAAGCTTCCAGAGGAACGATCAGGCAGCAATATTGGCTGTTCCGCAATATTTGCTCTCTGCAGCCTCCACTGTGATACCCAGTTAAACAGGGTCTGGAGTAGAACTCCAGCAAATTCCAACAGACCTGCAGCTGAGGGGCCTGTTAGAAGGAAAACTAACAAACAGAAAGGAATAGCATCAACATCAACAAAAAGTTCATCTACACCAAAACCCCATCTGTAGGTCACCAAC
Source organism: Colobus angolensis palliatus (assembly GCF_000951035.1). Lineage (NCBI taxonomy): Eukaryota > Metazoa > Chordata > Mammalia > Primates > Cercopithecidae > Colobus > Colobus angolensis. Next base: position 5,875,288 of record NW_012114488.1, read on the forward strand.
ATCAAAGATCAAAGGTAGATAAAACCATAAAGGTGGGGAGAAACCAGAGCAGAAAAGCTGAAAATTCAACAAATCAGAGTGCCTCTTCTCCTCCAAAGGATTGCAGCTCCTTGCCAGCAACGGAGCAAAGCTGGATGGAGAATGACTTTGACGAGTTGACAGAAGTAGGCTTCAGAAGGTCGGTAATAACAAACTTCTCCGAGCTAAAGGAAGGTGTTCAAACCCATCGCAAGGAAGCTAAAAACCTTGAAAAAAGATTAGACGAATGGCTAACTAGAATAAATAGTGTAGAGAAGACCTCAAATAATCTGATGGAGCTGACAACCATGGCAAGACAACTTCATGACACATACACAAGCTTCAATAGCTGATTCAATCAAGTGCAAGAAAGGCTATCAGTGATTGAAGATCAAATTAATGAAATAAAGTGAGAAGACAAGGTTAGAGAAAAATGAGTAAAAAGAAATGAATAAAGCCTCCAAGAAATATGGAACTATGTGAAAAGACCAAATCTACGTTTGATTGGTGTACCTGAAAGTGATAGGAATAATGGAACCAAGTTGGAAAACACTCTTCAGGATATTATCCAGGAAAACTTCCCCAACCTAGCAAGGCAGGCCAACATTCAAATTCAGGAAATACAGAGAATACCACAAAGATACTCCTCAAGAAGAGCAACCCCAAGACACATAATTGTCAGATTCACCAAGGTTAAAATGAAGGAAAAAGTGTTAAGGGCAGCCAAAAAGAAAGGTCGAGTTACCCACAAAGAGAAGCCCATCAGATTAACAGCAGATCTCTTGGCAGAAACCCTACAAGCCAGAAGAGAGTGGGGGCCAATATTCAATATTCTTAAAGAAAAGAATTTTCAACCCAGAATTTCATATCCAGCCAAACTAAGCTTCA
>NW_012114488.1:5876977-5896660 GCF_000951035.1 Colobus angolensis palliatus
GAATATACATTCTTCTCAGCACTACATTGCACTTATTCTAAAATTGATCACATGATTGGAAGTAAAGCACACTCCTCAGCAAATGTAAAAGAACAGAAATCATCACAAACTGTCTCTCAGGACAATCAAATTAGAACTCACGATTAAGAATCTCACTCAAAACTGAACAACTTGCTCCTGAATGACTACTGGGTAAATAACAAAATGAAGGCAGAAATAAAGATGTTCTTTGAAACCAATGAGAACAAAGACAGAATGTACCAGAATCTCTAGGACACATTTAAAGCAGTGTGTACGGGGAAATTTATAGCACCAAATGCCCACAAGAGAAAGCAGAAAAGATCTAAAATCAACACCCTAACATCACAATTCAAAGAACTAATGAAGCAAGAGCAAACACATTCAAAAGCTAGCAGAAGGCAAGAAATAACTAAAATCAGAGAAGAACTGAAGGAGATGGAGACAAAAAAAAACCCTTCAAAAAAATCAATGAATCCAGGAGCTGGTTTTTTGAAAAGATCAACAAAATTGATAGACCACTAGCAAGACTAATAAAGAAAAGAGAGAAGAATCAAATAGAGGCAATAAAAAAATGATAAAGGGGATATCACCACAGATCCCACAGAAATACAAACTACCATCAGAGAATACTGTAAACACCTCTACGCAAATAAACTAGAAAATCTAGAAGAAATGGATAAATTCCTGGACACTCTCCAAAGACTAAACTGGGCAGAAGCTGAATCTCTGAATAGACCAATAACAGGCTCTGAAATTGAGGCAATAATTAATAGCCTACCAACCAAAAAAAGTCCAGGACCAGATGTATTCACAGCCAAATTCTACAAGAGGTACAAGGAGGAGCTGGTACCATTCCTTCTGAAACTATTCCAACCAATAGAAAAACAGGGAATCCTCCCTAACTCATTTGATGAGGCCAACATCATCCTGATACCAACGCCTGGCAGAGACACAACAAAAAAAGAGATTTTTAGACCAATATTCCTGATGAACATCAATGCAAAAATCCTCAATAAAATACTGGCAAACCAAGTCCAGCAGCACATCAAAAAGCTTATCCACCATGATCAATGTGGCTTCATCCCTAGAATGCAAGGCTGGTTCAACATATGCAAATCAATAAATGTAATCCATGACATAAACAGAACCAATGACAGAAACCATATTATCTCAACAGATGCAGAAAAGGCCTTTCACAAAATTCAACAGCCCTTCATGCTAAAAATTCTCAATAAACTAGGTATTGATGGAACATATCTCAAAATAATAAGAGCTATTTATAACAAACCCAGAGCCAATATCATACTGAATGGGCAAAAACTGGAAGCATTCCCTTTGAAAACCGGCACAAGACACGGATGCCCTCTCTCATCACTCCTATTCAACATAGTGTTGGAAGTTCTGGCTAGGGCAATCAGGCAAGAGAAAGAAATAAAGGGTATTCAATTAGGAAAAGAGGAAGTCAAATTGTCCCTGTTTGCAGATGACATGATTGTATATTTAGAAAACCCCATCGTCTCAGCCCCAAATCTCCTTAAGCTGATAAGCAACTTCAGCAAAGTCTCAGGATACAAAATCAATGTGCAAAAATCACAAGCATTCCTACACACCAATGACAGAGCACCAAATCATGAGTCAATTCCCATTCACAATTGCTTCAAAGAGAATAAAATACCTAGGAATCTAACTTACAAGGGATGTGAAGGACTTCTTCAAGGATAACTACAAACCACTGCTCAACGAAATAAAAGAGGACACAAACAAATGGAAGAATATTCCATGCTCATGGATAGGAAGAATCAATATCATGAAAACTGCCATACTGCCCAAAGTAATTTATAGATTTAATCTGTTCCCATTAAGTTACCAATGACTTTCTTCACAGAATTGGGAAAAACTACTTTAAAGTTCATATGGAACCAAAAAAGAGCCCACATTGCCAAGACAATCCTAAGCAAAAAGAACAAAGCTGGAGACATCACTCTACCTGACTTCAAACTATACTACAAGGCTACAGTAACCAAAACATCATGGTACTGGTACCAAAACAGATATGTAGACCAATGGAACAGAACAGAGGCCTCAGAAATAACACCACACATCTATAACCATCTGATCTTTGACAAACCTGACAAAAACAATAAACGGGGAAAAGATTCCCTATTTAAAAATGTTGCTGGGAAAACTGGCTAGCCATATGTAGAAAGCTGAAACTGGATCCCTTCCTTACACCTTACATAAAAATTAATTCCAGATGAATTAAAAACTTAAATGTTAGACCTAAAACCATAAAAACCCTAGAAGAAAACCTAGGCAATACCATTCAAGACATAGGCATGGGCAAGGACTTCATGACTAAAACACCAAAAGCAATGTCAACAAAAGCCAAAATAGACAAGTGGAATCTAATTAAACTAAAGAGCCTCTGCACAGCAAAAGAAACTACCATCAGAGTGAACAGGCATCCTACAGAATGGGAGAAAATTTTTGCAATCTACCCATCTGACAAAGGGCTAATATCAAGAATCTACAAAGAACTTAAACAAATTTACAAGAAGAAAAGTCAAACAACCCCATTAAAAAGTGGGCGAAGGATATGAACAGACACTTCTCCAAAGAAGACATTTATGCAGCCAACAGACACATGAAAAAATGCTCATCATCACTGGTCATCAGAGAAATGCAAATCAAAATCACAATGAGATACCATTTCACACCACTTCGAATGGCAATCATTAAAAAGTCAGGAAACAACAGGTGCTGGAGAGGATGTGGAGAAATAGGAACACTTTTGCACTGTTGCTGGGAGTATAAATTAGTTCAACCATTGTGGAAGACAGTGTGGCAATTCCTCAAGGATCTAGAACTGGAATTACCATTTGACCCAGCAATCCCATTACTGGGTATATACCCAAAGGATTATAAATCATGCTACTGTAAAGACACATGCACACGTATGTTTATTGCAGCACTACTCACAATAGCAAAGACTTGGAACCAACCCAAATGTCCATCAATGATAGACTGGATTAAGAAAATGTGGCACATATATACCATGGAATACTATGCAGTCATAAAAAAAGATGAGTTCATGCCCTTTGCAGGGACATGGATGAAGCTCAGCAAACTATCACAAGGACAGAAAACCAAACACCGCATGTTCTCACTCATAGGTGGGAACTGAACAATGAGATCACTTGGACCTAGGGTGGGGAACATCACACACTGGGGCCCATCAGGGGGTGGGGGGTTGGGGGAGGGATAGCATTAGGAGAAATACCTAATGTAAATGACGAGTTGATGGGTGCAGCAAACCAACATGGCACATGTATGCCTATGTATCAAAGTTGCACGTTGTGCACATGTACCCTAGAACTTAAAGTATTATTTTAAAAAAAGAAAGAAAGAAATACAACCACCTGAGAAGGTGACAATTGAGTAAAGATGTGAAGGCTGCGGCAGCAGCCATGTGCTTGCTGGGGGAAGAGCTCTCCAAGTAGAGCAAACAGTAAGTGCAAAGGTTTTGGAGTGAGAGCAAATCTCAGGTTCCTTTTGTTCCTGGGTTTCTTTTCAAGAAACATCAAGGGGGACGACATGGGAATAGGAGAGAATGAGGAAAGGGCAGTTGGAGAAAAGGTCAGAAAGGTGACAGAAGGGACGTTGATAGATACAGATATGTTTGAATTAGCCTAGGACCTTTTTGCTGATAAATTTGAAAATAGGTATCTTCAACAGAAAAAAAGGGAACATTATATGTCAAGTGCTAAATAGTGAAACCAATGAGTAAGAAGTAGAAATTCTGAATGAGAAAATAAAAATTAAAAATTGATTCTCATATATACTTTAAGTCTGATAGTAAAAGTTAGATTTACCTATTTGAGGCAACTCTATTTTCAATGTTTAAAGGAGGCAGATGTTATATTTTTGGAAACTTAATTTCATGTGATGGTTTTGGTTTTAATTGAATTCTTATTGAGAAACTGGTGAATGTAGGATTATATAGGCATGTTAAGGACTGGGATTAGTTGTACAATGAATAAAGAAGTTTTAATGGGTGTTTATATATGATTAAATTGATTTAGTGACCAGTTCTACATGATGCACTGTGAGAATCTCCTAAATTCAACATGATACTTCTTGGTGAAAGTTATTGCCAAAATTATGTTCTTTCTACCTATGGTCTATTGTACATTGGCTTCTACAAGTGCTTAGTTTGGGATTTGTAAAAATTAACCTTTATAAGAGCTAACTTTTTGATTTTTCATAGTATCTGACTTCAGCAGGCTAGGAACTTAGAGCACTAAAGACAATCTAACATTTATTTGATATCTGGGATGTAATGTATAAGCCATTGTGCTGTGTGACACACACAAAAAATGTGCTTCCCTTCAAGGAGCTAGTGATCAAGTGGATAAGCGAGATACGTATACAACTAATAAAACTTCGTAAGTAATGGAAGTTTACTACATAAAACACAATGGAAGGGCCAGGCAGGGAACAAGTAGTTTGACTGCACTAAAGACAGTAACTCTGCTTCCTTTCATGGGAAGCTTGACATACGAATTAAGGGAGTAAAAGAATGTCCGTAAACACCATCTCCCTTCGATAAGTACCTGGATTGCTAATACTACATATGATTCCACCACAAGATTAAGGATTACATCTAGAGCAACCACTGATATCACAAAGCCAATGATGTGTTCATGTCTTAAAGAGAATTAAATAGGCATATCAAGTACGCCTATTTGAAGAGGTAGCAATGCCTCAAGTATTCCCGGATGATTTTGATTAATTTCCTCATTCCTTCTCTCCTGAGTCCAGAGCTCCCCAGCATAGATTTATTCCCAAATATTATCTCCATTTTTATATAATAGTTTAATATCTATTTCTTTATTGGTTAAGTGTATTTCTCTGCCTCTGGTAATCAGCTTTTTGTTTTGTTTTGTTTTTGTTTTGAGACTGAATCTTGCACTGTGGCCCACGCTGGAGTGCAGTGGTATAATCAACACTCACTGTGGCCCCAACCTCCTGGGCTCAAGCAATCTTCCCACCTCAGCCTCCCAAATAGCTGGGACTACAGGTGTGAGCCACCACGCCCAGCTAATTTCTATATTTTTTGTTCAGACATGGTTTCGCCACATTACCCAGGCTGGTCTCAAACTCCTGAGCTCAAACAATCTGTCTGCCTCAGCCTCCCAAAGTGCTGGGATTACAGGTGTGAGCCTCTGCAACTCCCATTAATTCTGTTTAAAAATATATAAACAGTGCACGTGTAAGTGTACAGCCCGATAAATTTTTAGGGTTAGGATTAGATGAACATACCTCTTTAACTAAAACCCACGTCCAGAAACAAAACATTACCAACCAACTCTGCAGAAGACTTCATCATGCCTTCACCCCTACCTCCCAGTCACTACCACTACCTCCCACCAAGGCTCCTGATTTCTAATAGTAGAGATTCATTCTGCTTTTGCATAAATACCGTCATACAGTGCACACTGTTTTGCGTCTGGATTCCCTCACTCATTGTTATACTCATGAAATTCTTCATATTATTTCGCAAAGTTGAAGCGTGTCTGCTTTCATCATTCTGTAGCATTCTATTGTATTGCTCTACTACAATTTATCTGTTCTGTTGATGGGCATTTATATCATTTTCAATCTGGAGCTATTATAGATAATGCTGAAATGAGCATATCAATACATGTCTTTTGGAGAACAAATTCCACATTTCTATTTGGTAAATTGGTATTGAGTGTATATTTGGTAGAACTGCCATATCACGGTTGATACATACTTCCAAGTAATTTTCCAAACTGTACTAATTTACACTCCTACTAGAAGTTTATAAGAGTTTCATTTGCTGCACATCCAACTCTTGGTGTTTTCCATTTGTTTCATTTTAGCCATTCTGGAGGATGAGTAGAGGATTGTCTGTCTTTTTTCTACTGATTTTTATGAGTTCTTTATAAACTGGGGATATGAAACCATTGTTGGTTATATGTTTTGCAAAAAAACCTTCTTCCACTCTTTTAATGCTGTCTTTGTATGTATGGAAGTTAATACAGAACATCTTTCATTTTTCTTGTATTGTTAGTTTTTTGGGGGAGTTGCCTTTTGGATTGTCTATGAAGCTTTTGCCCATTCCCAGGTCAGGAGGAAGTTCTACTTTTCCTAGAAAAGGTATATTGTTTACTTTTCACTTCTAGATCTGCAATTCATAGAATTGATTTTTTTTTTAATGAATGATGTGAGGTTGTTTTTCCCTATATAGATATATGATTGACCCAGAACCATTTTACTGAAACAGGAAATTATTTTTAATTCATTTAAGATGTATTAGAGCTACTGAAATAAGAATCAAATATATCTTATTATCTTGAATATTTCCTATAATCTGAAATCTTAGTTTAAGTGTCAAGTCCACTTTATTTTGGGGTCTAACTCAAATTTCCAACAAATACAGAAGGAGTAAGAGAAGAAATAAGTTTATTTCACTACTATTAATCTATTATCCAGATATTAAATTGGAATAGTTAAGCCTGATTCTGCATTTTCCATTCTGTCCAGATGTAGCACTAGTTTTTACATGATTCTCTGTCCAAGAACCAAAATTTTTCCTGGTTACACTCATGATTGGAATACTATCTGAAATATAAAAAAGCAAAAATGAATAGAAATATTGGCATTTTTTGCCCTAGATTACCACAATTTCACCTGCAGACCTCGCTATTGTTGTATGTTATGTCCTTCAAATTCCACTCGAAAGAGTGGTTGTTTTGTAATGCATGTATCAATAAACCGCTAAACCCAAGTGTATTACCACATCTCTTATGCAGGAATGTGAGGGAAGTAAGGTTGAAGACTATGCACTTGTGAAATTCTATAAACAATACACTCAGTTTGCTGAGAGGTGCTATATTTAAATAACATAAGTGTCCTTTTACTTCTCTATAGTTCCTGGAATTGTGAAAACAATGAAAATTTTCATTTCTCAGAGTAAACAGATGACCTATAGAAAACTAATGACATATCATTAATATCTAGCTTTTTCTATAAAAATGGATACCTTTTAACACAATAGAAAAGATATAAAGTATATTATGAAGTTTCACAAGACCCAAGGAACCCCCCAAAAATTGTTCCTAAGACAAAACTTCATTTCTCATCTTCCAGAGTCCATAGACTCAATGGCTGATACATCATTGTCACATAATATTTTGTTCTGTTCTGACAATCAACTATAAACAATTAAAAATTTAAAAATTATGTGAGAGTTAAGAAATGTAAACACTTGGTTATATTATTATAAGAAACTATGATTAGGTAGCTTAGATTAGGTTCAAGATGGCAGCAGTGCTGTACCCCTTCCTGGAGATTCTAGGGGAGAACTGTCTCTTCGCTGTTCCCAGCTCCTGGAAGCCACCCACCATCCTTAGCTCACCTCCATCTTCAAAGCCAGCAACAGCCAGTTCTTCTAATATTGCTTTATTCTGACCTTGTCATCTATCTGACTTGTTCACATGTAAGGACTCTTGTGATTTCACTGGGCTCACCTAGATAATCCAGGACAATCTCCATATTTGAAGGTCAGCAGATTAGCAAATTTAATTCTATTTGCTACCTTCATTCTTCATTGCCATGTAACATAACATGTCCATAGGCTCCCGGGATTAGGATATGGTCATTGTCACTGGGAAGCTGGGGCTGTGAGTGTGCAGTAATCTACCTACCACAACTACTTTTTTTAAATCAAAAAGAGCATTTTTGTTAGAAGGCAATTTTCATCCCTCTATCAAGAATTTAAATCCACTTGTTTCATTTCTTTTCCCTAGAGGAAATGGAGAACAAATGAAAAACATATTAAAATTTTGCTTTAGAATCCATTAAATCAAACCAGGTCCTGACCTGATTATAATACATTTTATGTTTCTGAAATAAAAAAAGAAGTGTATATCCAAAAAAGCAAATCATGAACTTAGAAATGTAATTTAATAAAGATCCTAGGAAGTGAAATTTGTTGAAATCTGTGTCCAAAAAAATAGATAAATTTATTCTCCATTTACAATAAAGATGTGCTATATACTATATGACTCTGTTTATATAACATTCTGTAAATGAAAAAATTACAGAGACGAAGAACAGATATGTGTTTGCAGGGATTGGAGGAGAGGGAAGGTGTGATCAGGAAGGAAAGCAGGAGGGAGTTCCACTGTGGTAAGAGAACAGTTCTGTATCATGATTGTGCTGACATGACAGCTACAGGCATCTATATATACATGTGTTAAGAGTGTCATAGAATTCTCTACCAAGACAAGAAAAAAGAAGAACATGCAAAATTTCGTAAAACCTGACTCAAATCTGCAGTCTATTAGTTAATTGTATTATGCCAGTCAATTTCTTGGTTTTGATAGTGCACGTTGGGAGAAGTTGAGTGATTGGTGTACTACTTTTGCAACTTCTTGTGAGTCTATAATTTTTTAAGTTGAATTTTAAAATATGTGTTTAAAAAACAAGAGAGAAATGAGAGTACAGACAGATGATTAAAAGTTGAAAATGAGCACTTAAACATCTAACTGCAATGTTTAAGGTAGAAAGGGTGAACTTTCAGATTCAATGCTATTCCTATCAAACTAAAAATGTCATTTTTCACAGAATTAGAAGAAAACTACTCAAAACTTCATTATCAAACCAAAAATGAGCCTGAATAGCAAAAATAATCCTAACAAAAAAAAAAAAAAGCTGGAGGCTTCACATTACCCAACTTCAAACTATACTATAAAGCTATGGTAACCAAAACCGCATGGTACTGGTGCAAAAATAAACACAGACCAACATACCATAATAGAGAATCCAGAAATAGAAGTGCACACCCACACCATTTGATCTTTAACAAAGTAGACAAAAGCAAGCAATTGGGATAGGGACTCTCTGTTCAATAAGTAGTGCTGGGATATCTGGCTAGCCATATACAGAAGAATGGACCCGTACCTTTCACCATATTCAAAAATTAACTCAAGATGGATTAAAGACTTAAATGTAAGATCTTAAACTATAAAAATCCTAAAAGAAAACCGAGGAAATACAATTCTGAATATCAATTATTTGCCTTGGCAAATAATTTATGACTAAGTCCTCAAAAGCAATTGCAACAAAACCAAAAATTTACAGGTGGGACCTAATTAAACAAAGAGCTTCTGCACAGCAAAAAATAAAAATAAAAAAAAAAGTAAAAGAAAAATTATCAATGGAGTAAACAACCTACAGAATGGGAGAAAATATTCATGAACTCTGCATCTGACAAAGGTCTAATATGCAGAATCTATAAGGAAGCAAGCAAAAAACATATCACCCCATTAAAAAGTGAACAAAGGACATGAACAGATGCTTCTTAAAGGAAGACATACAAGCAGCCAATAAACATAAAGAATGCTAATTATCACTAATCATCAGAGAAATGCAAATCAAAACCACAATGGGATATCATCTCACAGCAGTCAGGATGGCCATCATTAAAAGGTCAAAAAAATAACAGATGCTGGCAAGGCTGCAGAGAAAAGGAAGCACTTATACACTGCTGGTAGGAATGTACCTTAGTTCAACCACTGTGGAAAGCAGTTTGGAGATTTCTCAAAGAACTAAAAATAGAACTACCATTCAACCCAGCAATCCCACTACCGGGTGTGTACCCAGAGGAAAATAAATCATTCTGTCAAAAAGATACATGCACTTGTGTGTTCATCACAGCACTACTCACAATAGCAAAGACACAGAATCAATGTAGGTGCTCATCAACAGTGGGTTGGATAAAGAAAATGTGAAACACACACCATAGAATAGTATGCAGCCATAAGAAAAAGAAATCACATCCTCTGCAGCAACATGGATGATGCAGCTGGAGGCCATTATCCTAAGTGAATTAATGCAGGAACAGAAAACCAAATACCACAGGACCCCACTCATAAGTGGGTCCTAAACGTTGGGTACATGTGGACATAAAGGAACAATAGACCACTGGGGACTATTAGAGGGAGGAGTGAAGGAGGGAAACAAGGGCTGAAAAATGACCTATTGGATACTATGTTCACTACCTGGGTGATGGGATCATCCATACCCCAAACCTCAGCATCATGCAATGTACCCAGGTAATAAATCTGCACACATACCTCCCAAATCTATAATAAAATGAGATTTAAAAAAGAAAAAATGAACTTTAATTATGATTTAATATTTGGTAGAGACATGGGCCAGGTAAATTAGTAAAAGATCCAAACATTCATTCCAATTCTCAAACCATTCCAAATGTGTAGTCTTATATGTAATTCTAATTCAAGCAACTAAATACTTTTATCCTTAATTTAGTAGCGGAAAAAAGGGGGCAAAACAGGCCAGGCACAGTGGCTCACGCCTGTAATCTCAGCACTTTCGAAGGCCAAGGTGGGCAGATCACAAGGTCAGGAGATTGAGACCATTCTGGCCAACATGGTGAAACCCCATCTCTACTAAAAATACAAAAATTAGCAAGGCTTGGCGGTGCATATGCCTGTAATCCCAGCTACTCAGGAAACTGAGGCAGGAGAATCGCTTGAACCTGGGCGGTCAAGTTTGCAGTGAGCCGAGATCGCCCCACTGCACTCCAGCCTGGCAACAGAGCTAGACGCCGTCTCAAAAAAAAAAAAAAAAAAAGGACAGAACAAAGAAAGAAACATTATTTGGTTTCCATAGAAGCATCAAAAATTAAATAATTAGATTGCTCTCGAAGTGAAGAAAACATAGAAAGCTTAAATTCCCACCCCACGTGAGCTCTGAAGAGACCTGGATCATGCCCAAAGGAGACTTTCCTCCACTGGTTTGCAAGAAGCCAAACCTCTGATGGGGAACTTTAAAAGTAGGGCTCAAACATTCGTCTACTTCAAGATAGTCAAGATAATTCCAGAAAGCCTCTTTCAAAAATATGTTAACGTTTAAGATATGGGTGTTTACTCTGATTCAAGAAATTTCAAAACAGTCATCATAACTGTGCTGGGACAAAATGCTGTATCAATGATCATGACACATAGAGAAAAGAAAACATTTTATACACCCTAATGACTTTTTGGTTACCCAGTAAGGGTCTGTAATCAGAGAAGCAGCAATATCAACTACAGATAGATGGAGACGCAGGAAAAATTAATGGCAGACAAGGAATTCGGGATGAGAGTAAGCTAGGATTTGATAAATGAATCTTGCAGCCTCGAAAGATTTTGAGAGTTGATTCTCATGTTCCTTTTGATATAGGACTTTAAAATCTCCTGTTAGATCAGTGAAGCTACTGAGGAATAGAACTTCCATTTTCTGATACTGAATCAACCACACAAATCTATATTCAAAGCTTGTCCAAAACAGCACATGTTCCTGACTAACTGAAATCTGGCAAGTTCAAATCCCCATCCTGCCACTTACTGTGTGAGTTGGGGAAGTCTCTAAAATCAACTGGGTCTAAATTGCAGCATTTGTAAAAGGGAATTATAATAATGGTTAACATTTATTGAGGGGTTGCTATGTTCCAAGCCTTGATCTGAGTTTATGTCTATGGATTCATTTAATAATGCTTGCTGAAATCCTACTTACCTCACAGGAAATGATCAAATGTGAGGGATAAATGAGCTACAAAGTGTAAAAACCCCAGCACTATGTGTGTCTGAAACATACAAGGCACTAAATAACTGTTGGCTTCCTTTCTTTGGTTTCTCTTTTTTGGAAGTTTTCCTCGCAGCGGTTTTAGTACTGAGGCTCCAGCTGGCCACACCCTATCAGGGGTCTCCATGGTGAGGTTGAAAATATAGTACTGAAGTATTTGCAGAAGCACCCATACAAGGCTGGCAGATAGCTCTTAAATAATTACCACTTTAACACTTCAGACTCCATCAATTAGTTATAAAAATAACTGCCCCCAAATGACATCCATAAAATGCTTTGTTATCATAATAATGCCATATAGATGAAGCACAATTATTGCCTTTTTTGGTTATTATAATGATCAACTTTTTTATGGTAGTGATGGCATGCAGACATACTAATCTTCTTAGTCTTGGTTCTGAGCCCATAAACTAATTCTGAGTCTGCTCTGCCATGGATGGGCATTCAAATACCTGTAGCAGTAGGATTTATTTGGAATTCACTTTAGAACCAAGCCTCTCTTCCCTTTTCTCTCCAACTGACCCTCACCTGGGGCATTGCCTACACTGGAAACACTGACTTCCCCAAGGGTTTTGAGCCTCCAAGTACTCTAGCTATATGCTCCGCAAGGCGTTGATTAGATGTTATATGTTAGGCTCTACATAGAAATCCACTTTCTCCTCTGCATAAACTACATTTAAAAGTAAGTATGGGCCAAGCGTGGTGGTTCATATCTGTAATCCCAGCACTTTGGGAGGGCGAGAAGGGAGGATTGCTTGAGGCCAGGAGTTTGAGACCAGCCTGGACAACCCTTGTCTCTACAAAAAATAAAATAAAAAATGAGTGGGGCATGGTGGCACGCACCTGTAGTCCCAGCTACTAGGGAGGCTGAGACAGGAGGATTGCTTGAGCCCAGGAGTTTGAAGCTACAGTGAGCTATGCACTCCAGTCTGGGTGACAGAGCAAGATCCTGTCACTAAATAAATAAAAGGAAGTAGGGCACCTATGGAAACTCAGTGAGTTATTTCAGTCCCTACTGACTTTGTGTCTATTCGAAATATTTTTTTAATCATATGAGATGAGAATAAGAACAGGTTGACCCAGCCTAAACGGCATACATCATAACATTCCTGAAAATTGCACTTAGTCCTTAATCAAAACCCTTGACACATTAATTCAGTAGTAACTCTTTCTTTCTTGCCCCAATCTCTAATTGCAACTAGAGGGGAGGAGGTATTCCTTTTTTTTTCTCTTGTACTTTAAGATTGCCAAATCTTTGATCAGTTCACCAATTTAGTTTCTCTCCCTGATTCAGCTACTTTTAAGATAGCTCCACATACCATGTTCTAATAATCGATAAACATAACATGAGTTATATTTCTTAAATCACAGAGCTTTGGTGACACTCAGTCACAAAGTGATCTCTTGAGATGTCAATACTTTTGAGCAAGATTATGCAAGGTTAGACTTTTACGCTAACTTCCCAGGTTAAAAGCCCATGATTGAGAACACCTCTTCCATTCTTTTCACCAGACACCCTAAGTGATTCTATTCTTCTAGCATTGGATGTCTGGAAAATAATGTTAGCTCACGTTTTCTGCAACACACATTATACAGAAACTTTTTTTTTGAGACAGAGTCTCACTCTGTCGCCCAGGCTGGAGTACAGTGATTAGATCTCGGCTCACTGCAAGCTCCGCCTCCTGGGTTCACGCCATTCTCCTGCCTCAGCCTCCCAAGTAGCTTACAGGCGCTCGCCACCACACCTGGCTAATTTTTTTGTATTTTTAGTAGAAATGGGGTTTCACCGTGTTAGCCAGGATGGTCTCGATTTCCTGACCTTGTGATCCGCCTGCCTCAGCCTCCCAAAGTGCTGGGATTACAGGCGTGAGCCACCGCGCCCGGCCTGGAAACATATTTTCAAAGTGCTTTTCTGAGATCAGTAATGTATGTCATTTACATGTTACTAACACTCAATTCAGAAGACTTATATTAATTTCTAGTTGCTGTGAAAGACTATTTATTGGATTTTCTTCTCAATGATTATGACTGCATTTTAAATAAGAATTCTGTTGTAATTACTGCATCAAGAACTATTTGGCTCTTCAAATATTAAAGAACATACAGAAATGTATCCATCATAACATCTCCATCTCTAAAGAATTTTAGTATATATCAGTGGCCTTCTCCAGCATATCAGGTCTTAACAATAAGCCAAAAAATTATATGCTAAATAAACTTGAAATTAGCTTTATTTCATAAATCACAGAATTTTAGAGCTCAGGGGACCTAAAGCATGAAATATTCCTCTTTGTTGTTGTTGTTGCTGTTGTTTTGAGATAAGATCTTGCTCTGTTGCCAGGCTATAGTGCCGTAGGGTGAACACAGCTCACTGCCACCTTGACCTCCCAGACTCAAGTGATCCTCCCACCTCAGCCTCCCCAGTAGCTAACTGGAACTATAGGCATGAGCCACCACATCTGGCTATTTTTTTTTTTTTTTTTTAAGATGAGGTATTTCTATGCTGCCCATGCTGGCCTCAAACTCCTTGACCTTAAACAATCCCCTAACCTTGGCCTCCCAAAATGCTGGGATTACAGACCAGAGCCACTTGGCTCAGGCTGTCTTCCATGTTCTTAATCTCTTTGAGAACGTAATAAAAGGCAATAACACCTGCAGACTTTGTGAAAAAGAAAGTCCTGGTTTAGACCACCTCTTTTATTTTTCAGAGGGGAAAACTGAGTTTCCACAGATTAAGACTTGGCCAAAACCACAGAGCAAGTTTTAAGGCCCAAGGGTCAACTGAAACCTAACTACCCCCTCACTTGACCAATAGTGGTTTTTATTAGGAAAAAGAGCTATTCTTTAGGGAATTTCTACTTTAAGCAGGGCAATATTTTGAGAATTTTATCCATATTAGCTCTAAAGTTACAAATGATAAAATCTTATAGGAATTATTTTCCCATTTTACAAAAACATTCACATTTGTGAGATTAAATAATTTTCCCAAGTTTTCATATGTAATTCAACAAGACAGCCAGGATTTAAATCCCTGAATATCCAAACACCAAAGCAAAAACAACAACAACCCACAGTATTACATTAAAAATAGTATCTCTCATTGGGCATAATTGAGTCATTTGTGAGAAAGGAACAAACCAATCAAAACGTAAAAGTGAGTAATGTTGAGTAAGTTCTAACCTTGAGCTACATAGTAAAGCCCCCAAATTTCCAAGTACCATATATCACATTTCCTTCTGATCCATAACAAGGTGAAGATGAAGATAGATGCCTATGTACTATTTATGGCTGAATAATAAACTTCACAGAAAATTCTAAATCACACTTCCTATACCCATGACCTTTTCTACAATGCAAAGAGGACTATGTGCTCCCCCTTACATTATGATAATAAATTAGACTCTTCTATCCAACAGTCATAACCACAGGGTCACCATCAGGAAACACAGAACTCTAATCACCGACTTCATTTCCTGACTGCTGTGGGGAATTTTGGCCGTTTTGGGAACACAGATAGATATAACAACGAGAAGGTCACTCATGTGTCTGTTTGACAGATATAATGCCTGTCGATAATCGGTTTGGTGTGGATTTCACTTTGAATCTTAAAAAGCCAATGCAGAACGGCCGGTTGTTTCTCCTTATTCCAAGGGGAAGATCAAAAGGAGCCTTATCTGGACTAGAGACAGTTTATTTCCATCTCAGAACAAAAGACAAAAGATACCGTGTCTTTTCCTTTCCTCTGAGTTCCTTTCCACTCCCTTTCCTGATTGGCAGTAATATCCTGACCATTAATCTATGTATTTTAAGCATAAAATCAATTTCTGGGACTTGTCTCGTTTATTTTCATAACAGGAACAATGGAAATAGCATTAAGTTGCTATTGTGAGTAAAAGAGATTTAAAATACTGTGTTAGGCTCTCCTTTTGGACACATGATGATACGAGGAACTGAAGTCCAACTGTAACGAGATCTAGATGCAGACGTAGAGCTCTGAGAAGAATAATTTCATTTAGGAAAATATTGGTCCTTCCTCTCGTTAAAATTTTGAGAATCCAGCCAATATTCAGATTAATAAACTTCATTCTTGGGAAGCCATTCTAATCTAAAGAGTATTTGTGCTGCCTTCTTCACTCAGTCAGATCCTTAGAGATATATGTTTTATGTCTTAGAAGTGGCTTCATAAGACAGATAGATAAAAAATGGAGAACAAGTACAGTGTGGCTGCACTACTAGAGATATCACTGTGACTTCAGAGGCCAATCTGAGACAACATCTAGCCTGATTCTTTATATTCAAAAGCTTAATTTCCTTAAGAATATAGAAAATGAAAAAAAAACCCATAGATTTATTTTTTAAGAAAAAAAGCAAACACTGTAAAGAAACTAAGTATTAATAGTGGTACTTGGTGGACGTTGTCAGTCATAGAAGGCCAAATTGTATGATTGAGTGGTCTGAAAATAAGTTTAGTTTTTGTTTTTGTTTTAAATTGTGGTTTAATAAAATAACAAATGTGAGTTACACTTCCCAGTTGGAGTTACTTAAGGCTAAAATAATCCATGCAGGTAATGCCATTTGCAAGACTGTATGGATCAAATAAATACTGTTTTGTAGGACTCCTCCCAGAATTAAGTGACTGGTCCAATGGGAATTGTTATTAGAAATTCATTCTCATTTTGAGAATCCATCCAATATTCAAATTAACAAATTTTGTAGCTGTGCAGGTGCCTTTCACATAGCAAGGCTGTGCTCTTCCCGGGATCTGTACTCTGATTTCAGGCATCACCCATAAAGCCACAAATAGCCACAAATAGCAGCTTTGAGACCTGGTAGATAAAATACCCAGCTTTCCCCCACTGAGAAGCCATTCAGTTTTAATCCATAATCTCCAGGGAAATGAGGGAAAGGACCTCGGCTAAATCCAAAAGGAGGCATGGTCCAGATCACGCACATAATATATGTAATTCTGTGTAATCAGAGTCGCTTACTAAAGAGCCCGCAAATCCCTCATATAAACACTAAGTTCCCTTGCAAGCTTTCAGAAAGGCCAATTAGACTTCAGAACATAGGAAATGTTAAGACAAAAGGAGACTTGAGCAGAGTCAACCTCAGTTAGTATTTGTGCCTTTTACCCCCTTAACTCCCTTTGTAAACATTTTCTGAATTATCTTCTTGCTGAGTGTTTACCCTAGAATGTACACAGATTGTTTCCACTAGAAAAAGTCTTTTGTTCATTTCCTCTAGCTGCCTAGTTCAGCTCACTATCCTCAGGGACTTTTTCATGTTCATTCAGAATTCAATGCATTTTCTGGGTTTTGTTTCCTTTGAAAGGAGACGAACTAGGCAAAATTTTTCTAAGCCCGCTTTCTTTGTTTTCTTCATAGGGAAATGGGTCCATGTCTCAGGAAGCTTCTTTTTCTGCCAGCCCCAAAAACATAAATAAATAAATAAGGTATTTTCTCCAGGACCACAGGGCACCAATTCCCAGTGTCCTCTAAACTCACTTCTCAGGCCTCACCTGGGTCCCAGCACCTGCAGTCTTTCTGTCTGATAGCTGGACTTGGTATGAACTGGGATGTCATTAAAGGATTTCAAATAGCCAGATACATGATCAGAGATGTGTCTAAAAAAAAAAGTTAGCAGTTTAAATCTTATTTAATACATTTAGGTACGTTTGACTTATTCAATCAGTTTAAATAAGATGACTTAAAGAGAAATCAGGCCTGGAGCAGTGGCTCATGCCTGTAATTCCAGCACTTTGGGAGGCCATGGCAGGTGGATCACTTGAGGTCAGGAGTTCGAGGCCAGTCTGGCCAATATGGTGAAACCCCATCTCTACTAAAAATGCAAAAATTAGCCAGGCATGGTGGCACACACCGGTAATCCCAGCTACTTGGGAGGCTGAGGCAGGAGAATAGCTTGAACCCGGGAGGCAGAGGTTGCAGTGAGCTGAGATTATGCCACTGTACTCCAGCCTGGGCTGCAGGGCAGACCCTGTCTTAAAAAATAAATAAATGAGACAGAGAGAGAAATCAGACACGAAGTGATTAGTTAATGGTCCATAGCCCTGAACAAAAGGAATGATGGCCTGAATTAGGGTAATGGCAGGAGCAATGGGAGACACACTATAGAGAGAAAATGTGCCGGGCTTTGGAAATCATCAGTTTTAGGGAACGAGAATAATGCAAAGGAGTAAGTGGTCAAAAAAGATACCAGGGTTCTGAGCCTGTGAACCGGGGTGGCATCATATCATTAAGGAAATGCCAAGAGGAAAGATGATGAGTTTTACTGGGAATAGGTTTTGTGGCCATATGCTTTAAGATGTGGAAATACAACCTGCTTCCAGCCCCTCTGGCCCCCAGTGGTAGAATTAGTGACAAAGTATCGACTACTATACCCCCAGGAGTCATCACGTCAGTGACCCTGGATTAAACGCTTTCCCAGATCTGCCCTTCTAGACTCATCTAGCCATCTGAGTGACGAGATCCAGAGAGCCAATATATAGGTCTGTGCTTGAGGAAATTGACCCAAGGAAGTCATTCACCCTACTGCTAGTCAAGGCCACAAGACTGAGTAGAAAGAGAATCATTGCCACTCATGTGTGGTCGGCCCCTTTCACCAGAGTAAGGGAATACAGGAAAGTGTAGAGGCTGATGTTTTGATTGGAGCATCCACTGCTCTGGCTATACTCTTCAGGAAAATGTAGTTGAAGGAGCAGCTGTTTAAGATTTCAAGGATCCTGGCCAAATCTTTCCAAAAGAGCTACAGCAAACAGAAATCCTGGCCAAGTGTCCGCCTTCAGCAATAACAACGTTGTGTTAAGAAGTGGAACAGAGCATGAAAATAGGGACCACGAGGTGACTGTTGCAACTTTGGGACTGGAGCACTTTGTGCCAAGCTCAGAATGTCTCCAGAAATCCAAAAATACTGCTTCTCAGTCCACGTGTCATTTACCTACCAGCTACCCTTTCCACATGTCATGCCAAAACTTCTTCAAATTGTTTGCCTACTTATTTTATTTCTGAATTAGGCCACTTACCTTTCTTTCCTCTCCTTCTTTCTTTTAACTGAACACTTACAATCTCATTAAGACTACTGTATAAAGTGGGACTGCTAGATCTAGCAAACAAAAACACAAAACACCCAGTGAAATTTGAATTTCAGATAATTCTTCCATTATAAGTATATTTCAAATATTGCACAGGACATGGTTATACTAAAAAGTATACTTGCTATTTATCTGAAATTGAAATGTCACTAGGTAGCATGCATTTTATCTGGCAACCCTAGTAGAAAGAGAAACCAATCATAGAGCCATCCATATCTGTTCTGCAACTTACCATATTCAGATGACACTTCCTTCACTGATCTCCGTGGCTACAAAGGTACTTAAACTCCCACAAACAAAATGCAACAAAAGCCTCCGGAAAATGGAAAATGGAGATTCACAATCTCTGCTAATTGAGATTCTATTTCATAACCATCACAACTCCATTTTCACTAATACAGTTTAAGGCTATTCCACTGAATTACCAGAGTTGACAAACAATTTTAGTCAATACCATTGACAGTATCTGTGAAAGCTCTGAAGGAGATGTCTCAGAGGTAAAATGTAATGATGACAGAGGAAAGAGCTTTCTCCTGATGTAAAAGTATCAATGTCTGCACTGACTATGCCTTGCTACCTCCAGAGGGGTGAAGTTTTTGCACCAATTCACACACCACATCCCATGCCAACATGGTCCCATGTTGATAGGCTCATGTAGATAAGATCTGGTTAAAATTAATGCCAAGAAGACCTTCAAAGGGAACATCAGGAAAATGAAAGTCAGGGGAAGATATCAGGCATATGATCCAAATACTAGCCCAACTGCCTTGACTGGATGAACATGATCATTCTACATTGGACCATGAACCCTACCTTGGGTTTTTTTGTTTGACAGATAGATAGGTAGATAGATAGGTAGGTAGGTAGGTAGGTAG